>NC_052639.1:27865612-28165612 GCF_016161935.1 Mauremys reevesii
TCTACCCCTCCCAGAGCTGGGGAGAACTCCAGGAGTCCTGGCTCCCCATATTTCCACATGGTCTCCCATCCAACAGCCTCCCGGGTGGGGAGACAGGAGGCAAAGGGAGAAGCAGGCGGGGGCAGGCCGGGCTAGCGAGACCCTCGGGACACGCGAGTTCCCGTCAGGAGCCGGAGGGGGCGGGGCCTCTGGGGGCGGGGCTGAGGGAGTTGTGAGGGGAGGTGGCCAGGTTGACCCCAGGGACCCGCCCTTCCCTGGGCTCGAGAGGTGGGAGGTGCCCCGGGGCAGGCTGGGAGCCAGTCTCCTGGCTCTGCCTCAGAGCCGGAAGTGCGCCGGTTGCTCGGACAACGCGCCTCTCCCGTCCCGCACTCCTGGGGAAGCGTGAAATTCTCGGTTCTCTCACGCACGGCCTCTATTGCAGGAGGGGCCGTAACTGTCCTTCGCTGGCGCCCGCCTCCCTGATTGGCGGAGAGAGCGCTGACAGAGACTCGGGCGCGCGGGAGAGGTCTCCTGGTGTTCTCGCCTCGAGGCCCCCTG
This sequence comes from Mauremys reevesii, assembly GCF_016161935.1. Lineage (NCBI taxonomy): Eukaryota > Metazoa > Chordata > Testudines > Geoemydidae > Mauremys > Mauremys reevesii. The sequence goes on from NC_052639.1 coordinate 27,866,150, forward strand.
GCGCGCTGCGCCGCTGGGATCTCGTGGATCCGGGCGGGGGGGCCTGCAGAGGCGGAATTCGGGTCCCCGGGGCACTTCTGGCGGGGTGCCGCTGGCAAGTGTAACTCGGCCAGCTGGGTCCTTCCGCCCGAGCGAGGATAGCTCTGGGTGGCCCGGCCCCGCAAGGGTTTCCAGGCCCCGGGAGAGTGAAGGACCCTGCCCAGGGGCCCTGAAAATCCTGGCAGTGGGGCCCCTGTGGGGCCTGGGGCAACTGCCTCTCCTGCCCCTCCGGCGGCCCTGCCCCACATACCCCAGTCACTCATCACACGCTGAGCTAGTTCTTTCAGGGGGCCCCACTGCCCATCCAGGAGCCCCGTGGGCCTGTGGCCGAAGTGGGGGGAAGCTCCCTGGGCTGGGCTGGGGGTGGGTGTGACTCTTTTTCCCTGCCTTGTGTGTGCTGGGTCTCACCAAGGCTGTTTGCTCCTCGGGGTGGGGGTGGTTTCCGGCCACAGGTGACGTGGGTTTGCAGCCCGTGGATGCCAAAGGGGGTGTCTGGAATGGGGCGTGTGTTCACCCATCGTGCCCCTTCCCTCTGCTCTGCAGAGCTGAGCACAGACAGGTCTGAGGGGCAGAGCAGGAGCTCTGGGAAGGAGAAGAGCAATATGAAGATGGAGTCTAAGACGAGGCCAGGTGACTTCTGTGGAGGGAGACGTGGCTGGACAGCGCCAAGGATTGGGGAGACAACCAGGTGTGAGCCCAGGCTGCAGATTTAATCAGGTAGCTGTGATGGCAGAATGGGAGGAGGGCTGAAGCCGGAGCCCTGGGGTGTGGGAGTAGGAGAAGAGGAGCCTGCCACCGCTGCTTTTTCTTTGTGTTGTGTTTCATACCAAGAGAAAATAAATCATGGGACGGAGTCCAGCCCTGAGGTGAGATGGAAAGTGAGCGAGCAGGACTGCGTGAATCCTGTTGATGCCAGGCAAGACCTGCCCAGCTGGGACGCTAGAGTAGCTGTCTCTGGTCGGTGAGATATGTATCTGGTTTGGGAAGGGCTCTGGTCACAGTCCTCCTGGCTCCAGGCAGGACTTCCTGTTACCTGGGTGTGGGTTTCCTAGACTAGCTGTGGCTTCAAGGAGATGATGTTGCCATTTGCGAGGGCTGATCATCCTGGCCAGGAGTGGTGTGTGCCCTAGCAGAAAGTTGGATCCATGAGGGTGACTTCTGTTCTGAGTTTCTTCTTCCTCCGAGGTTTCATGTTGGCCAACTTACACTCAAACTCTCTCCTTTCATGGACACCTGTCATGTTCAGTTGCCTGCATCCTCTTCCTCTGCTCCCTCTCCCCCAGTCTCCTATGGGCTCAGCTGGATCCATCTGACCCCGGGCAAGGTCTCTGCCATATTGGAAAGGATGTGTCCTGCCTGCCAGGATAAGGGGGCTGCTCTTCCAACCTCTATCTTCGGGAGACTTCATTGTAACTGGGTCACAGCATGAGTGGCCAGTCTTGTCTTTGGGGCTGTGGGGTCTGAGACTGAGAGGGGTGGGCTCGTGGTCATGGCTTTGGGCACAGGAGAAGTGGGGCTGGGATTAGAGATTCCCAGAACCCTCCTTATCACCCGCTAGCTCCATTACTGCATCACCCAAAAGCCTCACTCAGGGTCCACTATGCCTCCTTGTGCTGGGTACTGCAGGGACAATCAGAGGGACAGCAGGATGCATGAGGAAATAGATGATGTGTGAGGCAGAGGTGAAGGGGGTGTGTGGCATAAGCATTGGGGACGGATGAAGGAGAGTTGGACGGATAGCGGGACAGATGGAGAGCTGCAGGACGGATGGTGACGCCACAGGCTGACTTGTGATGGGTTCAGCTCATGGCCGCTGGCCCTGTCATCTCCTGCCCCCATCTGCCCGTCTGACTCTGCCCCTGTCTCTCGCAGGCAGCACTCAGCAGAGTCTGGCCCTGCCGTTACACTGGTGCCTACATCCAGTGTACACCTGTGTGTTATGTGCTCCTGGAGAGCCCAGGCGGGGACAAGCATGCTCACGGCTGCTGAACCAGCTACTCCAAAACTGCCAGATCTCCCTCCTTGGGCAGCAAGACCCTGGCTGGGGGTTCCCTGTCCCTCCTCGCTGCCAACGCATCCTGCTCAGCACAGAGACCGAGGTCACCTGCCTCCGCCAGCCCCAGCTGGAGCTGCCCAGCCCCGACTGCTGGCATCCAGCCTGGCCGGAGTTGGTGCGATGTCCCAGCGGAGTCCGCTCTTTCTCCCCGGTAGATGACGATTTTCCCACTGCAGTTAGTTGCTCTTTCTCTGCTTCCCATAGCCCTCCCCAGTGATAGTGACTCCTGCTGGCCAGGCACGAGAGTGTCCTGTAGGGGCCTCCTTGTAGGAGCAGTGACTCCTGGTGGTGAGGGGCAGCATGCCTGGCATGTATCCCCTAGCATTGCTGCAGCGACCCCTGCTGGCCACTGAGGGCAGTTGCCTATGTGACCCCACCATTGCTATTGTGCCTGTGAGCGCTGGTGGGTAGGTGAGGCAGCGCCCTGTATGTATATGAGCCATTGGGGCAGTGCCCTGCATAGCCCACTCTCATCTCGGTGACTCGTGTTGTCCCAGTGGGGCAGTCCCCTGTGTATTTAGTCCCCAACCCCTGCCTTGGGCCAGTGAGCACTGGTAGCCAGAGGAATCAGTGCCTGAGGTGTGTTTTTCACCTCCCCAAGGTGGCAGGGTGCCTGGGTCGCCGTGTCAGGCAGTGCCTCAGTATCTTCCAACCCCTTTGTGGCAGTGAGCCCTGCTCCTGGTGTGTGTCACTCCCACTAGGGATGTGCTCTGGTGGCCAAGCATGGCAGTGCCCTGTGTGTAGCCCCTCTCTCCCTGCCCCTGCCCCCAGGGTGACCAGATAGAAAGTGTGAAGAATCGGACGGGGTGGAGGGTAATAGGCACCTACATAAGAAAAAGCCCCAAATATTGGGACTGTCCCTATAAAATTGGGACATCTGGTCACTCCCTTCTACCCCTGAGCCAGGTATGGCAGGCACTGATCCCTGGCATCTCTGTGGGGCAATACCCTCTGTATATCCCCAATTGGGGCAGTGACCCCTGTTGGTCAGGTGGGGCAGTGCCCTGTGTGTTTGCCCCTATTTAGGTAGTGACCCTGGTGGCTAGAGTGAGGCAGTGGCCTTTGATTTCTCTTCTCTCCCAGCCCCTCTCTCTCTCACTACTAATTGGAGCAGTGACCTCCCTGTGGTGCCCTGGTGTGGCAGTGCCCTATTGATATCTCCCTCCCTCTCTCCCCACACCATTGTGGTAGTGGCCACTTCAGTCAGTGGCCTGTTTATCATCCCCCCTGCCCCAAACCACCACCATTGCAGCAGTGGCCCCTGGTGGCCATGTGCGGCAGTGCCCTGCATGTATCCCCACAACCATTGCTGCAGTGACCCCAGGTGCCCAGTTTGAGTAGTAGCCTGTGTGTACCTCATCTCTTGGGGCAGTAACGTGTGGGGCCACGTAGGGCAGTGGCCTGTATGTACCATCTCCTCTGGAGCAGTGATCACTGGTGTCTTGGTGCTAAGATGCAGCCACCTCTGGGGTACATGGTGGGGCTGTTTACAGGACAGTGGGGACAGGCCCCCCCCGTTCCAGGAAGCAGGGGAATGTCTGGTGTTCAGGGCAGAGCGTTCCACCTTCTATTGAACTGTGATGCTCTGAGCACCTTTCCCTGCATGAAGAAGACCCTGTGTGGCTCCAAAGCTGGTCCAGTAACAGGTATCACCTCACCTGCCTTGTCTCCCTGGTATTCTGGCCAGTGTCCAACTTCCCTTCGCTGTTGGTCCTCAAACCTCCTCCAAGCAACCCCAGTCTCTTAAGATGCCAAACCTCCTGGAGCCCAACCCAGGGGAGGCACCCCACCTGAAAACCCTATGGCACCATGGGAGTGGTAGTATCCACTGCCTCCATCTCCCACCAGCCAGGACAGGCCCCACAGCACCATGGGAGTGGTCGTGTCTCCTGCTTCCATTTCCTGACAGCCGCTGCCAGGCAGGGCCCAGACTTCCCGTTTCTGGTGCGAGTCCGAAGCAGATGCTGCCATGAGGCGATGCTGGGAAGGGTGGTGCTGGTGTCAGGAGAAAGCAGGAGGAGTAGGTGGGGTCTGTGCTACTGTCCCCTAATCCCTGCTCCCTCTGGCACCCAACCCTGAAGCTCTGCACCCCTAACCCTGTGCCCTCCAGTTCCCTAACCCCTGCCTCCTCCCGCACCCGTAATCCCTGCACTGTGCCCCCTTTCCCTAACCCTGCACCCTCCTGTGCCCACTTGGGGAAACTGACCTGATGCACAGAGTAGCTGGCATTGCTGCTCGCTCCCCGCCGCCCTGAACACTGCTCCTCCGCACATCGCTAGGGGCTGTGAGAGGGGCACGGAGGAACATTGGGGAGAGCAGTATCCGCTCATCACCGCTATCTCCCCCTTCTCTTCCCCTCCCCCCATGCTCCTATGCCGGGAGGGAGCAGGGAGAAATCTGGGCACCACCCCAAGCAGCACTCCCCTGCCAGCCGGGAGCAGTTTCTGACTTTACACCAGCAGCACACACCTCTCTGCTACCGTGACAGCACCGCCCCTTGACCATGGTACCCTGGGCAATTCCTGGTGGCACCCACCCCAAAGGCTGGCCCTGGCTATGGGCTTCAGAGGGAGTGAGCAGACCAGGCGGCCATGGAGAGGTCCAGCCCTGTTCTCCTCTCCGAGCTGCTAGCAATCAGAGGCCAGGACATGCTTCCATGCTGATGACAGGTACTGCTCGATAACGATGCCACCAACCAAGATTGATTTTCCTGTCTAGTGGTTCAGGTTCTGTAGTGTCTGCATCAGAGTGTTGCTCTTTGAGGACTTCTGACAACGTTTCACACCTCGTCCCTCTTGGATTTTGGAAGGCTCTTCAGATTCTTAAACTTTGGCTCGAGCGCTGTAGCTGTCTCTAGAAATCTCACGTTATACCTTCTTTGCTTTGTCAAATTTGCAGTGAAAGTGTTCTTAAAGTGAACAACATGTGCTGGGTCATCACCCAAGACTGCCATAAAATGAAATATATGGCAGAATGCGGATAGAACCATGGAGCAGGAGACATACAGTTCTTCATCAAGGTCTTCAGTCACAAATTAACACGTTATTTTTTTAACGAGCATTATCAGCATGGAAGCATGTCCTCTGGAATGGTGGTTGAAGTATGAAGGCATATGGATGTTAGCATATCTGGCACGTTAATACCTTGCAACGCTGGCTACAAAAGTGCCATGAGAGAGCCTGTTCTCACTTTTAGGTGACGTATATAAGACACGGGCAGCATTATCTGCAGTAAATGTAAACAAACTTGTTTGTCTCAGCGATTGGCTGAACCCAAAGTAGGACTGACTGGACTCTAAAGTTTTACATTGTTTTCTTTTTGAGTGCACTTATGCAACTAAAAAAAATCTACATATGCAAGTTGCACTTTAATGATAAAGAGATTGCACTATAGTACTTTATATTTTACAGTGTAAATATTTGTAATAAAACTATATATAGTCAGCACTGTACACTTTGTATTCTGTGTTGTAATTGTGTCAGCAACCTGCCCAGTTGCCTCGCTGCCAGGGGATGCAGACATTTCTGTAAGGCACATAAAGGGGCTATTTGGTGTTGAAGCAAATGTGAGGAATGTGCATTTATGAGAGGGAATTTCCATCTCTTCAGTAACTGTACATCAGGGCCCCAATGGCCTAATGGATAAGGCATTGGCTTCTGAAGCCAGAGATTGTGGGTTCAAGTCCTATCTGGGGTGAAAATCTACTTTCTTCCTGTATATTGCAAGGAAACCTTGGCCTTTATATTAAACAAGGAAGCTGGGAGATGTTTGAGCACAAAGTCCTGGATCTTGGGAACAATCACCAAGGGATATTAGAAGGCTCAGTCTGGTGACCTAATGGATGCAACCACACCTCCCCATCCCAGGGTAGTCCCATCTGAGAACCAGGATCCATGGAGCAACATTCCCCTCCTGCCCTGACAGGTGGGCTGTGCAGATGATGGTGGAGGGCAGCAGGAGAGGAGGTTGCACTAGTGCTGCCTGGGCTGTATCTGCACCAAAGATAAATGGAGGGGGTCATGCAGCCTGTGCCTGAAACTCCACAAGTGCTATGTTCACTCCCAGAACAAGTCAAATCCTGCACCAAGGATGGTGAATTCCCATGTGAGCACACAGTGCCCCTGTCCACCACACATGCTGCACACACATCAACTGCACCAAAAGAGACACAAACTGCACACTGAGGAGACAGCTGGTTTGTTTCAGCTTGCTTTTATTTCCAAAGGTACTGAAGTGGGGTCTCTTCTTTTTCCGTGGGCAGAAATGCAATGGAGGAGAATCTCACATCCCTTAGCTGCCAGGTGACAGTGGCAGGAAGAAAATGCACTGCAATGAAATTTAAAAAACATAAATAATTTAACAATGAGAAGTAATTAAATAAAATAATCCAATGGACGCACATGCCGTGGCTTGTTCCCAGCCCAGAGAGTGAGAAGCAGGGAGTGTGTGAAAGGCGGGTGGTTAAGTCTGAGGGAGCATATTCATAGTTTGTATAAGTTAAATTATAGCAGACCGCTACAAAATACTCCATTTGGTAACATCAGTACAGAATATAGAAATCTACAAGCAATACAGCCATACACAGTTAAGACAGGGTGTCCACTTAATACCAGAGTTCCCACAGCCAAATAGCTGGAAGTCCCTTCACAGTCACTGCTAAACAAAACAACATTGTGCAGAGCCAAGAGCAGCCCTGCTGTGCCATTAGGAAGGCCTGCAGGAGACGCAGCAAATCCATCTAGATTCTGTGCTTCTGCTTAGTAGTTACCAAGTGTGATCAATGAAAGGGTAGGTGGGTAGCTCCCTTTTTTGGACACCCAGCCAGTAGCTATAAAATTCCTCTGAGGCCTTGTCTACACTATGACTTTAGGTCGAATTTAGCAGCGTTACTGCCATTTAACCCTAGACCCATGCACACGACAAAGCCCTTTTTTTCAACTTAAAGGGCTCTTTAAATCGATTTCTTTACTCCACCTCCGACGAGGGGATTAGGACTGAAATCAGCCTTGCTGGGTCAAATTTAGGGTAGTGTGGACGCAATTCGATGGTATTGGCCTCCAGGAGCTATCCCAGAGTGCTCCATTGTGACCACTCTGGACAGCGTTTTCAACTCAGATGCACTGTCCAGGTAGACAGGAAAAGGGTCGCAAACTTTTTAATTTCATTTCCTGTTTGGCCAGTGTGGCGTGCTGATCAGCACAGTTGACCATGTAGAGCTCATGCAGAGCTCATCAGCATGATGTGCACATTGCCAGGGCACATTGCCCGGCCTGTACTCTGTGAGAAGTCTATGACCATGTCTATGTCCTCATCACTCTTGTCACCGCACTGCTGTCACCTCCTTGCCTGTTTTCGCTTTTGCAGATTCTGGTTCTGCACTGAGAAAAGGCGTGAAACAATTGTCTGCCATTGCTCTGATGGAGGGATGGGCGACTGATGGCATGGCTTACAGGAAATTAAAATCAACAAAAGGGGTGGCTTTGCATCAAGGAGAAACACAAACAACTTTGTCACACAGAATGGCCCTCTCAAGGATTGAACTCAAAACCCTGGGTTCAGCAGGCTGTTGATTTCACAAAACAAAACAGGTCAATTTCTTGTTTTGATTCATCTAGTTTTTACATCTTAGGCTGGTAGCAAACAGTACAGTACAACTGCTAGCCATTGTCATCTCCTGGTTGCTTGGCAGAAGATGGGAATGACCTGGCTGAGTCACTCCCATGTCTGTCCATGCGCCCCAACTGACCTCAGTGAGATCAGCTAAAAGCAAGAACTATTAACACAGAATTCTGTTCAAAGCCAGAGAAGTCTTTCAGCCTCCTTCCTCTTGCCGGTTTCTCTCCTTCCTTCTGTTCAAAGACAGTTCCCTGTACACTCCTAGTTTGCACAAACCCACCCACTCACATGTGACTAACAATATAACGCTGCTAACTCTTCCAGGAAAACAGGCCAAAGAAAGTGTCTGCAAGCGCTGCACCGCAGCCCCAATACTCTTTTCAGTTCCTTCCCACAGAACTTTCACTCCAGACCAGTCCAGTGCCTTGCTGTTGCTTGTCTAACCACTGCCAGAGGCAGTGGTTTCCCCAGGAATTGAAATTAGGGGTGTCTGAATTTACAGGGGTGTCAGGACCAATGAGATATATAAAAGAGATATGAATAAAGTAAATGTTTCGTTAGGATTATGCAAATTTAACATAAGAATAATGCAAGTTACACCAAAACACATAACAGGTCTAGATTTCTAAAAAAATATAATTTTTTTTAAAAAGGATTTAATTTAAATTGACTTTTGAAAAGTAAGCCATCATGGTGAAAGAGGAAAGTCCTCTCATGGATCAGTAACTGGTTAAAAGATGGGAAACAAAGGGTAGGTATAAATTATCAGTTTTCAGAATGGAGAGAGATAAATAGTGGTATCCTGAGGGGTCGGTACTGGGACCAGTGCTGTTCAACATATTCATAAATGATCTGGAAAATGGGTAAACAGTGAGGTGGCAACATTTGCAGATGATACAAAACTATTCAAGATAGGTAAGTCCCAGGCAGACTGAGAAGAATTACAAAGGGATCTCATAAAACTGGGTGACTGGGCAACAAAAATGGCAGATGAAATTTAATGTTGATAAATGCAAAGTAATGTACATTGGAAAACAATCTCAACTATACATACAAAATGAAGGAGTCTGAATTAGCTGTTAACACTGAAGAAAGATCTTGCAGTCATTGTGGATAGTTCTCTGAAAACATCCTCTCAGTGTGCAGCGGCAGTCAGTGATTCCCAACATTCTGTTTGCTTTTTAAAAAAGAACAGGAGCACTTGTGGCACCTTAGAGACTAAGGCTATGAGCACTTGCACTTCAAAGCGCTGCCGCGGCAGTGCTTTGAAGCGCTAAGTGTAGTCAAAGCGCCAGTGCTGGGAGAGAGCTCTGACAGCGCTGTCCATACTCCACCTCCCTGTGGGGAATAACGTACAGCGCTGGGAGCCGCGCTCCCAGCGCTGGGGCTTTGACCACACTGGCGCCTTGCAGCGCCGCAATTTGCAGTGCTGGAGAGGGTGTGTTTTCACACCCTGCTGCAGCGCTGCAAATTTGCAAGTGTAGCCATGCCCTAACAAATTTATTTGAGCATAGCCGCGGGCTACAGTCCGCTTCATCGGATGTAGCCCACGAAAGCTTATGTTCTTTTTGCAGTACAGACTAACACGGCTGCTACTCTGAAACCTTCGCTTTTTTAAGAAAGGGGAGGCAGTGACCATGAGATGGTCGAGTTCAGGATCCTGACACAAGGAAGAAAGGAGAGCAGTAGAACAGAGACCCTGGACTTCAGAAAAGCAGACTTCAACTCCCTCAGGGAACTGATGGGCAAGGTCCCCTGGGAGAATAACATGATGGGGAAAGGAGTCGAGGAAAGCTGGCTGTATTTTAAAGAAACCTTATTGAGGTTGCAGGAACAAACCATCCCGATGTGTAGGAAGAAAAGTAAATATGGCAGGCGACCAGCTTGGCTTAACAGTGAAATCCTTGCTCGTCTTAAACACAAAAACAGCTTACAAGAAGTGGAAGATTGGACAAATAACCAGGAGGAGTATAAAAGTATTGCTCAGGCATGCAGGAGTGAAATTAGGAAGGCCAAATCACACTTGGAGTTGCAGCTAGCCGGAGATGTTAGGAGTAACAAGAAGGGTTTCTTTAGGTATGTTAGCAACAAGAAGAAAGTCAAGGAAAGTGTGGGCCCCTTGCTGAATGAATGAGGGAACCTAATGACAGAGGATGTGGAGAAAGCTAGTGTACTCAATGCTTTTTTTGCCTCTGTCTTCACAGACAAGGTCAGCTCCCAGACAGCTGCACTCTGCAGCACGGTATGGGGAGGAGGTGACCAGCTCTCTGTGGAGAAAGAAGTAGTTCGGGACTATTTAGAAAAGCTGGACGAGCACAAGTCCATGGGGCCGGATGCGCTGCATCCGAGGGTGATAAAGGAGTTGGCCGATGAGATTGCAGAGCCATTGGCCATTATCTTTGAAAAATCATGACGATTGGGGGAGGTCCCGGATGACTGGAAAAGAGCTAATGTAGTGCCCATCTTTAAAAAAGGGAAGAAGGAAGATCCAGGGAACTACAGGCCAGTCAGTCTCACCTCAGTCCCTGGAAAAATCATGGAACAGGTCCTCAAGGAATCAAATCTGAACCACTTAAAGGAGGGGAAAGTGATCAGGAACAGTCAGCATGGATTCACCAAGGGCAAGTCATGCCTGACTAACCTAATTGCCTTCTATGATGAGATAACCGGCTCTGTGGATGAGGGGAAAGCAGTGGATGTGCTATTTCTGGACTTTAGCAAAGCTTTTGATACAGTCCCCCACAATGACTGGGAATTTTCAGCTTAGAAAAGAGACGACTAAGGGGAGATATGCTAAAAGTCTATAAAATCTTGACTGATGTGAAGAAAGTGAATAAAGTAAATGCTTTGTTAGGATAATGGAAATTTAACATAAGGAAAATGCAAGTTACACCAAAACACATAACAGATCTAGATTTCTAAAAAAATATATTTTAAAAAAAAGTATTTAATTTAAATTGACTTTTGAAAAGTAAGCCATCATGGGGTAAGAGGGAAGATCCTCTCATGGATCAGTAACTGGTTAAAAGATGGGAAACAAAGGGTAGGAATAAATTATCAGTTTTCAGAATGGAGAGAGATAAAAGTGGTATCCTTGAGGGCTCAGTACTGGGACCCCTCAAGGGGTCCTATTCAACATATTCATCTGGAAAAATGGGTAAACAGTGAGGTGGCAAAATTTACAGATGATACAAAACTATTCAAGATAGTTAAGTCCCAGGCAGACTGCGAAGAGCTACAAAGGGATCCCATGAAACTGGGTGGCTGGGCAACAAAATGGCAAATTAAATTCAATGTTGATAAATGCAAAGTAATGCACATTGGAAAGCAATCTCAGCTATACATACAAAATGATGGCATCTGAATTAGCTGTTAACACTCAAGGAAGAGATCTTGGAGTCATTGTGGATAGTTCTCTGAAAACATCCACTCCACGTGCAGCAACAGTCACAAAAGCAAACAATGTTGGGAATCATTATGAAAGGGATAGATAATAAGACAGAAAATATCATATTGCCTCTATATAAATCTATGGTACGTGCTCACCCTGAATAGTGTGTGCAGATCTGGTCACCCATCCTAAAAATATATATATTGGAATTGGAAAAGGTACAGAGATGGGCAACTAAAATGATGAGGGGTATGAAACAGGAGGAGAGATTAAAGCGACTGGGAATTTTCAGCTTCGAAAAGAGATGACTAATGGGGATATGATAGAGGTCTATAAAATCTTGACTGGTGCGAAGAAAGTGAATAAGGAAATTTTATTTAATCCTTCACATAACACAGGAACTAGCAGTCACCCAATGAAATTAATAGGCAGCAGATTTAAAAAAAACAAAAGGAAGTATTTCTTCACACAATATAAAGTCAACCCAGGGAACTCTTTGCCAGGGGATGCTGTGAAGACCAAAACTATAACAGGATTTTAAAAAGAACTAGATAAATTCCTGGAGAACAGGTCCATCTGTGGCTATTAGCCAGGATGAGAGGGATGCAACGCCATGCTCTGAGTGTCCCTAGCCTGTTTGCCAGAAGCTGGGAGTGGGCAACAGGGGATGGATCACTTGATGATTCCCTGTTCTGTTCATTCCCTCTGAAGCACCTGGCCTTGACCACTGTTGTAAGACAGGGCACTGGGCTATATGGACCATGGGTCTGACCCAGTATGGCCATTCTTATGTAAAAATTAATTATAATAAAAATGTTTAGTACAGAAACTCCCCAACATAATGACCTCCCAAGATAGCAACAATGTGAGATAACAACCTTGGCAAATACTGCATTTTAAAAATCTTGGCCTACTGGGAAACATATTTATATAAGTTTCCATTCCCAGTCACAAATCTAGCATTCTGGAGCAAAGTGACTAAAATATAGTCCAACAAACAAATGTTTATTTAACGTGCCCCTCACTTGTCCCTCCACTGCACTCCGCTCACTGGTGTTGTCCTTGGTCAGTGGAGACTCAGAGTTCAGAGGTGCTTTCACGTGAGTACACCTTCCAGGTGGGGGACAAAAAGGCAAAGTTTGCTCTGGCAACGGCTGTTCATTGTGCCACTGTTCACTCCACCACTCTGTTGCCAATGGCCCTGCACAGTCACCTTCTGCTGTCACCTACCACTGTGACCTCTGCGATTTGGTCTCTTGAGGTTCCACCAGCTCTCAGTGATTTCAACATTAACAAGTCACTGACCAGATGGCATTCACCCAAGAGTTCTGAAAGAACTCAAATGTGAAGTTGCGGAACTATTAACTAAGGTTTGTAACCTGTCCTTTAAATCGGCTTCGGTACCCGATGACTGGAAGTTAGCTAATGTAACGCCAATATTTAAAAAGGGCTCTAGGGGTGATCCCGGCATTACAGACCGTTAAGTCTAACGTCGGTACCGGGCAAATTAGTTGAAACAATAGTAAAGAATAAAATTGTCAGACACATAGAAAAACATAAACTCTTGAGCAATAGTCAACATGGTTTCTGTAAAGGGAAATCGTGTCTTACTAATCTATTAGAGTTCTTTGAAGGGGTCAACAAACATGTGGACAAGGGGGATCCGTGGACATAGTGTACTTAGATTTCAGAAAGCCTTTGACAAGGTCCTCACCAAAGGCTCTTACGCAAATTAAGCTGTCATGGTATAAAAGGAAAGGTCCTTTCATGGATTGAGAACTGGTTAAAGGACAGGGAACAAAGGGTAGGAATTAATGGTAAATTCTCAGAATGGAGAGGGGTAACTAGTGGTGTTCCCAAGGGTCAGTCCTGGGACCATTCCTCTTCTATTTCTTCAGATTGATCTTGAGAAAGGGGTAAACAGTGAGGTGGCAAAGTTTGCAGATGATACTAAACTACTCAAGCTAGTTAAGACCAAAGCAGATTGTGAAGAACTTCAAAAGATCTCACAAAACTAAGTGATTGGGCAACAAAATGGCAAATGAAATTTAATGTGGATAAATGTAAAGTAATGCACATTGGAAAAATAACCCCAACTATACATACAACATGATGGGGGCTAATTTAGCTACAACGAGTCAGGAAAAAGATCTTGGAGTTATCGTGGATAGTTCTCTGAAGATGTCCACGCAGTGTGCAGAGGCGGTCAAAAAAGCAAACAGGATGTTAGGAATCATTAAAAAGGGGATAGAGAATAAGACTGAGAATATATTATTGCCCTTATATAAATCCATGGTACGCCCACACCTCGAATACTGTGTACAGATGTGGTCTCCTCACCTCAAAAAAGATATTCTAGCACTAGAAAAGGTTCAGAAAAGAGCAACTAAAATGATTAGGGGTTTAGAGAGGGTCCCATATGAGGAAAGATTAAAGAGGCTAGGACTCTTCAGTTTGGAAAAGAGAAGACTAAGGGGGGACATGATAGAGGTATATAAAATCATGAGTGATGTTGAGAAAGTGGATAAGGAAAAGTTATTTACTTATTCCCATAATACAAGAACTAGGGGTCACCAAATGAAATTAATAGGCAGCAGGTTTAAAACAAATAAAAGGAAGTTCTTCTTCATGCAGCGTACAGTCAACTTGTAGAACTCCTTACCTGAGGAGGTTGTGAAGGCTAGGACTATAACAATGTTTAAAAGGGGACTGGATAAATTCATGGTGACTAAGTCCATAAATGGCTATTAGCCAGGATGGGTAAGAATGGTGTCCCTAGCCTCTGTTCGTCAGAGGATGGAGATGGACGGCAGGAGAGAGATCACTTGATCATTGCCTGTTAGATTCACTCTCTCAGGGGCACCTGGCATTGGCCACTGTCGGTAGACAGATACTGGGCTAGATGGACCTTTGGTCTGACCTGGTACGGCCTTTCTTATGTTCTTATGTTATGTAACCCCAGCCAAAATCTCTCACTTGGACAACACAGCTCTGATTGCTGGATCCCTAGGTAGATTAGGTGTGAATGTAAATATAATCTGGCTCTGAAGCCTTAGCCCCCAGCTCATCACTAGCTGTCGGGGAGAACTCATTTAGACTTTGCTTACAAATCATCATTTGAAATTATTAGGTTGGCCAACATCACCGAAATGAATGCACTGACATCATAAAAAACAGCTGTATAAGGAAGCAAGGAAGCTAGTCTATGTTCATACTTTTCAAAGCTATTATACTTTTTCAGATACACATATTTTATCATACACTGTATAAGCTTTTAAAGTGTGTATTAATGTTTCAGTTTAAATTCAGATTTCCAAACAGTCACTAAATTGGTATGTAACTAGCTCACAAAACTGGGGGGGGGGGAAATTCAGGGGGGGGTGTAAGGAAATCACTGGCCAGAGGTGAAAGTAAGCAGGTACGGGCCGGTACGGAGGGCCAGTAAGGAAAGGAGGCTGGCTGAGGGAGGGAGAAGCCTGCCCCCTGCATAAGAATAGTTTAAACTCAGCTGTTCCCTGAGCTGTTCAGCCCCCGGGGTTAGGAGCGCTTTCTGGCATTCTTGTTAATTTCACTCACAGTAGCTTGGGGGAGGGAGGAGAGTGTGTTTGACCATGGCAGGAGCAGTCCTCTTCTGCCCCCGGGATGAGGGAATCTCTCCAATACTAATATACACAACAAATACAAGCATTTGGCTGCACATCTTAAATCCAGAGCTAATAAAAGCAGGTGGAAGGGGAAAATTCACTGTACTGTACTGTCCTGTCCCCTCTCCCTCTCCCTCTCCTGCAGACAAATCTCTGCATTCCTCCCCCCGCCCCCGCCAGCAGGGGCTCTGCTCAGTGCCAGACAGGAAGAAAGCATGGAGCCTAGTGTCTCCAGCCTTGCTGGATGAGGAGGGAAGACACAGAGAAAAATGGGACAGTGAGTTTTCACTTTTTCAGGCTTATTCCAATAGTAAAGTTTTATGACAGACAGTACTGATAGTAGTAATAGTAGTTTTATTTTCTCTATCTATGTCATGCAATGGGAGGGATCCATGAAGTATGTAGGAGAGGTGGGTTGCTTGCAATTGGACTATATGGGTAAGAAATATAAATTACTTTCACCCCTGCCCAAACCCCAGGACTCCCAGCCACCTCTGCAGCTGTTAGCTCCAGGGGTGATTTAAAGGGCCTGGCTCCTAGCTTCAGCCAAATCCGCAAGCCCTTTAAATCCTAATTGAAAAGCCCCAGAATTTAAAGGCCCCACCTCTTCCAATAGAGGCCGCACCTCCTCCGGTTGAGGAACCATCCCCTCCACTGGACTCTGGAGTACTGCCAAGTCCTTTAAGTCACTTTTATCCCTGATCACTGCACACATATGCTATACCATACTCTGAGCTGATTCCTGACTTGTACGCTCAATACAGCCTTACTGATCTGTGGTGCAGTGGGTCAGTATGTTTGTTAACGGAAAGGATGGTGGTTCAAGCCCCTGCAGAGACAGTAGTAAGCCTGTGCTACTTCCTTGCTCCCTGAGGCCTGCTGGGAGCCTCAAAGGCCCCATTTTGCTTCCTCTTGGCCTCAGTGCTTTCAGCTGGTGGCCCGAAGAGCGGGCTGGATGCCATTCAGAAACCCATCTCCCAGCAGCCGTGCCGGAGGCTCAGGCTTAATCCTCAAGGCCAAGCCCAAAACTTTCAGCCGGGAACATTTCGCTCCTCCTGCCTCCACCCAAGCGGCAAGGGAGAAGCGGACGAGACACGCTGGCTTGAAGACGCCTCCCTCCCACTTCCCTGTAGGCTGTGCAAAGCTCTTGGCCTGCTTCATGCCTCGTCAGGAAAGTGCGGCCATGTGGCCCAAGCCTGAGTCACGTCCGCAGCCTGGCCCACCCCGGCTGACGGCGCGCAGAGCCACGTGCAAGGAGCAGATAAACAATCTCCAAGGAAAAGAGCTGGAATTTTTCATCTTATTTTCACCTAGTCCTTACTAAGGAAACTAGCAAACAATTGCCCTTTGTAAAGAAACACTGCACCGTACTACAGTACAAACCCAAATGAGCACAGCAGGAGGCTATCCCGGCTATCCACATCTGGCTCTGTTTCATTACAAACTTCCTTTCTGTAATGATGTTCTGGTAATAAGGGGGCAATCAGTTGTCAAAGCTAGCTCTTCCCATGGTAGCCAGGTTGCTAGTCATTCTCCCCAAGTGTAAGAACATAAGAACGGCCGTACCGGGTCAGACCAAAGGTCCATCTAGCCCAGTATCTGTCTACCGACAGTGGCCAATGCCAGGTGCCCCAGAGGGAGTGAACCTAACAGGCAATGATCAAGTGATCTCTCTCCTGCCATCCATCTCCATCCTCTGACAAACAGAGGCTAGGGACACCATTCTTAACCATCCTGGCTAATAGCCATTTATGGACTTAGCCACCATGAATTTATCCAGTTCCCTTTTAAACATTGTTATAGTCCTAGCCTTCACAACCTCCTCAGGTAAGGAGTTCCACAAGTTGACTGTACGCTGCGTGAAGAAGAACTTCCTTTTATTTGTTTTAAACCTGCTGCCTATTAATTTCATTTGGTGACCCCTAGTTCTTGTATTATGGGAATAAGTAAATAACTTCTCCTTATCCACTTTCTCAACATCACTCATGATTTTATATACCTCTATCATATCCCCCCTTAGTCTCCTCTTTTCCAAGCTGAAGAGTCCTAGCCTCTTTAATCTTTCCTCGTATGAGACCTTCTCCAAACGCCTAATCTTTTTAGTTGCCCTTTTCTGAACCTTTCACGGAAACTGATGGACTACAAGCCGTCAGGAACAGTATCCCCAATAATGTCATGGCAAACCTGGTGGCTGAACTTCGTGACTTTGTCCTCACCCACAACTAGTTCACATTTGGGGACAATATATACCTTCAAGTCAGCAGCACTGCTATGGGTACCCGCATGGCCCCACAGTATGCCAACATCTTTATGGCTAACTTAGAGCAATGCTTCCTCAGCTCTCGTCCCCTAATGCCTCTACTCTACTTGTGCTACATTGATGACATCTTCATCATCTGGACCCATAGAAAAGAAGCCCTTGAGGAATTCCACCATGATTTCAACTATTTCCATCCCACCATCAACCTCAGCCTCGACCAATCCACACAAGAGATCCACTTCCTGGACACTACAGTGCTAATAAGCAATGGTCACATAAACTCCACCCTATACCGGAAACCTACTGACCACTATACTTACCTACATGCCTCCAGCTTTCATCCAGGACACACCACACAATCCACTGTCTACAGCTAAGCTCCAATCCCTCAAACAGAGACAAACACCTACAAGCATAGGCGCCGACTCCGTGGGCTCTGGGGCTGGAGCAGCCATGAGGAAAAATTGATAGGTGCTCTGCACCCACCAGCAGCGCCCTGCCCCGTCCCCACATCCCAGCTCACCTCCACTTCTGCTCTGCCTCCTCCCCAGAGCATGCCTCCACGTCCTGCTTCTCCCCACTCCCTTCCAGTGCTTGCGCCATGAAATAGCTGTTTCACGCGGCAAGCGCTGGGAGGGAGCGGGGAGGAGGAGGAATGCGGCGTGCTTTGGGAAGAGGCAGGGCTGGAGCGGGGATTTCATAGAATCATAGAATCATAGAATTCAAGATCAGAAGGGACCATTATGATCATCTAGTCTGACCTCCTGCAAGATGCAGGCCACATAAGCCGATCCACCCACTCCTTAGCAAGTGACCCCTGCCCCATGCTTCGGAGGAAGGCGAAAAACCTCCAGGGCCACTGCCAATCTTCCCTGGAGGAAAATTCCTTCCCGACCCCAAATATGGCGGTCAGCTGAACCCCGAGCATGCGGGCAAGACTCTCCAGCCATACCCTCTGGAAAAAGGTTATATCATACCCTTGACCCATTGTACTATTTACCAGTGTGGCACTTAATTGACCTATTGACTAAGCCCGTTATCCTCTCATACCATCTCCTCCATAAACTTATCTAGCTTAATCTTAAAGTCATGGAGGTCCTTCGCCCCCACTGTTTCCCTCGGTAGGCTGTTCCAGTATTGCACTCCCCTGATGGTTAGAAACCTTCGTCTAATTTCAAGCCTGAATTTCCTGACTGACAATTTATATCCGTTTGTCCTCGTGTCCACATTAGCACTGAGCTGAAATAATTCCTCTCCTTCCCTGGTATTTATCCCTCTGATATATTTAAAGAGTGCAATCATATCTCCTCTTATCCTTCTTTTGGTTAAGGAAAACAAACCGAGCTCCTCAAGTCTCCTTTCATAAGAAAGGCCTTCCATTCCTCGGATCATTCTAGTGGCCCTTCTTTGTACCCGTTCTAGTTTGAATTCATCCTTCTTAAACATGGGAGACCAAAACTGCACACAATACTCCAAATGAGGTCTCACCAACGCCTTATATAACGGGACTAGCACCTCCTTATCCCTACTAGAAATACCTCGCCTAATGCAACCCAAGACCGCATTAGCTTTTTTAATGGCCACATCACATTGCCTACTCATAGTCATCCTACGATCAACCAGGACCCCTAGGTCCTTCTCCTCCTCCGTTACTTCCAACTGGTGCGTCCCCAGCTTATAACTAAAGTTCTTGTTAGACATCCCTAAATGCATAACCTTACACTTCTCACTATTGAATTTCATCCTGTTACTAATACTCCAGTTTACAAGGTCATCTAAATCTCCCTGGAGAATATCCCGATCCTCTTCCGAATTGGCAATACCCCCCAACTTGGATTTGGGGAGGGGTCCAATGGGGGCGGGGGGCAGGGGTTGGGAGGTGCAAGCAACAAAAAATTGGTGCTGTGCCTACAAGATCTCCATCAAGCATTCTTAAAACTACAATACCCACCTGCTGAAGTGACAAAAATGGATTGACAGATCCAGAAGAGTACCCTGAAGTCACCTACCACAGGACAGGCCCAACAAAGAAAATAACAGAACACCACTAGCCGTCACCTTCAGCCCCCAACTAAAACCTCTTCAGCGCATCATCAAGGATCTACAACCTATCCTGAAGGATGATCCCTCACTCTCACAGACCTTGGGAGACAGGACAGTCCTCGCTTACAGACAGCCCCCCAACCTGAAGCAAGCACACACCATACAACATAAACACTAACCCAGGAACCTATCCTTGCAACAAAGCCCGATGCCAGCTCTGTCCACATATACATTCAAGTGACACCATCATAGGACCTAATCACATCAGACACGCCATCAGGGGCTCGTACACCTGCACATCTACCAAGGTGATGTATGCCATCATGTGCCAGCAATGCCCCTCTGCCATATACATTGGCCAACCCAGACAGTCTCTACAGAAAAGAATAAAAGGACACAAATCAGACGTCAAGAATTATATTATAAGAATTAAAACCAGTCGGAGAAAACTTCAACCTCCCTGGACATTCGATTACAGACCTAAAAGTCGCAATTCTTCAACAAAATAACTTTTCAAAAAAAATTTCCCCATGCTAATTTTTCCCCTAGTGTTACTCACACCTTCTTGTCAACTGTTTGCTATCCCGATTATCATTACAAAAAGTTTTTTTTTCTCCTGCTGATAATATCCCACCTTAATTGATTAATCTTGTTAGAGTTGGTATGGCAACTCCCATTTTTTCATGTTCTTTGTATATATATTTTCCTACTGTATTTTCCACTGCATGCATCTGATGAAGTGGGTCTTAGCCCACGAAAGCTTATGCCCAAATAAATTTGTTAGTCTCTAAGGTGACACAAGTACTCCTCGTTCTATAAACTACAATAGGGCCAGCATTTCATCCCATGATATCAAAATTCATCTTAGTAAAAGTATCAATGAATCAGTTTGCAGGATTTATATCAAGCATCCTAAAGTAGTTTACATATTGCTCTAATTAAGAGATCATCTCTCTGCTGGAGAATGTTATCTTAGGATAATGGTCTCCCGCTGCCGAAGCATTTATGGAAAAAATGTTGACGTGTGATATTTATTTTCAAAACCTAAGGCATTGATCCTCTCTCAATGTTCTGTTACGATGACTTTGTTTCTGTTCAAATTATCAGAATATATATCTAATAATTTTCTCAGCTGAATGTTGAAGCAGTAAAGTAACAGATGTTTCCCAAACAGTTATTGACCTGAAGCATCGTGATTCGTTTAGAACAACTTATTGTTTGATTCAGCCAGTCAGATCAGTTCAGTTTATCCATAAAAACACATGCAGAGAAAGTTGACAATGGTGATGGGGAGAGGGTGGGTGAGAGGGGCTGAGCTGTTGTCTTAAATACTCTTTATGCATCTGATTAATTAGCACAGATTTAATTTAATATACATCTGGTTTAAAATTGGAAGAACTTTACTACTTACTCTCTACTTTCTCTTCATGTAAATTCAAGCATTGCACTATGCAAACTTGGGACAGCTATAATGTTTTGTTTGTTTGTTTGTTTTCTCAAAATATCAAATCAATATAAATTGTGTTACTTAAAAACATTGCTGTCATTTAAAAAATAAAAACATCAGGCCTGATCCAAATAGAACATGAAAAGCCCACTCAGCCATTCCTGACCGATGAGTGAGAAGTTTTCCAGGCTGAGTGTGAGGACTTAAAGCAACAATTTCTGCAGAATTTAAGATTATATTTTAAAAATATCTTTAACTCTTGTGTATGTAAAGAACCTTCAATCTGTGACCTAAATGTAAAATGATATTGTCCTGAGTCTGCAGGCAGCTCCAGTGCCTCAGCTTCTGCTGCTTACAAATTTGCCAGGAAAAGGAAATTAAGAAGATTGGTCAGCCTCATAGTTCCTATTCAGAACATTGTGGACAACAGTGTAACATTTAGATTTCATGCTGCTGCTGGGGAAAGCTATGAGAGGCCTCAAAAGCAGGCACTAGAGTTCTGAAAAGGGGAGGAAGACTGAAGAGGAGAGGCTGGGGGGAAGAGACATCTTTTCCACCATCCTCTTCATAACAGCCAAGGCGTCTGGGAGAGTGAAAGAATATTGGAAACCCCCTCACACAGCAAACAGCAGGTATTGCAGGAGGAGAAGAGACAGCTCCTTTTTCCTTCCAGCAGCTACAGGAGGGCAATGTTTTAAACATTTCAGACACCTAACACTTAAAGAACCTGAATCTCTAAACAGCACTCAGGGAGGGCATTCTGATAAAAATCCCAGCACCTTCCCTCTTCTGACATTTGGGGAAGAGGAGTTCTCTGGGCTTCTCCCCTGGGCATCGAGCTGATCCCACCCTCCTATATTTCATATTTACTGCTGATTGATAGATTTAACCCTCCAGTTAGTTTAGTGGCTTTAGCTGGTTTTGTCAAGCTCTGTTATTGTCTCTAATTACTCCATCAGCACAGGGAAAATACAATGAATCAGCCTGGCTGATTCTCCTCTGTGTGTCTTTAAAAATACAGTGAATTTAAAAGACACTATTATTGTTTATTTTTTGTTTGCACAGGTTCCATTCTGGGAGCTATGTATACAAGTCATTGTTAAACCCCAGGAACATCTGAGTTCAACTCCTTTAAAATAATGTTTGAACTATAAAGAAAATTAAACAGCGATTTCTTTTGAAATGTCAAGCTATTTTGCCCTTTTTCTAAAAAAATTCTCCGTGTCAACTAAGTCCTTGGATTGTTTGAAAACAAAATGTATTTTTGCATGGGGAAAATTTTATGTTCAATACCCACATGAGTAACTCATGGGTGCTGGGAATCCTTGCAAGGGGGGACACAAGGAAGCACTGTCCCTCCTCAGTATGCAAAATGGGAAAAGATCAATGGCTGGAGTAGCTTCCACTGCTCTAATACCCTATTAAAGTCAATGATTTAGGTACATAACTATAGACACTCAAGTATGGAAATTTTGGCCTATGTGACTTGACCAGGGCCACAGTGGGAGCCAGTGTCAACGCTAGGATTAGTCCCTTGTTTTCATCCCTGAGCCCACTACATACTATATTGCCTCTTCTATTTGTCTGCCCCTTTTTGTGGTCAAACATCATGCTGGATGCTCAGCAGAAGAACTTGTGATGGTCCTAGTGTATCAACGGTAGCCTGAGTGGTGCTGCCCACTCCAGCTGCAAAATGATCTGGGGCCTTCCCAAAAATCAAAGAGCTTCTGGCTGTGATTTGTCAGTCCTCAAAGGCCAGCCAGGTGACTGTAAATAACTCACAATCATTAGGAAAAATCAGTGTCAAGATTCCAACTCTAGCAGTCAGACAACATTGGTTCAATTTTCAAGAGATTACTTTTTATATTCCTTGGTTCCCCCCAAATCAGGAAGGGCCTGTGACCACAGGTCCTGCAGGGTACAAAGGGCAGGTCTACATCCCTTTTCTCTTTGTGCATAGTCCTGCCTGCTACCTTTTCAGTTTTAGTTCTGCTACCACAGTACTGATCAGCACATTCTTCAGTAGCATAGGGAAGGGCAGGCACCATCACACAAGGACTATTACACAGAGACCTGCCAAATGCACACAGCAAACAAATGAAAACAAGAGATGAAAATGTTATTTTTCATTAATCCCTTTCAGTGACAGCAACCTCCGTGGCTAATTGTAACAATAGTAGATGCAGCATTTTCTGATTGAAATGATTTTCAAGTTGCGGTGCCCCTTTATGAACAGTAATTGCCTACATCTGTGACACAAGTACTTTTCAATTCCATTAAACCTGGGGTTTTGCTCAATTACACACGATATCTTGGAATTTTTTGGCATATTCATCATCACATACATCACCTACAAGACTCCTGCCATAACAAGGGGTTCTTTATAGGGGTTTGAAATTATTAAAGTGACCCAGCACTTTTCAATTGTAACAGCTCAGGACAAAGTAGATCTCCCTGATCCCACTTATGTAGCTATTTAAATGTAACCTAGTTTTAAGGTGGCCTAACTTACTGATATTTTTGACACGTTTTCAAAAAGTGGCCTCTATTTAAATCCATGCAAATATCTGTATGCACACTTTCTGAGCACTGCGAGTCTGAATCTATCACCTGTGCATGCATCTGCTGTTACCTGAAACATGCACATGCTGCTATTTGCATGAAAACTTCTACACGCCTGAATAGAGGAGGATCCTTTTAAATGTGGCCTTTTAATTATATTTCATACTCCACAAGAGTAGCCTAAAAACAACAACGGGATATAATAAGGCCCTGGCATCAAATGAATAAGGAACAATATAAAAAAATCAGCAGCACTTTATAAAGAGGACAGGAACAAAATATACAGTAACGGTAAAATCAACAGATAAAACAAAACCCAGATTTCCCCAGGTGCAATCTAACAGGACAATTTTGCATTCATAACTCTAGCTATACTCATCTATTTCAGCATGTAATGATCCTGTTTAAAGTATTCAGGAGACAATAAACTCTGGCCCCAGTGCTTGCACATGTTCACTTTGTTGAGTGTGGCTCACATATCTGGACCTCCCAGCTGTTAACAGCTTCACCAACCACCCCTCTGTCTTTGCTTCTGTGTATGTCACTTCATTCTGGATCTGCAAGGTGTCTGAAGTCCCAAATGCCACTTGTCCTTCTGTAAACCTATCCCAGCTGTATCCCTCCTCCAACTGCCTCCTTTGGGGTTCAATTCTACACCATTGAAATCAATGGAATTTTTTCCATTGACTTCAATTAGAGCAAGATCGGGCCCTCCAGCAATTTCCACCCAGTTCTTTCTATTATGATTTGTACCAATCAGGGTTCAGGGCCTCATTGTTCTAGGCACTGTCTAACAAAACAATGGCCCCGTGCCCCAAATATTCTGCAGCATCATCCAAAAGATGCCAGAAATGCAGTCCAGTGAATTACCTTGATAACCTCTGGTGTAATCTTTCTTAATATCTGTGGTTTCTAATTCTATCAATTACTAGA
Organism: Mauremys reevesii; assembly: GCF_016161935.1. NCBI lineage: Eukaryota > Metazoa > Chordata > Testudines > Geoemydidae > Mauremys > Mauremys reevesii. The sequence continues at coordinate 27,890,141 of NC_052639.1, forward strand.
CAATTAAATTAAGGGGGTTAAGTTACACAGTGGTTTCTGAGAGCAACTGTTTTGAAAATCCAGTTAAAAATGTATTTTAAAGGTAAATAAATGCATAATCTTTGCCTGAAACACAAGCAATATGAATTTTCTTTAAAATGTGTGCTACCATCTCCAAGCCTCATCCTCTCTCCAGTGAAATCCCTCTTCAAATGCCTGCACTTTTTCATTTCCACCCATGCCCTTTCCCTTTTTGCCTTTACAGAGCTATTAAATTTGTTAGTCTCTCAGGTGCCACAAGTACTCCTCATTCTTTATGCTTAATGATGTACTTCTAATAAAGAATTTAATTCTAATTTTTGCCTAGAGTGACTCTGACTTTCAAATTATATTTAAATATAGGAACTTATGGAATGGTTTAGGAATAAAAATAAATTAACATGTACAGAAATATGAAATAGAAAAACAAATAGGACAATTTCACTGCTCTACATGGGAAAAACCCACACAGAGCTTATTTCATCTTGTGAATTTTTCTGCAGACTAAGCTAAGGGGGGGAAAGAAAGAGTTTCTCTAATTGTTTTAAACCATGGATGAAAAGAACCTAACATGATCACCCTTGATTAACATGCTTATTATATAATATATAAACAGGGAAACCAGGGAGACAACCCTGGGCCACGAAAATAAATAAGGAAGCTTTCACGAGAATCAAAACAAAGCATCATTCAGAGTCTGTAAACAACTGAGCCCGCTGATCCTAAAACTCGTATTATAGGTAGACATGTACCTCTTTCTCTCTATTTGAAATAGTTAGATAACATCCTTAATGTTTTATTATTCTTCATGTCTCCACATTAATCCTTTTATATTGATAGTTCCCAATGTATCCTCTGCCAAGAAATGGACTTTGTGCAGAAAAAAATCCATTTTCTAGTGCCAAAGATATTGATAATTAACATTTATGTCATGAAACTTGTAATACCAGTTTGCTAAAATAAAGCTAAGCTTTTCATTATTATTTTAGAGTTTAATTTAGTCATCAAAGGTTACTCAGCTTCATGTTTATAAATTATACAGGGCAGAGACTTAACTCCTCTTGATCAACCTGTTTTGGAATTATGACTGTACAAGTAAGGAGGTTCATAACCTTGTTTGAATATCTGATCCAGCCTTGAAAGAAGGTGATTTATGGGATCGACAAACCCTCATCATTTCAAGAATCGGCATCTGAGAACAAGATTTTCCTCTATAACACAAAGAGCAGAGCAAATCAGTTAAGTCTCTACTAGAAGCTACAACTTTGTTTATGTAAGAGTCATACAAGGTTACAAGGTCTGAGAATAGTCTGCTACTAAGAGTATGGATTTTAGAACAAATAAATAGCTACATACTGCATAAAAATTTGGAAGTTTTGAAACTACTTCTCTGATAATTCAGCACTACCCATGCTACAGCATGTTCTAATTTACCATTTGGTATATGCTTTTTGAAAATACTGAAAGTACATGCCAGTGGTCAACTAAATCATAGAAAATTCAAGCCCTATTTTACATGATGGGTGAGACATTGAAAACTGCATGACTTAGAAATGCCAGTCCCATTAAAAGTTAATGAGACTTATGTTCCTAAATCACTTACTCTCTTTGAAAATCTCACCCATTTTCATTTCCAGGGCTACTGCTGCCAATCACCAATATTTTTAAGATAGTACATTTTTTGTAATTATCTGGCATAATAAAAGCACCAAAATTGTTTCCTGGAGAAAAACAAATCCAGAAACCCTAAAATACTGCAGCACTTCTGTTTCACTTTCTGTACCAATGATGAGAGGATTCTGTGAAGACAGACTTTTTTTTTACAGGGTCTGAAAAATTTCTATAGTAATCAAACATATATGCCCATATTAAGCACCATAGACTGCCAAATTCCAGAGAAACAGAAAACACTCCATACTTGTGCATGGAATCACTTTTATGTGTTATTTCAAATGCCCTTCCTAAAGTTCTTATGGTGATCTGTGGAGGGAGGGGAGAAGAATTCTGAAGATAAAAGTAAATTCCAGTGCCATTTCTATGATTGTGGAACCATGGGAAGCCAGGGGCACTGAATTTATCACAGTATTTACATTACTGTTACAAATCCAAATGTTTCACCTGTTTTCTAGGAATACTTCACCTTGGTTAAAAAGAACCAAGCAAAATCACGGTGCAACGGTAATACAATTAGGGCATTACCGATGCACCCAAACTTGTAGATTGTGCAAGGAATATCAGGTTGCCACCTGTATAAGTGCAGGTAACTGTGCAAAAAGGGGCTAAAACTGTTTTTCTTTAATAATTGTATTCTCTGCCATGCATTGTCAGGGATTGAAGAAAGCACATGCCCAGCTTTCATTATCTGAAGATAACCTTCCAAATGTAAACCAGTGCAGACCTGTCTTCCTGAGTCTGCAAACTGGCAGTTCCAGAGCTTCTATTCCGCCTCACAATGCTGCCAAGCACTAGCAGCTTTGGTCAGTTTCACTGCTGTTATTCAGAACCCCAGGGGTGACGGTAAAACTGAGAAAAATGGTGCCACTTTCAGGAAAACTAAGTTCAAGCAGAATCAGGCACTGGAGCTATTCATAGAGAAGCTCAATCTCGCGTCCCTCCTCCCGGGGAGTAGGAGGAGGGAGGGGATTTCTCCCTTTGGGTCTTGAAAAAACAAGAGTGTAAAACAGGGTGCTGGGCTATGGGGGAGATCTGTGTGTGTCAGGGCACTGCGGGTCAGTGTGGGGCATTGTGCAGTTATGGTGTGGGGCTGTGGGGAAGGGCACTGGGAGGGAGGAAGGATGGGAGGGGAAATCTGTGTGTATTGGGAAACTAGAGAGTGGGGTTTCTGTGTGGGGTGCTGGGCAGCTGTGGTGGGGCTGTGGGCTGGGGTGTGCTGGGCGAGGTGTGTGTGCACAGCACTGTGCATTTGTGGTGGAAGAGTTGTAGGGGGGTGCTGGGCAGGGGAGCTCTGTGGCACAGCATGGGCGCACCCCAATAGGAAAGGGCACGCTGGTAGCACACGGCCAGGCGGACCAGTGTGCCTCTGGCTCCCAAGGGGCTGCGCACCTGTGTCTGTCTGTCTCCCCCCCCAGCTCCACTAACGTGGCCTGATAGTTCACGCTTGCGATCTGGTCACCCTCCTCCCTCCATCCTTCACTCCCTTCCCCCTGCGTCCCCAGCCCTGTCCTCTGTCCCGTCCTGTCTCCATCCGTCCCTGCCCCCTACGTCCCCTCCGTCCGTCCCTGCGTCCCCAGCCCTGTCCTCTGTCCCGTCCTGTCTCCATCCGTCCCTGCCCCCTTCGTCCCCTCCGTCCCGTCCCTGCATCCCCCCAGCCCTGTCCGCTGGCCCGTCCCGTCTCCATCCGTCCCTGCCCCCTTCGTCCCCTCCGTCCCGTCCCTGCATCCCCCCAGCCCCGCCCCGCCCGCTGCGTTGCGTGCGTCACGGCCCATCCCGTTCCCCCCTTCCCTCCCCCACGTGTGCGGAGAACGTTTGTTTTGGTGGTTGCCGCGGTGACGGTGGGCGGAGCCCGGGTGACCACGCTGGTTGGGCGGGGGCAGCGGGCGGTGACGTCACAAGTGTGGAGCCCCGGTCGCGCGGCGTGACAGTTCCCGACGGACAGTGTCAGCGCTCTGGGCGCGAGCCCCGCCCGCGAGGACACCCCCCCCGCCACCCCCCGCGCACCAGCGGCTCCCCCCGGCAGCGGCGCGAGCAGGGAATCCCCGGGAGCCGTCTCGCGCCGCCCCCTCCTGCTGCTGCCTCGCTGCTGCTGCCCGGCGGCGGGACCGCGGCTGGCCCCGCCCCCCTGCTCCGGAGGGGCCCGTCCGAGCTGTAATTAAAGGGTTTTTGTCTGGCAACTTTTTCATATTTTTGGTGCAACGTTTTTACCCCCCCCCCTTTGAGCCTCTCCCCAGCTGGACTCTCCGCCGGGCTCCCAGCCCGAGCAGCCCCTGACACTTCCCTGGGGTGGGGGGGTGTCCCCCGCTCCCGTGGCACTTGATGGGTCTCGGTGGCACAGCAGCGTGGATCCGGGTCCCGAGCAGCGGCGGCGTTACAGGGCTGTCTGGTTCTCTCCCCGTGCTGTCTGCAGGCAGCCACCCGGCCAATTGGACACGGCTCTCAGCGGCACGCTGCTGCCCTCCCTCGCGATCCTCGCGGCGGGCAGGGAGAAAGCCCTGAGGCAGGCAGGTGTCAGCAATGCGAGTATCCCTCCCCACCCTGCACAGCCTGCCCGGTGCTCCGCGGTGCCCGGTGCTGGATCGCAGCGCAGGGGAGCTGCCCGGCCCCACCTGGCGAGAGGGACCGGGGCTGAGCTGGGCTGCAAATGAACGGGAGGGGACGGATGGAGACAGGGGACGGGACAGAGGACAGGGCTGGGGGGATGCAGGGACGGGACGGAGGGGACGAAGGGGGCAGGGACGGATGCAGACAGGGGACGGGACAGAGGACAGGGCTGGGGGGATGCAGGGATGGGGCGGAGGGGACGAAGGGGGCAGGGACGGATGGAGACAGGGGACGGGACAGAGGACAGGGCTGGGGGGACGCAGGGAAGGGAGTGAAGGATGGAGGGAGCGGGAGGGTGACCAGATCGCAAGCGTGAACTATGAGGCCACGTTGGTGGAGCTGGGGGGGAGACAGACAGACACAGGTGCGCAGCCCCGTTGGGAGCCAGAGGCACACTGGTCCGCCTGGCCGTGTGCTACCAGCGTGCCCATTCCTATTGGAGTGCGCCCATGCTGTGCCACAGAGCTCCCCTGCCCAGCACCCCCCTACAACTCTTCCACCACAAATGCACAGTGCTGTGCACACACACCTCGCCCAGCACACCCCTGCCCACAGCCCCACCACAGCTGCCCAGCACCCCACACAGAAACCCCCACTCTCTACTTTCCCAATACACACAGATTTCCCCTCCCTTCCTTCCTCCCTCCCAGTGCCCTTCCCTACAGCCCCACACCATAACTGCACAATGCCCCACACAGACCAGCAGTGCCCTGACACACACAGATCTCCCCCATAACCCAGCACCCTGTTTTTCACTCTTGTTTTTTCAAGACCCAATGGGAGAAATCCTCTCCCTCCTCCTACTCCATGGGAGGAGGGAAGCGGGGATTGAGCTTCTCTATGAATAGCTCCAGTGCCTGATTCTGCTTGAACTTACTTTTCCTGAAAGAGGCACCATTTTTCTCAGTTTTACCGTCACCCCTGGGGTTCTGAATAACAGCAGTGAAACTGACCAAAGCTGCTAGTGCTTGGCAGCATTGTGAGGCGGAATAGAAGCTCTGGAACTGCCAGTTTGCAGACTCAGGAAGACAGGTCTGCACTGGTTTACATTTGGAAGGTTATCTTCAGATAATGAAAGCTGGGCATGTGCTTTCTTCAGTCCCTGACAATGCATGGCAGAGAATACAATTATTAAAGAAAAACAGTTTTAGCCCCTTTTTGCACAGTTACCTGCACTTATACAGGTTGCAACCTGATATTCCTTGCACAATCTACAAGTTTGGGTGCATCGGTAATGCCCTAATTGTATTACCGTTGCACCGTGATTTTGCTTGGTTCTTTTTAACCAAGGTGAAGTATTCCTAGAAAATAGGTGAAACATTTGGATTTGTAACAGTAATGTAAATACTGTGATAAATTCAGTGCCCCTGGCTTCCCATGGTTCCACAATCATAGAAATGGCACTGGAATTTACTTTTATCTTCAGAATTCTTCCCCCCTCCCTCCGCAGATCACCATAAGAACTTCAGGAAGGGCATTTGAAATAACACATAAAAGTGATTCCATGCACAAGTCTAGAGTGTTTTCTGTTTCTCTGGAATTTGGCAGTCTATGGTGCTTAATATGGGCATATATGTTTGATTACTATAGAAATTTTTCAGATCCTGTAAAAAAAAGTCTGTCTTCGCAGAATCCTCTCATCATTGGTACAGAAAGTGAAATTGAAGTGCTGCAGTATTTTAGGGTTTCTGGATTTGTTTTTCTCCAGGAAACAATTTTGGTGCTTTTATTATGCCAGATAATTACAAAAAATGTACTATCTTAAAAATACTGGTGATTGGCAGCAGTAGCCCTGGAAACGAAAATGGGTGAGATTTTCAAAAGAGAGTAAGTGATTTAGGAACATAAGTCTCATTAACTTTTAATGGGACTGGCATTTCTAAGTCATGCAGTTTTCAATGTCTCACCCATCATGTAAAATAGGGCTTGAATTTTCTATGATTTAGTTGACCACTGGCATGTACTTTCAGTATTTTCAAAAAGCATATACCAAATGGTAAATTAGAACATGCTGTAGCATGGCTAGTGCTGAATTATCAGAGAAGTAGTTTCAAAACTTCCAATTTTTTATACAGTATGTAGCTATTTATTTGTTCTAAAATCCATACTCTTACTGGCAGACTATTCTCAGACCTTGTAACCTTGTATGACTCTTACATAAACAAAGTTGTAGCTTCTAGTAGAGACTTAACTGATTTGCTCCGCTCTTTGTGTTATAGAGGAAAATCTTGTTCTCAGATGCCGATTCTTGAAATGATGAGGGTTTGTCGATCCCATAAATCACCTTCTTTCAAGGCCGGATCAGATATTCAAACAAGGTTATGAACCTCCTTACTTGTACAGTCATAATTCCAAAACAGGTCGATCAAGAGGAGTTAAGTCCCTGCCCTGTATAATTTATAAACATGAAGCTGAGTAACCTTGGATGACTAAATTAAACTCTAAAATAATAATGAAAAGCTTAGCTTTATTTTAGCAAACTGGTATTACAAGTTTCATGACATACATGTTAATTATCAATATCTTTGGCACTAGAAAATGGATTTTTCTCTGCACAAAGTCCATTTCTTGGCAGAGGATACATTGGGAACTATCAATATAAAAAGGATTAATGTGGAGACATGAAGAATAATAAAACATTAAGGATGATATCTAAATATTTCAAATAGAGAGAAAGAGGTACATGTCTACCTATAATATGAGTTTTAGGATCAGCGGGCTCAGTTGTTTACAGATTCTGAATGATGCTTTGTTTTGATTCTTGTGAAAGCTTCCTTATTTATTTTCGTGGCCCAGGGTTGTCTCCCTGGTTTCCCTGTTTATATATTATATAATAAGCATGTTAATCAAGGGTGATCATGTTAGGTTCTTTTCATCCGTGGTTTAAAACAATTAGAGAAACTCTTTCTTTCCCCCCCCCTTAGCTTAGTTTGCAGAGAAATTCACAAGATGAAATAAGCTCTGTGTGGGTTTTTCCCATGTAGAGCAGTGAAATTGTCCTATTTGTTTTTCTATTTCATATTTCTGTACATGTTAATTTATTTTTATTCCTAAACCATTCCATAAGTTCCTATGTTTAAATATAGTTTGAAAGTCAGAGTCACTCTAGGCAAAAAATAGAATTAAATTCTTTATTAGAAGTACATCATTAAGCATAAAGAATGAGGAGTACTTGTGGCACCTTAGAGACTAACAAATTTAATAGCTCTGTAAAGGCAAAAAGGGAAAGGGCATGGGTGGAAATGAAAAAGTGCAGGCATTTGAAGAGGGATTTCACTGGAGAGAGGATGAGGCTTGGAGATGGTAGCACACATTTAAAAAAAAATTCATATTGCTTGTGTTTCAGGCAAAGATTAGGCATTTATTTACCTTTAAAATACATTTTTAACTGGATTTTCAAAACAGTTGCTCTCAGAAACCACTGTGTAACTTAACCCCCTTAATTTAATTGTCTAGTAATTGATAGAATTAGAAACCACAGATATTAAGAAAGATTACACCAGAGGTTATCAAGGTAATTCGCTGGACTGCATTTCTGGCATCTTTTGCATGATGCTGCAGAATATTTGGGGCACGGGACCATTGTTTTGTTAGACAGTGCCTAGAACAATGAGGCCCCGAACCCTGATTGGTACAAATCATAATAGAAAGAACTGGGTGGAAATTGCTGAAGGGCCCGATCTTGCTCTAATTGAAGTCAATGGAAAAAATTCCATTGATTTCAATGGTGTAGAATTGAACCACAAAGGAGGCAGTTGGGGGAGGGATACCGCTGGGATAGGTTTACAGAAGGACAAGTGGCATTTGGGACTTCAGACACCTTGCAGAGCCAGAATGAAGTGACATACACAGAAGCAAAGACAGAGGGGTGGTTGGTGAAGCTGTTAACAGCTGGGAGGTCCAGATATGTGAGCCACACTCAACAAAGTGAACATGTGCAAGCACTGGGGCCAGAGTTTATTGTTTCCTGAATACTTTAAACAGGATCATTACATGCTGAAATAGATGGGTATTGCTAGAGTTATGAAGGCAAAATTGTCCTGTTAGATTGCACCTGGGGAAATCTGGGTTTTGTTTTATCTGTTGGTTTTATGGTTACTGTATATTTTGTTCCTGTCCTCTTTATAAAGTGCTGCTGATTTTTTTATATTGTTCCTTATTCATTTGATGCCAGGGCCTTATTATATCCCGTTGTTGTTTTTAGGCTACTCTTGTGGAGTATGAAATATAATTAAAAGGCCACATTTTCAAAGGATCCTCCTCTATTCAGGCATGTAGAAGTTTTCATGCAAATAGCAGCATGTGCATGTTTCAGGTAACAGCAGATGCATGCACAGGTGATAGATTCAGACTTGCAGTGCTCAGAAAGTATGCATACAGATATTTGCATGGATTTAAATAGAGGCCACTTTTTGAAAACGTGTCAAAAAATATCAGTAAGTTAGGCCACCTTTTAACTAGGTTACTTTTAAATAGCTACATAATTGGGATCAGGGAGATCTACTTTGTCCTGAGCTGTTACAATTGAAAAGTGCTGGGTCACTTTAATAATTTCAAACCCCTATAAAGAACCCCTTGTTATGGCAGGAGTCTTGTAGGTGATGTATGTGATGATGAATATGCCAGAAAAATTCCAAGATATCGTGTGTAATTGAGCAAAACCCCAGGTTTAATGGAATTGAAAACTACTTGTGTCACAGATGTAGGCAATTACTGTTCATAAAGGGGCACCCGCAACTTGAAAATCATTTCAATCAGAAAATGCTGCATCTACTATTGTTACAATTAGCCACGGAGGTTGCTGTCACTGAAAGGGATTAATGAAAAAATAACATTTTCATCTCTTGTTTTCATTTGTTTGCTGTGTGCATTTGGCAGGTCTCTGTGTAATAGTCCTTGTGTGATGGTGCCTGCCCTTCCCTATGCTACTGAAGAATGTGCTGATCAGTACTGTGGTAGCAGAACTGAAACTGAAAAGGCAGCAGGCAGGACTATGCACAAAGAGAAAAGGGATGTAGACCTACCCTTTGTACCCTGCAGGCAGGGGCGGCTCTAGACCCCAGCGCGCCAAGCAGGCGCTTGGGGCGGCCGTTTCCCGGGGGGGCGGCATTTGGCTCCGGTGGAGCTCCCGCCGTCATGCCTGCGGCAGGTCCACCGGAGCCCGGGACGAGCGGACCTGCCACAGGCATGACTGCGGCGGGTCCCCGCTTCCCGCTGCCCGGTTGAGCTCCCGCAGGCATGACTGTGGCAGGTCCGCTGGTCCCGGGCTCCGGTGGACCTGCCGCCGGCATGCCGGCGGGAGCTCCACCGGAGCCGCGGGAAGACGGGACCCGCCGCGGGACCGGGGAAGGGCGGCGCAGCGCTCCGCGCTGCTTGGGGCAGCCTACTGTCTAGAGCCGCCCCTGCCTGCAGGACCTTTGGTCACAGGCCCTTCCTAATTTGGGGGGAACCAAGGAATATAAAAAGTAATCTCTTGTAAATTGAACCAATGTTGTCTGACTGCTAGAGTTGGAATCTTGATACTAATTTTTCCTAATGATTGTAAGTTATTTACAGTCACCTGGCTGGCCTTTGAGGACTGACAAATCACAGCCAGAAGCCCCCTCGAGGTTTGAAACCTGTTCAGTCTCAGTCATCTGGTGAGAGTTGAATTCTAGGCATGGAAAAAAACGAGCTTAAGGAGGCAGAATTTTATTGTGTACCTGGGATTTTGTCCATTAGATTCACTGGGGACATTGGGGTTTGTCCTTTGTTTCACATTTTCATCCCTCCCTCCCTCCCTCCTTTCTCTTCGTCTCTTGCTTCTTTTATCCTTTCTTCTGTTCCCCTCCCAAAACCAGGAGAGGGTTGTGTGTGTGTGTGTGTGTTGCGGGGCAGTGATCCCCACCAGTGACCTGGGCCATCCTTTGGGCTCTCTGGTGAGAACTCTCAGCCTCCCATCCTCAGTTTCTACCCTGATTGGCTGAGCAGGGGGTTATTGCCAGAGAGGAGACTCAGTCCTTGTTGTTCTTTTTTAAGACCAAGTAAATAAGTCATAAGCAGTTGTATGTTTGATGAATTTTGCTGCTTCTCTGCACTAATTGTCTCTGAGCAGTTCATGATTCTCTCTAACATTGCAGTTCTCCTAAAATACCAGCTGAATACTTACTGTGCACTGTTGCTGGTCTGGAGCTCATCTGAGAGCACTTTACTCAGATCATTCAATGTAGGAAATTTAAGATCCGATGCTTAGTTTGAAAATCAGGGCTCTTGGGTCTTATTCCCAACTCTGCCACTGATTATGCGACCTAAGACAAGTTAATTATCCTTTCTCAGCCTTATCTTCTCCCTATTTCAAGTAGGGATAATAATGATCCGCTCCTACCTACCTCACGGTGGGTGGAGATAGGGCCAACTCTAGGTTTTTTGCTGTCCCAAGCAAAAAAAAAATTGAATGCCCCCACCCCAGCCCTGGGCTCCTCCCTGAATCTCCCTGCTGCCCCAGCCCTGGGCGCTGCCCTCCACCCACACCCCTGCTGCCCCAGTTCTGGGCCTCCCCAACAACCTGTACCCCCCTACTGCCAGCCCTGGGCTCTCCCCCACACACCCGCACCCCATGCCATCCCAGCCCTGGGCTCTCCCCCACACACACCAGCACCCTCTGCCACCCCAGCCTTGGGATTTTCCCCACACATGCACCCCGTGCTGCCCCAGCTCTGGGCTCCCCCGGCCCACTTGCACCCTCCTTCCACACCAGCCCTGGGTCACTGGTAACTTGCTCCCAGAGTGGGTCATTCAGCAGGAATTTTGGATGAGCACAGAACACAGACAGGATTGGTTCCCATATGGTTACAGAACTGCAGTAACATGGAACAATTTCCAGCTTGTGTGATTAAAGGATATCTGGATGCATATTTTAAGACTGTCCTACAGAAATGAGGAAACGTTGAGGTGCCTTTATTATTCTTATGTTCCATTCTTTGTTTCTATGGGCAATTTGCCAATGCAATATCACTGTCTTCCTTTTAAACAAATAAAACTATAAAACAAACAAACAAAGGCAATGGCTGTTGAAAATAGCAATTCCAGTCCTAAAAACCACTGGGAAGCATTTCTTGCTCAAGTTTATCCTACTTTTTCTACAGCAAATTACAGTGAATCAGTACATTTGATTTGGGAGAAATGAAGTAACAGCTGCCCAAATTGAGCTTCAGCACTCGTGAATTTTGAGGGTGTTCAAATCTGGAAGGCAGGTGCTAGATTCCCTTTCTGAATATTAGCTAAATCTGGAAAGGAAAAGTCAATTTCTGCTTCGATGGCTCAGAAGTGGAAATCCTCTACGTGCCTGGTACTGTATCTAAAGCTGCCCAGGTCCAGTAGAGCCTATCCTCCCTTACTCTTAAATTCTAGTGGGATCCACGTACCTCCCTTGCTAGGATTCAGATAAAGAGGGGAACTGTCCATTTAGTCCACCCAATTCCTTCCTTGGGGGCTGCAAGATGAGGTCACACCAGTATCTCTAATCCAGTCTGGGGATGTCTTCTGAAGGGGATATCTAGGGCAAAGCCTTCTACAACTTGGGCACACTCGTTCCCCATTCACAGTGCCACCCCGCTCTAGCAGTGAGCTCTCCATTGACAGCAAGCTGCAGCTTGAGGTTTCAGCTACCGTACTCCCTCCCCCTCCCTTTCCTGTTGATAGCGGCCAAGGGAATGCTGAGAAATGTCATTTTTTTCCTGCTCCAGAGCTGGCTCTATAGGCAGGGAGCTAACCAAGGAACTACAGCTCCCAGGGCCCCCTGTTGGTTCTCAGCTCCCAGGCTGGATCCCTGCTGGCTGCCGCCCCTGCAAATGGGCTGCTCCAAGCACCTGCTTGCTTTGCTGGTGCCTAGAGTCGCCCCTGCCTCCACCCATCCTGCACCCCGACCCTGTGGCCCAGCCTGGAGCCTGCACCCAGCACCCAAACTCCATTCCAGAGCCCAACCTCTCAACCATCCCACACTCCAAACCCCTGCCCCAACCCAGGGCCTGCACCCCAGACCTCCTCGCCCGACCCAAACTCCCTTGCAGAGCCTGAGGCAGGTGAGGGGCAGAGTTCATCGGGGGGGGGGGAGGGCTCTGTGCAGTAATATAGTGACTCCTTGGGTCTTTGAATGAGGCTTTATACTTGGGGTGGGGGGGGGTGAGGAGGCAAGCAGCGAGTCGGTGGATGGAGAGGGGCAAATCTCCCAGATTCAAAATCTGTGACTGTGTCTGTTCGTCCTTCTAGCTGCTTTTCTCTGGGCTGGGGGTTGTTCCCACAGGAAGGTGTTTGCTTCTTATCCCCGAGGCCATCAGTATGTCTGCTCTTCTCTAGTCAGCCCACTTGCCAAGCTTGATTGTCCTTGGTTGGGCTGCCAGCCCCTCTCCAAGGATTGCAGCTGTCTGGAGGTACTGCCCTCCACGCCATCCTCAGTCACACCTCATTCATGCAACAGGGCAGTTGATTACCAAGTGGGGGGGAGATCTTATTCTACTTCTAGCAAAAAGACACTTTTCTTTTACCTTAATTACACTACCTTAGGGGCCCGCTATAACATATTACCAAGGTTCAATACAAAGTCATATACAAGTTATACAAAAATGCATAATGCAGAGATTTATCTACAACTGCATTGATTGACTGTGGAGTAATATAGTGACCCCTGGTCTTTGAATGAGGCTTCATACTTGCCTCATTAATGCAGAGAAGCAGCAAAATCCATCAAACATATAAGTGGTTATGACTTATTTACTTGGTCTTAAAAGAGAACAAAAAGGCCTTGAGTCTCCTCCCTGTCATTAACCCCCTGCTCAGCCAATCAGGGTAGAGACTGAGGATGGGAGGCTGAGGGGTCTCACCAGAGAGCTCAAAGGATGCCCCAGGTCACTGGCGGGGATCACTGCCCCAGCACTACTGCAGCTCCACAGTTTGGGGTGGACCTCCCACAGTGAGAGCTGCCGAGCACTCCCCCGCAACACACACACACACACACACACACACACACACACACACACACACACCCTCTCCTGGTGTTAGGAGGGGAACAGGAGAAAGGAGAAAAGAAGCAAGAGAGGAAGAGAAAGGAGGGATGGATGGATGGAGGAAAAGGTGAAACAAAAAGGACAAACCCTAATGTCCTCAGTGATTCTAAGGGACAAGATCCCAGGTTTGGAATAAAATTCTGCCTCCTTAAGATCATGTTTTCCATGAATTCAACTGTCACCAGATGGATCAGACTGAACAGTTTCAAACTTCGAGGAGACTCTTACCTTCTAAACAGGGTCGGCTGTTTTCAAGTAAAATCACTAAAAGGGAAGGAGAAAACTCGAAAGAGGTTCCTCCTGGCGCTCAGGTACGGGAACCCCAATACTCCCCCAGTCCTCAAAGAGAGACCTGGAGAAGGAGACTTGCTGAAGCAAAGCCACAGGGTCTCTGAGGTTTCCCTGGCCCCTCGCCCCTGTCCTGCCTGGCTGATGTCAGCATCTCTCTGTGAGGTCACCACCTCCCCACCACCTTTGACCAATAGTCTGTGGTCCTGCCAAAGGCCTTTGTGATGTCACTGCCACACCCCTCCCTTGCTGGGCTAATGTCCTGCCCCTGGCCAGGCACTTTGAAGGTTTGAGCTACTCCCTGTGGATCACCCCACTCAAGGAGCATTCGTTCTAGGAAGCAAGCCGGCTAGACAGGAAAACATCGGACGCTGCTGCTCCCAATGCTACATTCAGTTCTAAAGAAATTAGTCGACTTTATTGCCAGAAGAGACCATTAGAGCATCTAATCTGACCCCTGCATATCACAGGCCTCCTGTATGACACACTAGCTACTTTTGGGTCAAACACATTCCAGAAAGGCATCTAGTCTTCATGAAATGACGTCACGAGACGGAGAATCCACCACTTTCCTTGGTAGCTTGTTCCTGTGGTGAATCATCCTCGCTGTTGAATATTTGTGCCTTAATTGTAATATGAATTTGTCTCTTTTCACCTTCCAGCCATTGGGGTTTTTTATGTCTTTCTCTGCTACATTAAAGAGCCCTTTAATAGTCAATTTTTTCTCTCCAGTAAGGCACTTCAACATTTCAATGAAGTCACCTTTCAATCTTCTTTGGATAAGCGAAACAGGTTGATCTCTTTCAATAGCTCACTAGAAGGCATTTTTCTCCAGCCCTCAGAATATTTGGTGACTCTTTTATGCCTCTACTCCAGTTTCTCACTATCTTTTCCAAATGAGGACACCAAAACTGGAGGCAGTATTCCAGTATCAGTCTCACTGATACCATGTCACCTCCTGTGACCTTCTTGACATAATCTGTAACTGTATAGATCACCGTTGCCACCACTGTTCTATATTTGCAGCCAATATTGCATAAAGGTGGTCACATAAAGGGTCTAGGGAGAGGTTATGATTGGCTGATTATAATTATGCTATCTCTAGATATGTATCATTTTTGTAGTTGACATTATGAATATTGGCTCTATGCTGCCTGTATTTCCAACTTGTGCTATGCTTCTGGGGATCACCCCAGCCAGACAAATTGGTGTCAGTTCTGCCTTGCCAGCTTGATGGCCCATTAAGGACCATCAGCTATACAACTGACCCATTGAGAGAAGGCAGATATGCCTTGTGGCTCAGCAAGGTGTGCAGGGACCTGCCTATGGACAGAAATCTAAGGTTTTTCGATGTCACGTGCTGGATAGAGTGTCCTTGGGACAAAGAAAGTAAAGACCACATGGCAAGAGACTATAAAAGAATCAGTTCTCTTCAGTCCTGCTTCCTACCTCTGGAGGGACTTTGCTACAAACTGAAGCTCTGTACAAAGGACTGAATGGCCCATCCTAGTTGTGGATGTACTCCAGAGACTTGATTTGAACCTGCAGTTTATTCCATCACTGCTACAAGCCTGAACCAAGAACTTTGCCAAAGTACAAGTTTTGCCCAGGACACTATTTCCCCTAACGCTGGTCCTTGGTAACATTTCTTGATGGGGGAGGCAGGGGGAGGGGCGAGAGACGAGGCGTTTTCTCTCTGTTTCTTTCCTCTCCGTTTTCTGCTCCTTCCTTCAATTCCAGAAACCTCCCTTGTGTTTCAGACTGTGCAGTGACACCCTCCCCACCCCAGGACTATGGAGCCTTTGGAGCAGAAAGATCCGAGGAGCTAAGCATGAATCCAGGGGTGAGTAACTGGCAGGAAGGAGTCCTAGCAACTCTTCTGGGAGTGCAGGGGAGGAATGACTCCCCCTTCTCTACATTCTCCTCATGGGGCTCTGGGGAGCAGGGAGGGTTGTGTGATAAATTCCATCCAACATTCCCCTTTGATCCAAGCCGAGAGACATCTCAGCTATGCACGATCCCCTTTGCAACACCAAACAAGGGATGTTTTCCTCTGCCCAGGAGACCCAGCCAGGGACTGATGTTCTGGAGATATGTTGGGAAAAGGGACTGTCTGCATTGCCAAGGCAGGAAGCAAACAATCTACAGCAACATCATTAACCACAAACCATGCTCCAGCCAGAAGGGAAATGGGCAGGAATTCTTGCTGTTCAGCCATGGCCACACATCCAGAGCTGCACAGCAGTGAGGGTGCTGGGTAAGCTGGTCTGAGCGAATAATTGGTAATGATCCTTCAGTGAGAACAGAACCAGAGTGTAGAAAGGCCCCAGTGTTAAGTGGTTGAGGCTGAGGCTTTAGGAAGCTGGCCTATAATACCATAGTGGCTGCACTTTCAGTGATGCAGGTTTCTCTATCCCATTGTTCCAGGGTCATCCTACTACATTGCCAGCTGCTTTTCAGCTGCAGTGTGGAGACTGTTTGTGTGTGGGGAGAGACAGTGTGTGTGTGTGCTGGGGAAGAGTGAGTGTGTTGAGGTAGGTAGGAGCGGATCATTATTACCCCTACTTGAAAGAGGGAGACGCTCAGGCTGAGAAAGGAAAATTGACTTGTCTTAGGTCACACATCCAGTCAATGTCTGAATTGGGAATAGGACCCAGAGCCCTGATTGTCAAATTAACCATCGGATTTTGAATTACATACATTGAATGACCTCAAGAAAGTGCTCTCAGATGAGCTCCAGAGGAACAAGTATGCACAGTAATTATTCAGCCAGTGTTTTAGGAGAACTGCAATGTTAGAGAGAATCATGAACTGCTCAGAGACAATTAATGCAGAGAAGCAGCAAAATCCATCAAACATATAAGTGGTTATGACTTATTTACTTGGACTTAAAAGAGAACAAAAAGGCCTTGAGTCTCCTCCCTGTCATTAACCCCCTGCTCAGACAATCAGGATATAGACTGAGGATGGGAGGCTGAGGGGTCTCACCAGAGAGCTCAAAGGATGGCCCAGGTCACTGGCGAGGATCACTGCCCCAGCACTACTGCAGCTCCACAGTTTTGGGTGGACCTCCCACAGTGAGAGCTGCCGAGCACTCCCCCGCAACACACACACACACACACACACACACACACACACACCCTCTCCTGGTGTTAGGAGAGGAACAGGAGAAAGGAGAAAAGAAGCAAGAGAGGAAGAGAAAGGAGGGATGGATGGAGGAAAAGGTGAAACAAAAAGGACAAACCCTAATGTCCTCAGTGATTCTAAGGGACAAGATGCCAGGTTTGGAATAAAATTCTGCCTCCTTAAGATCATGTTTTCCATGAATTCAACTGTCACCAGATGGATCAGACTGAACAGTTTCAAACTGCGAGGAGACTCGTACCTTCTAAATAGGGTCGGCTGTTTTCAAGTAAAATCACTAAAAGGGAAGGAGAAAACTCGAAAGAGGTTCCTCCTGGCACTCAGGTACGTGAACCCCAATAGTCCCCCAGTCCTCAAAGAGAGACCTGGAGAGGGAGACTTGCTGAAGCAAAGCCACAGGGTCTCTGAGGTTTCCCTGGTCCCTCGCCCCTGTCCTGCCTGGCTGATGTCAGCATCTCTCTGTGAGGTCACCACCTCCCCACCACCTTTGGCCAATAGTCTGAGGTCCTGCAAAAGGCCTTTGTGATGTCACTGCCACACCCCTCCCTTGCTGGGCTAATGTCCTGCCCCTGGCCAGGCACTTTGGAGGTTTGAGCTGCTCCCTGTGGATCACCCCACTCAAGGAGCATTCGTTCTAGGAAGCAAGCCGGATAGACAGGAAAACATCAGATGCTGCTCCCAATGCGCCACTGTGTTTTTCAGAAATTAGTTGACTTGATGGCCAGAAGAGATCATTAGAGCATCTAATCTGACCCCCTGCATATCACAGGCCTCCTGTATGACACAATAGCTTCTTTTGGGGCAAACACATTCCAGAATTCTCCGGTTCTCCATATGAACCCAACAACCAGCGCACACAGGTCCAGAAGTGGGCAATCTCTCCTATGGTCACTAGATGGTGATGCAGCCTGGCACTTTCCCATTCATGCGATGATCCGACCTTTTGGTTAACTAATCTGGCCCTGGTCCCAATTCGATGGGATAAAGGGGGTTCCTCTCTCCTTGTGAGCGATCGTTTGATGCAGGGGATCTTCTGCTGGTGTTATTCCTTGTGGAAAAGTACAAATTGCAAAACTGATGGGAGGGGCCTTCTGAGGTGGTAGGGAGGGGTCATGCTGTTACCTGCAATGTACACAGGCCCCGCAGCAGGGACGCACCTCGGAATGTGCATAGAAACAGGTTAAAAGTGCATCACAACAGTGAAGCCGTTGTCAAGATGCTATTCTGTGCAGAGGACTTTAAGACAGCCCCTGCTCCTGATCTGAGGCCTGAATTGATTTCAATGGGAATTAGGAACTGAAATCCCTTTAAAAAATCTGGCCCTAAGTGATTTGCTCAAGGTCACAAAGGAAGTCTGCAGTGAAGGCAGAACTTAAACTCAGACCCCTCAAGTGTTAGTCGAGTGCGATAACCTCTGGACCATCCTTCCTTTCTCCTGTGTCTGTCTAATGACGTGCTTCTGTCTATCTAACCCCAGACGTAACCATGTCTCTCTCTATCTAGCCCCATAGAAAAATAATCCGTCTGTCTAGTGTCTACCTACTTTTCCATAACTAAGCCAGGAGCTAGACTATTTATAAGAAGTCAATTAAAACCACAAACTAGGAATAAACTCTGATTACGTTCAAGAACCAGCATTCTTGTTGAAATCAGTAAGATTATGTTCACACTGGTTCACTGTATATTAACTGAGGAGATATGAATGAAGAGCAAAGTTAAGCAGCGGGAGCTCTATTAAAACTATGGGTGTACACCTCATGCCTGCTCTGGCTTCTTGCACAGCCTAAAACTGGAGTTCTGCAGTGGGGAAGCATAATAGTAATAATTCTCTGCTACATTAAAGAGCCCTTTAATACCCAATATGTTCTCTCCATTAAGGCACTTCAACACTTCAATGAAGTTATCTTTCAATCTTCTTTTGATAAGTTAAACAGGTTGAGCTCTTTCAATAGCTCACTAGAAGGCATTTTTCTCCAGCCCTCAGAATATTTGGTGGCTCTTTGCTGCCTCAACTCCAATTTCACAACTTCTTTTTCAAACGAGGACACCAAAACTGGAGGCTGTATTCCAATATCAGGCTCACTGATGCCGTGTTACCTCCTGTGATGTTATTGACATAAACTGTAACTGTATAGATCACCGTTGCGACCACTATTCTAGATTTGCAGCCAATATTGCATAAAGGTTGTCGTGTAAGGGGTCTATGGAGAGGTTATGATTGGCTGATTAGAATTATGCTCAGGGCCGGCTTTAGGAAGTGCGGGGCCCAATTCGAACAGTTTCGATGGGGCCCCGGCAGGGATGACTAAAACAAAAAAACCACGTTAAAAAAACACGTGGGGCTTGTACTCACCGGGCGGTGCTCCGAGTCTTTGGTGGCACTTCGGTGGTGGGTTCTTCACTCACTCCAGGTCTTCGGCGGCACTGAAGGACCCGCCGCCAAAGTGCCGAAGACTCGGAGCGGGTGAAGGACCCGCCGACGACATGCCCCTGAAGACCCAGAGTGCCGCCAGGTGAGTAAAAATTAAAAAGGCACCTCTAGCCAGGGAAGGGATTCTTACTGGGTACGGGGCCCTCTTAGGCGTGGGTCCCAATTCGGGGGAATTGGTGGAATAGCCCTAAAGCTGGCCTGCAGCTACGGATTAAAACTCCGCAGCGTTTGTTGGGGCAACTGGAGCCGTGGGACCTACCTGGAGATGCTGAAATCTCACCCTTGTCTCTCTCCTCCTGCCTCTACCTCCGAGCCAGGCACTGGGCAGTTCAGTGGGGAAGGGATGAACTGATGATCATCAGTTTGTTTTATGATGGTGGGGGAGTGGTTTAAACTATTTCCCTCAATCACGTCTCCCTTGCAGGGGCGGCTCTAGGGATTTTGTCGCCCCAAGCACGGCAGGCAGGCTGCCTTCAGCAGCTTGCCTGTGGAGGGTCCACTGAAGCTGTGGGACCAGCGGAGATCCCCCTGGCTTGCTTCCCCAAGCACGCGCTTGGCGTGCTGGGGCCTGGAGCTGCTCCTGCTCCCTTGGCAGCTCAGTCACCATTTTAGATAGAGCACTGCTGTGGTGCCTGGGCACTGGGCCATGCGGGGCCTTTAACACCACAGCCATGGGGAGGGGGGGCTGAGAGGGACCATCGTGCGAGGAACACGAGTCCTTCTACCATCCACCACACCCTAGTTTGGAACTGCTGCTGCCGGCTCACCCCATCAGTGGGGACTTTTATCCCCTCTGCCTCCCTCTAGCTGGGGGTTTTCCCTTCTGCACCTACCTGGCATGGCAGCCCCCATCTGAACCCCTGATCCTGTCCCAGTTTTGTCCCTCTGCCCATCCCGCCCCTCCGATTCCCCACTTCAGGGGGATTTTCTGGCCTTTGATTGCAGGGAGCAGATTCTGATGGCGCGTAAGGGCAGCAGCTTGCAGCTGTTACTGAGCATGTGAGAAGAGCATTAGAAGGGAAGACCGGCCAGACTGGGTCAAACCAAAGCTCCATCTAGCCCAGTGTCCTGTCGGCCGATAGCGGCCGGTGCCAGGTGCCCCAGAGGGAATGAACAGACAGGAATCATCCCAGCTTCTGACAGACAGAGGTTAGGGGCACCATCCCTGCCCACCCTGGCCAACAGCCATTGATGGACCTGTCCTCCACAGAAACACAGAATCCTAGACAATGAGGGTTGGAAGAGACCTCAGGAGCTCATCTAGCCTAAGCCCCTGCTGAAAGCAGGACCACAAATCTCTCTAGTTTCCTTTTCATCACAGGACCCTGCTCAGAAACAGTGAAGTTGCAAGATCTAACAGGAAACAGCTTCAGAAAGAAGGGCAGCTCCTCTTCCTCCTCCCCTCCCGTGGGGACGAGCAGCCCCCCAACTGCCTCTCTGCCCCGGCCTCCTTCAACACATTGCCCCCTTCAGCCTCCCCCAACTTCCCCCATTGCCCCCTTCAGCCTCCCCCAACTCCCCCCCACACTGCCCCAGCTCAACCGCTCTCAGGTTCCCTTCCCCACAACCATTTGCTTCCTCACCATGGGGAACAGGAGCAGAAAATGCTTTTGAAAAAACCTTCTGCGAAGTAAAAAGTAAAACAAGCCAAGCAACCCCCTCCCTGGCTTTGTGCTGGGTGCCCAGCTGTGGGCTTGTGTGTGTGGGGGGAGGCTGTTCTGAGCACACTCCAGTCAGGGAAGGGGCGGAGTTGGCCAAAGGGGCAGTGTGATGGGCCAGGTGCCCCAGCGCCCCCTCGCGGCAGGGGCGGGTGGGGCCTAGCACTGCACCACTCGCTTGTCTTCGGTCCGTCTCTGGTAGCCGGCGACACGGCCCAGCGGCCAGAGTCTATGGACACCCTCCGGGTAGAGTAGCACGCCTAGCGGTCGGAGTCCGTAACCGCCCCTCTCGGGCGGGTAGCGTGCCTAGCGGCCGAGTCCGCAAGCGCTTCGGGCGAGTAGCACGCCTAGCGGCCGGAGTTCATACACACCTACGGGTGGGGTAGCGCCCAGCGGCCGGAGTCCATAAGCGCCTTCGGGCAGGGGAGCGCCTAGCGGCCGGAATTCATAAACACCCTTCGGGTGGGGGGAGCGCCCAGCGGCCGGAGTCCATAAGCGCCTTCGGGTGGGGAGCGCGCCTAACGGCCGGAGTTCATAAACACCCCTTCGGGTGGGGTAGCGCCTAACGGCCGGGTCCCAAACCCCTCTCTGGGGCAGGGTAGCGCGGCCTAGCGGCCGGAGTCCATAAACACCCCTTCGGGGTGGGGTAGCGCGGCCTAGAGGCCGGAGTCCATAAATCCCCCCCCTCGGGGTGGGGTATCACGGGGTGGGGTAGGGGGACTCGGGCCCGCCTCTCCGAGTCCCGACCCAGGGCCCTGATTGTGGCAAGCTCTCCTTGCCACCCGCTCGGCGGGGATCCGCCCGCAACACGCCGAGCGGTGCCGCAGCTTTAAGGCTGTCAGTTTCTAAAGTCCCCTGGGTCACTTCCTACCCCGTCTAGTCGGACGTTGGCGTTGTGGGAGCGGTTCCCCCGTAGGTCCCCTCCGGCCGGCGTCCCTCTCCGGGGTCTCCGGTACGGCCTCTGCCCGGCTGACGTCCCGGTCCAGGCTCCCTGGCTCTCCTCCCGCAGGAGCTGACGGTCTGCGTCCTTCTCCCCCGGTGGTCAGCCCAGACTGAGCAGACCTGCAGGCTTTTATACCTGTCTGCCAGTTAGAGCATGCCCAGCAGAACTTCCTGGGCGTGGCTTCCTCTGCTAGCAAGGAAGGGTTAACCCCTGCTGTACCAGTGCGGGGCTGTCCCGCCCCGTCACACACCCTCCCCCTTAAGACGGCCGTCGGGCCCGGCTGACCCTGGACTCCCGCCTCCCCCTCCTCCTCCCCGATGCGGGAGAAGAAGTCCGCGTTCCCATGAGCCTTGCCTGGCCGATGTGACACGCGGAAGGCGTAGGGTTGGAGGGACAGGTACCACCGCATGATCCGGTTATTCGTCTCCTTCATACTATTGATCCATCGGAGGGGCGCGTGGTCAGTCACTAAGGAGAAGGGGTTCCCTAATAGATAGTACCTTAGTGCCTCGACCGCCCACTTCACTGCCAAGGCCTCGCGTTCTATGGTGGAGTACCGGGTTTCGCGGGGGAACAGCTTGCGGCTAAGGTACAAGACCGGGTGTTCTTCTTCCCCTACCTCTTGCGACAGTACAGCCCCCAGTCCCACCTCCGAGGCATCCGTCTGTAGGATAAAGGGTTTTGAAAAATCCGGTTGGACTAGTACTGCCCCGTGTTAATTGTTCTCTCAGGGTGCGAAAGGCCTTTTCGCAGCCCACCGTCCAACGTACTTTCGGGGGTTGTGAACTGCGTGTCAATTCCGTTAGTGGGGCCGCGAGTGTGGCGAAGTTAGGCACAAACCGCCGATAGTACCCGGCCAGCCCCAAGAACTGCCGGACTTGCTTCTTGGTCGTGGGCGTAGGGTACGTCCTTAATGCTTCCACCTTGTCTACGAGGGGACGGATCTTCCCCCGGCCGACCGTGTAGCCCAGGTAAGTCACCTCCTTCTGGCCCAGGTGACATTTCGCCGGGTTCGCGGTGAGGCCGGCTTCGCCTAATGCCCGTAGAACTTTGGTCAGGTGTTGCAGATGTTCCTCCCAAGTGCTACTGTAGATGACAATGTCATCGATATACGCTGCAGCGTATTCGTTGTGTGCGTCCAGCACCTGGTTCATGAGTCGCTGGAAGGTAGCCGCGGCCCCGTGCAATCCGAACGACATCATCGTAAATTGGTAGAGTCCGAACGGCGTTGGAAATGCTGTCTTTTCTCGTGAGGCCGGTGTTAACAGG
This sequence comes from Mauremys reevesii, assembly GCF_016161935.1. Classification (NCBI taxonomy): domain Eukaryota; kingdom Metazoa; phylum Chordata; order Testudines; family Geoemydidae; genus Mauremys; species Mauremys reevesii. The sequence continues at coordinate 27,913,211 of NC_052639.1, forward strand.
ATCTGCCAATATCCCTTCGTCAAGTCCAGGGTGGAGATGAACTCGGCTTTTCCTAGCCGCTCCAGCAGCTCGTCCACCCGGGGCATGGGATAGGCGTCAAAACGTGAAATGGCGTTTACCTTGCGGAAGTCGAAGCAAAACCTGACTGTCCCGTCTGGCTTGGGGACCAACACTATGGGGCTCCGCCATTCACTCCGCGACTCTTCCACCACCCCTAAGGCTAGCATCAGCCCAAGCTCCTCCTTCACTGTCTCCCACATCTTCCTGGGGAGTGGGCGGTGTGTGTCCCGCACTTTGTGCCCTGGAAGGGTAGCGATGTGGTGGCTTGCTAATGTGGTTCGTCCGGGTCGCGTCGACAAAACCACGGGGAACGCCGCCACCAGTCTTTCTACCTGGTCCCGCTGGGCTGGGGTAAGCTCGTGGCCTATGTCCGCCGTCCCGGCTGCCTCGGGCTCTCCCACCAGTGGCCCCAACTCCGGTTCTGGCGGGTATGGGGCTATCAGCAGGCCCTCTCGGTCCCTCCAGGCCTTAAGGAGGTTCACGTGGTAGACCTGGGTATCCCTCCTTCGCCCGGACAACTGTACCTCATAGTTGACCGGCCCAATCCGCCTGACCACTTCAAAGGGGCCCTGCCACTTGGCCAGCAGCTTGGACTCTGAGGAAGGAAGCAACAAGAGGACCCGATCCCCCGGCTCGAAAATCCGCACCTTGGCCCCCTTGTTATACTGAGCCTCCTGAGTCTGCTGGGCTCTAACCAGATTTTCGCGGGCCAAGGTCCCCAGCTCCCGGAGGCGTTCCCGCAGATGGAGGATATACTGCACCGACCCTCGAACACGGGTCTCCTGCTCTTCCCAGGTTTCCCTTAGGAGATCGAGGATACCCCTAGGCTTCCTCCCATAGAGGAGCTCAAAGGGGGAGAACCCCGTGGACGCCTGGGGTACCTCTCGCACCGCGAAGAGGAGTGCGGGGAGTAGTTTATCCCAGTGCCGTGGGTCGTCCTCTACAAACTTTCTCAGCATGGCCTTCAAAGTGCCGTTGAATCGCTCGACCAAGCCATCCGTCTGGGGGTGGTAGACGGAGGTCTTTAGTGCCCGGATGTTCAGCAGCCTGCACAGCTCTGCCATCAATCTAGAGGTCACATTCGTTCCTTGGTCCGTTAGTATTTCCCTCGGGATACCTACCCGAGCGAAGATCTGCAATAGTTCGTTAGCAATGACTGGTGCTGTGGTGGACCTCAGTGGCACCGCTTCGGGATAGCGTGTGGCATAATCAACCACCACCATGATGTACTTATGACCTGTGCCGCTCTTCTCCAGGGGTCCCACGAGATCCAGGCCTATCCGGTCAAAAGGCGTCCCCACCACCGGCAAGGGTACGAGGGGGGCCCTTGGTACACCTTTTGGACCGGCTCTCTGGCATTCTGGGCAGGAGGCGCAATAATCTCGTACCTCCGCATGGATGCCCGGCCAAAAGAACCTCTGGGCCACCCTTTGCAACGTCTTCTCCCTGCCTAGGTGTCCGGCCCACGGCACCGAATGTGCCAGACGGAGCAAGTCCCGTCGGAACCGCCGCGGGACCAACAGCTGGCGTAGCTCTTCCTTTGTCTGTGGTTCTGGTACCACCCGATAGAGTAAGTCCCGATGGATCTCAAATCGGGGCCCTTGTGGCTGGCGGTGGGGCGGGTCTTCCTCCCCTGGTGGGCTAGTCGCCTGTTCCCAAGCCCGGCTGAGAGTGGTATCCCCTCGTTGCTCCTCGAGGAAGTCGGTGTCCACCTCTAGCCAGCCCGGGCCCTCTGTTGTCGGCGCTTCGGTGGGGACTTGGCTCCTTACCTCTCTCTCGGAGCTCCCCGAGGGCCCCTCTAGGGGGTCCTCGGCCGTTGGCTGGCCTAAAAATCCCGGTCGTCTAGCCCGTTTCCCAGTTCTCCTCCCTGGCGGCGTAGCCCCTTCCCTCAAGAGGTTTGTGAAGCCAGGCCAGTCACGCCCTAAGACCACGGGGTAAGCCAACTTAGGAGCCACCCCCACTAGACACCGCGCCCGGTGTTGGGCCGCCTCTAGCTGTACCCAGACAGTGGGGTAAGGCTTCACATCCCCGTGGATGCACTGTAGCCGGATGGGGGCCCCGGCGGGGCCGGTGGGCTTAATCAGCCCCTCCCGAATAACCGTCTGGCTACACCCGGAGTCAACTAAGGCCCAGGCAGACGTCCCATCCACCTTCACCGGCAGAACAATTTTCCCCGGCTCCCAAGTCCGGGCCCGGTGACCCGCCGTCAACACCTGCCCATAATTGCAATCCAGGTACGGGCACTCCCTCCTGAAGTGCCCTACCTGACCGCACTCGTAGCAGCGGTCCCGTCTCGCTTCCTCGATAGGGTTGTGGCGGGGGCTGCCCGGCCTTACTGGCGCCTCCTCCAGTCGTCGCGGGATATCTCCTCGGGGTGTCGCCCTAGGGCCCCGGGTTACTGGTATTCCGGGGGGCTGGACATGCCGCCGAGGCTCTCCCCCGTCCCCCTTACGTGGCCCCCGGGCCTGCCCTGGGCTCCGTCCACCAGGCTCTCCCCCCTGGGGGTTGGTCTTCAATGCCCCATCTGCTGCCTGGTAGTCCTCCATCAGGGAAACCGCGTCCGCGAGGGTCTTGGGGCGGTGTCGCTGCACCCATTCCTTCCCTCCCGGAGGCAGGGCTTGCAGGAACTGCTCTAGGGCTACCATCTCGGCCACTTGAACGCCCATCCGCCCTTCCGGCTCCAGCCACCTCCAACAGAGGTCCCGGATTCGCTGGGCCACGGCCCGCGGCCTGGCCCCTGGCGTGTATCGTTCCTGGCGGAGTCGCTGGCGGTAGGTCTCCAGGCTGACGCCAACTTCGTCCAAGATGGCGGCCTTGACCTTCGTGTAGTCCAGTGCGTCTTGGGGGTCCAAGTTCCGGTACGCCGCTTGAGCTGGGCCCGTCAGGTAGGGTGCCAGTATCGTGGCCCAATGAGTGAGGGGCCACTGTACGGCAGTCGCGACTCGTTCAAAGGTCACGAGGAAGGCCTCGGGGTCATCCCCCGGCCCCATCTTAGCTAGGCGCACGGGTAATCCCCCGAGACCCTCGCCGGGGTTGCCCCTGATGGCCCCTAGAGGCGTACTCGGTGCCAGGCCGATTAGTGCCGCCATCTGTTGAACCAGCCGCTCCTGGTTCGCCTGTTGCTGGGTTGTCAGCTCCCGGATCAGCTGCTGCTGCTGTTCCTGTCGCTGTGCGGCTTGTGCCTGCTGCTGGGCCGCCAGCTGCTGGAGCAGCTGAGTTTGCTGCTGCTGCTGTGGCGCCATCTGCTGCTGCTGATTCTCCAGCAGCCACTTCAAAAGTTTCTCGGGGTCCATATTGGGTCCTGTGGCCTTATCTCAGGCCCGTTCAGGTCCCTGGTCAGGTGCCAATTGTGATGGGCCAGGTGCCCCAGCCCCTCGCGGCAGGGGCGGGGTGGGGCCTAGCACTGCACCACTCGCTTGTCTTCGGTCCGTCTCTGGTAGCCGGCGACACGGCCTAGCGGCCAGAGTCTATGGACAGCGGCCGGAGTCCATAAGCGCCCCCTTCGGGTGGGGGAGCGCCTAACGGCCGGAGTCCATAAACACCCTTCGGGTGGGGTAGCGCCTAACGGCCGGGGTCCCTAAACCCCTCTCTGGGGCGGGGTAGTGGCCTGGCGGCCGAGTCCATAAGCGCCTTCGGGGCGGGGTAGCGCGGCCCAAAGGCCGGAGTCCATAAATCCCCCCCCCTCGGGGTGGGGTATCACGGGGTGGGGTAGGGGGACTCGGGCCCGCCCTCTCCTCCGAGTCCCGACCCAGGGCCCTGATTGTGGCAAGCTCTCCTTGCCACCCGCTCGGCGGGGATCCGCCCGCAACACGCCGAGCGGTGCCGCAGCTTTAAGGCTGTCAGTTTCTAAAGTCCCCTGGGTCACTTCCTACCCCGTCTAGTCGGACGTTGGCGTTGTGGGAGCGGTTCCCCCGTAGGTCCCCTCCGGCCGGCGTCCCTCTCCAGGGTCTCCGGTACGGCCTCTGCCCGGCTGACGTCCCGGTCCAGGCTCCCTGGCTCTCCTCCCGCAGGAGCTGACGGTCTGCGTCCTTCTCCCCCGGTGGTCAGCCCAGACTGAGCAGACCTGCAGGCTTTTATACCTGTCTGCCAGTTAGAGCATGCCCAGCAGAACTTCCTGGGCGTGGCTTCCTCTGCTAGCAAGGAAGGGTTAACCCCTGCTGTACCAGTGCGGGGCTGTCCCGCCCCGTCACAGGCAAGTTGAATCTTTAGCAGAGAATTCCTTTCTCCATGGTGTTAGCTAAGCGTTGCTGTTAAATGTCAGCCGACGAATGCAGCATTTGAAACAATCTGACTCTAACCCCACTGCCATCTCTGTTGCTGTAGTTCTCACATCCTCTGCTCTTGTGATGTCACCACATGACATAGTGTCTTATTCTCATAGTGTCCTGTGGGTTAGACAGGACTTAAGTTTATGAGGTAAAAACTGAAGCATAACTCCATCCCTTCCTCCTTTTGACTTTGGAAAAATAAATCCTGTTCCCTCCCCCAGTCCCAACCCAGCCCCACCGGCGCTGCTCCGGCTTGGAGACAGGTGCCCTCTCACCTGGCCCTGAGCTGCTGTGGGGAGAGAGGGCTGGAGGGGGCAGTTCTTTCTCCCTGGGGCAACCTGCTCCCCAATCTCCTCATTCCCAGCCCCACCCCAGAGCCCTCACCCCCTGCGCCCCTACCCTCTGCTCCAGCCCTGACTCCTTATCCCCAGCCCCACCCCAGAGCCTGCACTCCCAGCCGGAGCCCTCACACCACTGCGCCCCTACCCTCTGCTCCAATGCTGAGACCCTCATCCCTAGCCCCACTCCAGAGCCTGCACCCCCAGCCGGAGCCCGCACATCACTGCGCCCCCCCCGAGCCTCTCCCACACTCCAAACCTTTCAGCCTCACCCCTGCCACACACCATCCACGTGCAGAATGAATTTTGTAAGGAGCGCAATATGCAGGTGATGTGTCACACCTCACCTCCATATTGGTGCCCAAAACAAAATTCATTCCACACATGGACATAACAAATTAGAGGAAACACTGCTCCTGGCTTTCAGCCTCTCTCTCACATCTTGAATTTCATACTTTGAGTGATCAGAATAAAGTGCCCTCAAGTGAGCTAGAGACCAACAGTGGTTCATAGTAATTATTCAGCAAGTATTTTAGAAGACCTAGGACATTATTGAAAATCATGACCTGCCAAGAGACAATTAATGGAGAGAAGCAGCAAGACTAATTCCATACATTGGATTGGTTGTGACTTATTTGCCTGATTTGAAAAGAGACCAAACTGACCTGAGTCTCCTTGGTGTCGATAGCCCCCTGCTCAGCCAATCAGCACTGAGACTCTGAGTGGCAGGAGGCTGAGGGGTCTCACGGGATGTCCCAAAGGACGGCCCAGAACACCATCAGAGGGGATCGCTCTCAGACCCAGACCCACCTCTTGGTGAGGACCTCCCGCAATGAGAGCAATACCCTCCCCTGCCCGCACTCCAGACCCGTCCCTCCTAGGTAGAGGGAGGGAAGCTGGAAAAGGGAAAAAAGAAGCAAGAGAAGAGGAGAAAGGAGGGAGGAAAGAGGAAAAGGGAAACCAAAAAGGATACACCCCAATGTCCCCAGAGATTCCAATCATCAAAACCTAGGGAGGAAATCAAATTCTGCCACCTGAAGCCAGTGTTTCCTGGGCCTAGAATGCTGCCTGCGCCAGGTGGATCAGACGGAACAGGTTCCAAACCTCTCTGAGCCTCTTACCTTGTCAAAGGGAAGTTTGTTTTCGGCACAATCAGTGGTAGGAAAGGAGAAAACTCCACAGAGGTTCCTCCTCATGCTCACAGCCGTGAATCCTAATCCTCTCTCAGCCCTTGAGGAGAGACCTCGCGAAGGAGACTTGCGGCAGCAAAGCCGGGGGGCGGGGGGCGGGTCTCAGAGACTGGCCTGGCCCTGCACCTCTGTCCTGCCCGGCTGATGTCGGGGTCTCTCTCTGAGGTCACCCCCTCCCCACCACCTTTGCCCAATAGGCCGAGTTCCTGCAAAAGGCCTTTGTGATGTCACTGCCACACCCACCCCTCCCCTCAAAGCTGATGTCCTGCCCCTGGCCAGACTCGTTGGGTGTTTGAGTTGTTTCCCCTGGATCTGGGGTTGCCAACTTTCTGACCCCACAAAACTGAACACCCTCATCCCGCCCCTTCAGCGAGGTCCTGGCTCGCTCACTTGCAGAGCGGGAGGTTTAGGTTGGACATTAGGAAAAACTTTTTCACTAGGAGGGTGATGAAGAACTGGAATGGGTTCCCTAGGGAGGTGGTGGAATCTCCATCCTTAGAGGTTTTTAAGGTCTGGCTTGACAAAGCCCTGGCTGGGATGATTTAGTTGGGGTTGGTCCTGCTTTGAGCAGGGGGTTGGACTAGATACCTCCTGAGGTCCCTTCCAACCCTGAGGTTCTATGATCTCCCTCCATCACTTGCTCTCCCCCACGCTCACTCAGTCGCTCGTTTTCACCGGGCTGAGGAGGGCTGGGGAGGGTCCCTTTTCAACTGGGTGTTGTCGGGACAGACCTGGGAAGGAGGCTGCCTGCCAAACACCTTTGAGAGGTGCCATCCCTCCCTGTCAGAAAATCATCTCCCTCCTTCACTTCAGTGACGGCCTCAATTGTTCCTTATCCCGGCAGAGCCGGAGGATTGAAAGCAGCAACATCAAACCCCTGTGCAGCTAGCAGGAATGGACACACACACTCCCTTGTATCTCAACAGATATTTAGTTTCACTCTTGGTAAACTACAAGGCTAAAGGGACGGGCGGTGGCACCACATCTAAGGAATGAAACACAACACAATCATCATCGTTATGCCCATCGGTGCCTCTTTATTCTTCCTTTGTCTCTCTCTGACCACCGTCGCCCTCTGTCGGTTCACTGAGAGTTCCACACTCACTGCTTCCGACACACAAAGACACACACACACACATCTTGCATGCAAAACCTCACCAAGGAGTCAGATGCACCTGCTGGTTCCCTGCACCCCTGTTCTACAGAATCCAATCCCAGGGAAAGCTTGTCGGGCCCACAGCTGGTGGGGAGTCCTGGGCTGGAGGATTTAACCTACAGTGACGGCACTCGCAGGAAAGATGCTGAACGAGTGCAAGTTAAACATTGGGAGCTCCGCTTCCAGTCCCCTCACAGCTCAGTCCATCCCTCCAGGAAAGGGGCACATCTGAATTCCCAGCTGGCTCAGTCTATCTGCGTAGTTCTTGTTTACACCCAGTCAATTCTGAGGCCTGTTTCGCACCCTGGGTTTGAGGAGACCGTCAGAACCGACTCAATGCAATAGCAAAAGCAGGAGGCCGTGTTATTTCTCCTGCCCCAGCACAGACAGACAACGAGGGAAATGCTCTATGTTGGAGGATGGGGCTCCCTGCCCTTGGCTAAAGATCAGCACCTCCCTTTGCCTTTTGTCACTCGTGAAGCTTTTCTTTCAGCAGCGAGCCGTAGAGCTCAGTTGCTGGAGCGCTGCGTTTGTCACTGACGCTCGGGGAGCTCCAACATCACTGGGCTCTTCTACCAGAAAGTCCAACGAAAGGACTGATTTCCTCATGTAGCCTGCTCCGGGACCGTCAAAAGGATCTTGTTCCATTCTTCTTCATGGAAGGCCATCTTGTAGCCTGCAACAACATCCATGGTGTGATGGCAGCCCTCAACATGTTCACAATCCACATGAGTGGAGACTGTTCGTTGATTCATCGAAGACGAGTCTTAAAGATGTTTTACTGCATAATGGCAATGTTTTGCCATCAATTCCACTTGGTCATGCAGTCCATATGAAGGAAACCTATGACAACATGAAAAAACAATATGAAACCTCTCTGATTGGGATCAGTTTATTACCCAGTCTGCTCCTCCCTCCAAGTGGAGAGGATCATGCACCAGTCTCTGGTCCTGAGCAGGTGCCCCAAGCACATCTAGCAAAACACAGAGTTTTAGGGGGAAATAGAACACACATTGATTAACTACTCAAAGATAGGCTTGAAGGGATTGTAAGCAATGAGCGTACAGCTCAATGCAGGTTAGCCAGGAACTGAACCAAAAGAACCCTCTGCTTTGGCCTCAGCGGCAGATCTGGGGTGGTGAGAGCTGCAGCTCCAAACTCACTTTCCTGCTCAGCCCCAGCTCTTTCCCCCAGGTCTCTCCCCTCGCCGGCAGCCTCCGGCTCAGGGGCTGGCTCCAGCCACCGCACAGAGTCTGAACCCTCCCTGCCTCCCAGAGCTGGGCACAAAGGGGGCTAATGCAGATCTCTCCCCCATACAGACCCGGCTGGGGCAGCAGCAGCAGCAGCCCAGGCACCCACCGGCCCCCCAGCAGCCCCCACACTCCAAATGCCCTGCACCACACACACCCGCCGGCCTCACAGCTCCTCCCCACCCTCCCATGGTCTCATGGTCTCATAGACTCTAAGGTCAGAAGGGACCATAATGATCATCTAGTCCCACCTCCTTCACAATGCAGGCCACACAAACTCACCCATCCACTTCTAGATCAAACCCCTAACCTATGTCTGACTTACTGAACTCCTCAAATTGTGCTTTGAAGACCTCAAGCTGCAGAGAATCCTCCAGCAAGTGACCAGTGCCCCATGCTGCAGAGGAAGGCGAGAAACCTCCAGGGCCTCTGCCAATCTGCCCTGGAGGAAAATTCCTTCCTGACCCCAAAGATGCTGATCACTTAAACCCTGAGCATGTGGGCAAGACTCACCAGCCAGCACCCACGAGAGAATTCTCTGCAGGAACTCACATCCCAACCCATCTAACATCCCATCCAGACCACTGGGCATACTTACCTGCTGAGAATCAAAGATCAATTGCCAAATTCATTGCCAAAATTAGGTTAGCCCATCATACCATCCCCTCCATAAACGTATTAAGCGTAGTCTTGAAGCCAGATATGTCTTTTCCCCCCAATACTCCCCTTGGAAGACAAGTCTAAACTCCCTAGTGTCCACTTGATAGCCACTGGTTCTTCTTCTTCTGCACAGCATCGCTCGTGGAGAACAAGGATCTGCAAATCTACAGTCGTACTCTATCTTTGTTTCAAGAATGAAAACAAACTACCGCCTCAGAGGACTGGAACAGATTTCAGCTGATGGACAGCTTTGCTCAGTGTTTGTACATTTTAACAGGAATATATTGAATGATGAAATTCATTTCACGTCCCCGTTCAGCGGAACTCCTGAACATACAGGAGATGGATATGAAAATATAGATCAATTAAAAAAAGAGGACATGTAAGAGAGCAGCTGGACTTGAACCAGAAACCTCTCGATCTGCCATCAAATGCACCACCACTGAGTTCCCTGAGGCAGCTGAGTGTTGGAGCCAGTGATCTTGAAGAGTATGAAGGGGACACTTATTTCAAAGAGCTTCTCTTCCATTCCCAGACATGAGTGGTTTTAAAAATGGAGTTTCATTACATTTTCTATGTGCATGTAAACACCACAGCTTGCACAATCCCCACAACTGCTCAGTCTCACCAGAGCACAATAACTTTGGAGGCCCCACACCCAGCTCCCCAGCTCTGCGGCCTTTAACCTCTTCAGCAGTTCTCCAATGCCTTACAGCCACAGGGCACAGCATGGAATTTGACCCCATTAATCCTAAATCAATTTGGATGAAAAATCTTTGCAAAAATAGTTCGTTTTCCAAACCAAAAGCATCTCCCGTTTGTGGCGTCCCCTTAAACTGTCTCTTTGCACACAAAGAGGAGACACTTTAATTTAGAAACGCGATAAGATGCTTCAGTCAGGGTAAGCAGTTGCTCCCCTTCATGATTGAAAGATCATAAAATGCCAGTCAAATTGACTCTTTCAGCCCTTACACAGCAGACCCCACTGACGGCAACTAACCGGGGCCGGGTGGGGCCAGGTCACCTTCTCAAACCTTCCCATACCCAGGGGAACGGGAAAGTGCCAGGCTGCAGCGCCACCTAGCGGCCACAGGACAAATCGCCGGCTGCTGCACCTGTGGGCACTGGGAGTTCGATTAACGTGGAAAGCTGCCTAATGCAAGGTTGGCAAAACGGGGGTCTGCTGCACTACATCATCATCTGCAATGACTCAACCCGATAGGACACCTCCTGTGCTACGCTGCTACTAGTGACCCTCTCAAACAGGTCCCCACAGCTCCCCAGCCTCCCCCCACCAGGAGGCAGCTAGGAGAGGCTTGTTACACTGCTCTACAGCCAAAATGCTTCTGAAATAAATGGAGTCCAACTTTACTAATTCTGGGTCACTGAGAACGAAAATGATTCTTAAAATTCTTGATTGGCTCTAGTTTTCAAGATATGCTATTGGGTCAGTATTTATGACCCTTGACTTGGGAATGGCGGAGGAGAAGTGAGTTATAAAGGGACGGGATCTCAGTTTAAACCAGTAATGACTGAAATCCATCTTTGACTGGATCTATGAATAAATCTATGAATGGGTTTGGACAGTACTTGCTTTTTAGGCAAAACAATGAAGGATACAATCTGAAGCTGGTATTGCCTCATACATGATATGAATTGCATCATGTTATTCCTAGAAGTCATGGATGATGCAATCATAATGAAGCTGAACCAATTGCCCTATATCAGCTCTAGAAATCATACAGTGTCTTGCTCTCTTATTTGTCAGTGTTTGATTTTGCAAAGGGACCCATTTCTCTTTAGCCAAAGTGAGCAGAGATGCCTCGTACTTGTGTGAACAGTGCAGATAACTTGTGCTATGTTTGTGGTGAAGTGACTTTTGCATCACAAAAGTGCAGTATAAACACTATGGTAAAGAAAGCCTATCACTTTTCTTTTGGCTGCAAAATTGGAGATCAGGTGTGTGTTGGAAGCAATGAGTGTGGCAATCTCAGTGAGCCGACGGAGGGTGATGGTGGTCAGAGAGAGACAACGGAAGATTAAAGGGGCAACAATGGGCATAGCGATGATGATTGTGTTGTATTTCATTCCTTAGATCTGGTGCCAGCGCCCGTCTCTTTAGCCTTGTAGTTTACCAGGAGTAAAACTAAATATCTGTTGAGATACAAGGGAGAGTCTGTGTCCATTCCTGCTAGCTGCACAGGGGTTTGACATTGCTGCTTTCAATCCTCCGGCCCTGCCGAGACAAGGAACAATTCAGGCCGTGACTGAACTGAAGGAGGGAGATGATTTTCTGACAGGGAGGGACGGCTCCTCTTAAAGGTGTTTGGCAGGCAGCCTCCATCCCAGGTCTGTCCCGACAACACCCAGTTGAAAAGGGACCCTCCTCAGCCCTTCTCAGCCCGGTGAAAACGAGCGAGTGAGTGAGCGTGGGGGAGAGCGAGCGACGGAGGGTGATGGATTGAGCGGGCCGGGACCTCGGTGAAGGGGCAGGATGAGGGTGTTCAGTTTTGTTGGGTCAGAAAGTTGGCAACCCCAGATCCAGGGGAAACCACTCAAACACCCAACGAGTCTGGCCAGGGGCAGGACATCAGCTTTGAGGGGAGGGGTGGGTGTGGCAGTGACATCACAAAGGCCTTTTGCAGGAACTCGGCCTATTGGGCAAAGGTGTTGGGAGGGGGTGACCTCACAGAGAGACCCCAACATCAGCCGGGCAGGACAGAGGTGCAGGGCCAGGCCAGTCTCTGAGACCTCCCGGCTTTGCTGCCGCAAGTCTCCTTCGCGAGGTCTCTCCTCGAGGGCTGAGAGAGAATTAGGATTCAGAGTTGTGAGCATGAGGAGGAACCTCTGTGGAGTTTTCTCCTTTCCTCCCACTGATTGTGCCGAAAAGAAACTTCCCTTTGACAAGGTAAGAGGCTCAGAGAGCTTTGGAACCTGTTCAGTCTGATCCACCTGGCGCAGGCAGCATTCTAGGCACAGACAGCACTGGCTTCAGGTGGCAGAATTTGATTTCCTACCTAGGGTTTGATGGTTGGAATCCCTGGGGACATTGGGGTTTGTCCTTTTTGGTTTCCCTTTTCCTCTTTCCTCCCTCCTTTCGCCTCTTCTCTTGCTTCTTTTTTCCCTTTTCCAGCTTCCCTCCCTCTAACAAGGAGGGACGTGTCTGGAGTGCGGGCAGGGGAGGGGTATTGCTCTCATTGCGGGAGGTCCTCACCAAGAAGTGGGGCTGGATCTGAGAGTGATCCCCTCTGATGGTGACCTGGGCCGTCCTTTGGGACATCTGGTGAGACCCCTCAGCCTCCCGCCCCTCAGAGTCTCAGTGGTGATTGGCCGAGCAGGGGGCTATCGTGAGCGAGGAGACTAAGGTCCTTTTGGTCTTTTTTCAAATCAGGCAAAGAAGTCACAACCAATCCAATGTACGGGATTAATCTTGCTGCTTCTCTCCATTAATTGTCTCTTAGCAGGTGATGATTTCCTCTAATGTTCTAGGTCTTCTAAAATCCTTGCTGAATAATTACTATGAACCCCTGTTGGTCTGTAGCTCAGTTGAGAGCACTTTATTCTGATCAGTCAGCGTATCAAATTGAAGATATAAGAGAGAGGTTGAAAGTCAGGAGCAGTGTTTCCTCTAATTTGCTATGTCCGTGTGCGGAATGAATTTTGTTGTGTGCACCAATACGGAGGTGAGGTGTGACACATCACCTGTCTATTGGTGCTCATTCCAAACTTCATTCTGCACATGGATGGTGTGTGACGGGGTGAGGCTGAAGGGTTAGGAGTGTGGAGGGGGGCTCAGGAAGGGCAGAGGTTGGGGTGCCAGGGCTCCGGCTGGGGGTGCAGTCTCTGGGGTGGGGTTGGGGATGAGAGGCTCAGGGCTGGAGCAAAGGGTTGGGGTGCAGGGGTGTGAGGGCTCCGGCTAGGGATGCGGCCTCTGGGGTGGGGCTGAGAATAAGGGGCTTGGAGTGCAGGTTGCCCCAGGGAGAGAGGACTCCCCCACAGCTCTCTCTCACCACAGCAGATCAGGGTCAGGTGAGAGGGCACCTGTCTCCTGGCCACAGCAGCGCTGGTGGGGCTGGGCTGGGTCGGGCTGGGGCAGGGGGAGGGAACAGGATTTATTTTTCCTAAGTCAAAAGGGGGAAGGGATGGAGTTATGCTTCAGTTTTTACCTTATAAACTTAAGTCCTGTCTAACCTACAGGACGCTATGGGAAAAAGACACCATGTCATGTGGTGACATCACAAGAGCAGAGGATGTGAGAACTACAGCAACTGAGAGGGTGGGGGGGTTAGAATCAGATTGTTTCAAATGCTGCATTCGTCGGCTGACATTTAACAGCAACGCTTAGCTAACACAATGGAGAAAGGAATTCTCTGCTAAAGATTCAACCTGCCCTTTGGCCAACTCCACCCCTTCCCTGACCGGAGTGTGCTCAGAACAGCCCCCCACACTCACACCATCACCCCACACAAGCCCACAGCTGGGCACCCAGCACAAAGCAAGGGAGGGGTTGCTTGGCTTATTTTACTTTTTACTTTGCAAAGGTTTTTAAAAGCATTTTCTGCTCCTGTTCCCATGATGGAGAAGCAGGTGGTTGTGGGAAGGGATCTGCGAGTGGTGGAGTCGGGAACTTGGGGCGAGGCAGAGGAGGGGAGTGTGAGGGGGAAGGGGCAGTCGGGGTGAAGGGAGGCTAAAGGGGTCAGGTCAGGCAGCTGGGTGCGGGGTTTGGGGAGGCTGAAGGAGGCAGTTGGATGTAGGGGAGACTGAAAGGGCAGCTGGGGAGGAGCCTGGGGGCAGGGAAAGCTGAGGGGACAATGAGGGGAAGGGACCGGGGCAGTTGTGGGAGGCAGAAGGGGGCAATTGGGGCAGTTGAGGGAGGCTGAAGGGGTAATGGGGGAAGTTGAGGGAGGATAAAGGGGGTGATGGGGGCAGTTGGGGGAGGCTGAAGAGGGTGATGGGGGCAGTTGGGGGAGGCTGAAGGGGGTGATGGGTTGAAGGAGGCCGGGGCAGAGAGGCTGTTGGGGGGCTGCTCGTCCCCACGGGAGGGGAGGAGGAAGAGGAGCTGCTCTTCTTTCTGAAGCTGTTTCCTGTTAGATCTTGCAACTTCACTGTTCCTGAGCAGGGTCCTGTGATGAAAAGGAAACTAGAGAGATTCGTGGTCCTGCTTTCAGCAGGGGCTTAGGCTGGATGACCTCCTGGGGTCTCTTCCAACCCTAATTGTCTATGATTCTGTGTTTCTGTGGAGGACAGGTCCATCAATGGCTGTTGGCCAGGGTGGGCAGGGATGGTGCCCCTAACCTCTGTCTGTCAGAAGCTGGGAATTGGGCGACAGGGGGTGGGTCACTGGATGATTCCTGTCTGTTCATTCCCTCTGGGGCACCTGGCACCGGCCGCTATCGGCCGACAGGACACTGGGCTAGATGGAGCTTTGGTGTGACCCAGTCTGGCCGGTCTTCCCTTCTAATGCTCTTCTCACATGCTCAGTAACAGCTGCAAGCTGCTGCCCTCACGCGCCATCAGAATCTGCTCCCTGCAATCAAAGGCCGGAAAATCCCCCTGAAGGGGGAAATCGGAGGGGCAGGATGGGCAGATGGACAAAACTGGGACAGGATCAGGGGTTCAGACGGGGGCTGCCCTGCCAGGTAGGTGCAGAAGGGAAAACCCCCAGCTAGAGGGAGGCAGAGGGGATAGAAGTCCCCACAGATGGGGTGAGCCGGCAGCAGCAGTTCCACACTAGGGTGTGGTGGATGGTAGAAGGACTCGTGTTCCTCGCAGGATGGTCCATCTCAGCCCCCCCTCCCCAGGGCTGTGGTGTTAAAGGCCTCGAGTGGCCCAGTGCCCAGGCTCCACCGCTCTGCTCTAGCTGAAATGGTGACTGAGCTGCCAAGGGAGATGTGATTCAGGGAAATAGTTTAAACCTCCCTCCCCCCATCCCCTCATCATAAAGCAAACTGATACTTTTAGACGTGTTTACGCCATTTCAAAGAATTCCTGGCCAGTTTCCGTCTCGGTAACATGTCTGCTTGGAGCCTCAGAGTAGCTCAAGATTTGTCTTATCTGCTGCTCTGATTGCCTGAGTTAGTCTCCCTGTCCTGAGCTCCCTGGAGTTCTGCACCTTTTCATTGTTTATTTCTAGCAATGGTATTTTGATGACAGTGTCCAGTAGTTCAGGCACCCAGCTGAGAGGCAGGAATTAGGACACACCGGGGAGCTGATCCCCCTGCCCCACTCGCGCTCATTAGTTAGCCCCAATGAACCCCCTTCAAAGGGAGAGCTGGACAGAGCCCCACCACGGCACACTGCTTCGTGCACTGACCTGAAACATGGGGGACCCTGGTTCAAATCCTTTCTCCCTTGTGGACAGTGGCGGGGGGCGGGGGTGATGCTGGCAGCCCCAACTCATGCCTGTGGCCTCAGGCCTCCCTGAGGCACAGATCTAGCCCAAAGGCAGACTTGCCTAGGTGGCAGGATAGCCCCGAGTGCCCAAGGGGACTGTCTGTGACTCCCTGCTCAGGCTGTTCGTGTGCCTGGGGAGTTCGCTCTCAGGGGGTGGAAGCTCCCAGTCCCCATGGGGGGTGCCCTGGTGTGTAACAGTCTGCCCTGAGCTTGGTACTCACGTCCCTGAGCTACTCTCTGCAGCTGGACAGAGGGAATTGAACCTGGCTCTCCCACATGGCAGGTGGGTGCTGGGAGCACAGGACCTATCTGTGAGAGAGGGGCAGGGCTAGGACACCTCCCCGTTGTCAGTGTCTCCCTGGGCGGGCTTGGCTGGCTCCCTGCCTGGGGAGCTGGTGGCTGTGAGTTGTGTTGTAAGGTGCCTGTGTCGCCCGTGCATCGTACAGGGAGTTCAGGCCCCTAACTCCGCTTAGTGGATCACTGGGTTGTTCCTGTAAAAGCAGCAAAGAATCCTGTGGCACCTTATAGACTAACAGACGTTTTTGCAGCATGAGCTTTCATGGGTGAAACAACAATTCGGTTGTTCCTGGATTTTCTCGCTGCTGAAACCAGGTCCTGTGACGCTCAGCACTGCCCCCCCTCAGTCCCGTCACGGGGTGTAGCCAGTCCGGTCCCTGCAGAGCCCAGCTGAGCAATGCCTGATTGACATGGGTGTGCACAGGAGAAGAGACAGAGCACAGGCTGGAAAGTGACACATCACAGCAAAGCCCAAACGCTCCTCCTAGGGGCACGATATTCCCTGTGGGTGCTGGGGGGACACGCTGTGATGGGATCCGCTGTGCCCCCGAACCCTCTCCAGCCTGGGCTGTCTCCCACAATGCCCTGCTAGTGACCAGCAGCATCCCCTCCAGGCGCTGTTATCCCTCGGCACAACGGCATGTGGAGCGGCTTGATTGCATGGATGCTCCCGGAGCCACTCGTGAATCCCACAGTGAGGTGCCCGCCAGATCCCCCCAGCTCCCAGCACTGCGCCTCAGGAATATGCTGTGTGTGTTAGTAATTGGTTCCCCACTTCCCCACTGGAAGGTGGAGCTACACCAGGAACGTGGGGTCTGTGGTGTCGCGGTTTGGGTGGGTTATTGGAGGAGCGGGGAGGACTAGTCTATGGCAGAAGCCTGCGATTTGCCTTGCCTGCCTGGCTTGCGCTTTTGGCTTCACTTTTGGTTTTTGATTTTTTTCCTCCACTCTCATCAGTTCATCCCTTCCCACTGAACTGCCCAGTGCCTGGCTCGGAGGTGGAGGCAGGAGGAGAGAGGCAAGGGTGAGATTTCAGCATCTCCAGGCCGATCCCACGGCTCCAGTAGCCCCAACAAACACTGTGGGGTTTTAATTCATAGCTGTTGTCAGTCTGGGGGAGACCCTGGTGCACCCGCGAGGGAGGGTGTCTGACGGGGTTGGTGGTCTGGCTGGGGGGCAGGGGGGCACAGCTGGGAGGTGGGGGGGGTCTGTGTGGTGGGTCTGTGGGAGGGTAGGGGAGGGATTGGTGCTGTGAGAGGAGGGTTGTTGGCAGGAGGCGATTGGGTTGTACGGAAGGGGACTGGGTCTGGGAGGGGTCTGGGGGAGGGAGAGGCTATGGGGGACTTGGATCGGGGGCTTGGGTCAGTGGCCTGGCTGTGGGTGTTGGGCTGGGAGGTAGTGCAGGGCAGCACCATGGCCGCCCCCAGGGGGACACAGAATGGCTGTGGGGGGTTGTGGGGGGCTGTGGGGGGGAGGGGATGTGGGGTGGCACAGCTGGGTGGGGCAGCTGCACCCTGGCTTGGGGAGAGGAGGACAGTCGGTGGGGGATTGTGGAGTGGCAGAGCCACACTGGGCCTGAGGGTTGTGGGGGGAAGTCCCATGGGGCTGAGGGAGGGGTAGTGGGGTGACACCATATCACGGTTGTTGGTTGGGCCTGGGGCATCTCTGGTGGTGGCACCAGCAGGGAGAGGGTCTATCTGGGGCTGGTGGTGTTAGGGTTGGGCCTGGGCAAGGGGATGGCACAGCTGGGAGGTGTGGGGACGGGGGGGCTGTGGGGAGCAGGGGATGGCGATGGAGCTGTCGGTGAGAGGGGGGATGGGGTGGCACGGATGGGGACTGGGAGTGATTTGGGGGAGGCTATAGGGGAAGGGACAGTGGCAAGGCTGGGGGGCTGAGACGTGCAGCATCATGTCCCCCAGGAACACTGCCCGGTGGGGGGGGTGGTGGGGGGTCACTGTGCCACAGTTTTTGGTCGCCATGGGGGCGTCTCTGGTGGTGTGGTGCCCAGCGAGGGTGGGGACCCAGGCTGGCTGGGGGGTTGTGTGGGGGAGGGGCTGGGGGTGGCACAGCTGGGAGGTGGAGGGGGCTGTGGGGGGCCGGGGATGGATGGGTGAATGGATGGGGCTGTGCTGTGGGAGGAGGAGATGGCAGGCAGGGGCGGCTCCAGGCCCCAGCACGCCAAGCGCCTGCTTGGGGCGGCATGCCATGGGGGGCGCTCTGCTGGTCGCCGGGAGGGCGGCAGGCGGCTCCTGCAGGAGGTCCACCGGAGCCGCAGGACCGGCGACCGGCAGAGCGCCCCCTGTGGCGTGCCGCTGTGCTTGGGGCGGCGAATTGCTAGAGCCGCCCCTGATGGCAGGGGGTGGTTGGCTTGCAGGGATGGAGACTGGGAGCGGGAGGCTGTAGGGGACGGGCTGGGGGCTCAGGGCAATGGAGGCAATAAGGGGCAGCAGCGAGCCCCCCCCCCAGATGGGAGGTTGTGTGGGGGAGGGGTTGGGGTGGCACAGCAGGGGTGGCCCAGGAGGTGTCGGGTGGAGCAAGCCCGGGGCCCAGCCCGGCAGCAGGAGGGAATTGTGGGTGCTGCCTTGTCAGCCCTCCGGGCCTCGGCTGCTGCCGCTGGGGCCCCCCGAGCCCTGGCTGCAGGCAGGGGAGGGACATTCCCACTGCTGCCCCATTCCCCGGAGACTCTCCCCGGGCAGAGGGAAGCTGCTGCAGCTCCCAGGGTTTGCAGGGAGTGGGAGGGGTGGGGTGGGCAGCGACATGTGGGGAGTCGGGGTTGGGGAGTTGGAAGGGGGTTGAAGAGAGGCAGGGGGCTCTGAGCCAGAGGGCATTGGGGGGTGACCAGGGATGTGGGAAGGGGCAAGAATTGGGGAACAGGGATATGGGAGGGGCAGGAATTGGGGAACATTGATGCAGGGGCAGGAGGGGCAGGAACTGGGGAACAGGGATGCCGGAGGGGCAGGAGGGGGTGACCAGGGATGTGGAAGGGGGTAGGAGGGGGAAGGGGGATATGGGAGGGGGTAGAACGGGGAAGTACTGGGTTTACTGGTTTGTTAACCAGACCTTGCCAGTTAACCCCGCCGGCCAGCCAGCCCCCCTGGGCCGGAGGAGCCCCGGCCAAAGGGGGCTGGGGGGACAGCCCCATGCCGGTGGGCAGGCAGGATCCCGGACAGAGCCGCGCCGGAGTGGCTCCAGCCCTGTCTGCTTTAAAAATGTTGAATCTTTATTTTAACTAGTAACAACCCCCCACCCACCCACACTTTTTTTGGTTCAGTTCTGGTTCACGCGGTAACACAAATGCAGGGGTGAGATTCGGTTCTGGTTTATGTACGAAATCCCAGGTTGAACTGGGTCTCCGGTTCCGCTATGGGTCCAGAGGGGAAATGAGATCAGCATCGGCCTGACTGTCCCTGGGGGCTGCGGGGGCAGCGCAGGGAGGCTCGGTCATTAGCTGCCCCCAGCAGAGGCTCTGGGCATTGCTCAGGCCGAGGAGTCGGTGTCCGTCTCTCTCTGAGCTCAGGATACTGGAGCCCTGGAGCTCGCTGGGCTTCCTGGGGCAGATGCTGCTGCCTCTGCTGGGATCTGGGGGCCTGGGCTGAGCAGGTGCTGCTGCCGAGTGGGGTCTGCGCTGGGACAGACCATCACTGTGATCCCAGAGCAGCTCTGCCCAGCCAAGGGGGGACTTTCTCCTGGCTCTGGAACTATCCCCCTGGGGCAGCCCTGGGCTGTGCTGGCATCAGCTCCTGAGCCAGAGGCTGCAGGTGATGAGAGAGATCCGGGGAAAGTGCTGGGGCCAGGCTGGAAAGTGACTCTGCAGCAATGGCTCCTGCTCTGCCCCTGAGTGTCTGCGCGGCACAGAGCTGCTGCCCCAGCGCCCCCAGGCTCCCCCCGTTAGCAGGGGCTGTAGCTGCTGGGGAGGAAACACCCCCGGGAATGCAGGACAGTGAGCGGCTCCTCATGCAGGAGGGGGGGGAGCCTGGAAGGGGCAGCTGGAGCAATCAGTGGGGAGGGAGGTGCCGGGCACCCAGCCTTGCCCTGCAGCCCCCCCCCCCCCCGGGCAGACTGACTTGCCTAGGAGAGGGGAGGGGCAGGAGAGGAAAAGCCAGGTCCTGCCTCTGCCTGGTGCCCAAACTGCTGGGGAAATGTGCTGCTGGGGGGACAGTGTCGGGGGCTCCCCCAAAGTGGCTCCTTTGGTTCTGCTCTTGTCTGGCGTTTGGCTCAGAAACTCTGTTCCTGGGAGAGTGTAACAGCGTCTGGTGGGTTTAGTCCCGGTGGGAGAGGTCGGGTCTGTGCTGTAATAGCGTCACTGAGGCTTCTCCCAGCCTGGCAGAGTCTAGAGTGTCTGTCTGCAGGGACAGAGCCTGGGGGGTCGGGGTGTGAAATGGACTAACACTAATTCAGAAACCTCCCGAATTTCCCTTCTCACCCTGACAGGCTGCAGAATAACGACCCCGTTTTTCTCCAGAGCGTCCCATCTTCCCAGGAGCCGGGCCAGGGAAATGGCTGTGGTGCATCCAGCTCAGGTAGGGGATTTGGGGGAGCTGCTGGGGAGGGTTGTTGTTGAGGGGGAGAGTCAGGAAACACTCAGGGTGAGGGGGTGGGGGGGACAGAGACTGATAAACCTGCTGGGACATGCCCAGCCTAGGGCCTGGTTTTTGAACAGACCCATTGGGAGTGTGTGAACATTCCCCCATTTCTGAAGCTGGAAACACCCCCTGGGCGGGGCTGGGAAACCAGAGCAGAGCACTGGAGCCTGAACCCCCCGGGCAGAGACTGCGATGAAATACAGAGGAGGGGCTGGGATTCCTGTCCCTGTTCCCTGCCTCCCACCTCAGCCTGTGCCTAGCAGGTGGGTGGGACCTGGGAAGACCCTGCCCTCCTCCGCCTGCTGGGAGGGACAAGGAGCTCTCCCTTCTCTCTGGTCCCTGCAGCCTGCTGGCCACTCTGGGCAGGGTGGGGTGGGATTCTGCTCCTCTGGCCTTCCCAGACCCGTCCTATTGTGCTGCTTCCCCCATGAATGGTGGGGCTGTGGCTGGGGCAGCAGGCACTGAGTGGGGGGCACCTGTTATTTCAGGGGCCGGTGAGCTTCGAGGAGGTGGCTGTGTATTTCCCACGGGGCAGGGGCTCTGCTGGACCCCGCTCAGAGAGCCCTCTACAGGGACGTCCTGCAGGAGAACTATGGGACTGTGACCTCGCTGGGTAGGGTTCCTGTCCCTCAGCTATGTGAAGCCACGGGGTCTGCATTTCTGCAGCGGGTCAGTGACATTAGAGGGGAATGGGTCGCATAGTCCGCAGCGCCAGTGTGAGAGAGGCGTTCACGTCCAACCTCCAGTGGGATAGGGAGTCATGGACCTAACGGACATGCTAATTCATCCCCGTCCCTCCAGCTGTCGCGGGGCAGGAGCAGTGTCTTAGCCTCTCTGCATTAATTCTCACTCACACACAGCATCTCTGCGCACCTCCCTTCCTGGGACTGGCTCCAGGTGTGGGGGGGCCTCTGGGGGTTCAGACACAGGCAGGGGTTTAACACCAGAGCTGTGTGTGCCTCAGCAAGTCCCCCAGAGCCCACACACCCTGAACGCTCCCAGTAACGCTGTGAGAACTTCCCGTTCCCTCCAGACATCAGCCTGTCCCACGGGGACTCAGTGACCACGTTCCCATCTGTTCACATCCCACAACTCCCCAGCAAACCCTAAACTCAAGACGCACCCTTTGTGACAAATACTGCCCCAGTCCTCAGTGCACTGTGCTCATACCTGATTTCACCCCCTGAGCAGGACTCCCCATTCCCAAACCTGCCCTGATTACCCAGCTGGAAGCAGGGGAAGAGCCGTGGGTCCTGGCTCCAGCGTTTTTGCTGCCCCAAGCGATAGGGAAAAAATAAGCTGCGATCAGCGGCAATTCGGCGGCAGCTCTACCACCACTGCTTTATTCTTCTGCGGCAATTTGGCGGCAGGTCTTTCCTTCCGAGAGGGACTGAGGGACCCACCGCCGAATTGCCACCAAAGCCCCACACGCGCCACCCCTTTCCGTTGGCCGCCCCAAGCACCTGCTTGCTGTGCTGATGCCTGGAGCTGGCCCTGCGTCCTGGATCTCCAGGCCTCCGAGGAATTAACATCCCAAAGAGGCACCTGCACAGGTGAGGAGTCAGTGACACTGACACAGAAACTATCTGGCAAGTGAAGGAAAAATCTGAAAATCCCCCAAATGTGCTATAAGCCCCTTCAGTGATTGCGTTGTGTTTTCCCTCTTTGCTACTCCCTTTGTGTCCTTTCTACCCTCCCAGGCACTGACTCCTGCCTGGATTCCCTCTCTCTCCCCCAGCAGGTGAGGAGACAATGAGTGAGAACGAGGAGGGGAATCCACAGCAGGAAGGCCCTGAGGAAGTGGAACTGCGGGGGAGGTTTCTGAGAGGAGCTGAAGGGAACTTTTCCCAGTGCTGGGAACAGAGAAAAGCCTGGAGTCATTGGCACAGGTCAGAGAGGAAGCTGGGAAACAGCCCATGGAAGAAAGTGGATGACTCCATTGAATGTGGGAGAGGAGGCAATGGTGCCCAGGAAACCACAGCCCAGCAGACAAATCATAAAGAAAAGAAACCCTAGAAATGCTCGGAGTGTGGGAAAAGTTTCAGTCGGCAGTCTGGCTTTTCTAAAGCATGGGAGAATCCACACAGGAGAGAGACCTTATGAATGCATAAATTGTAGGAAAACCTTCAGTCAGCTCTCAGGCCTTATTTGCCACAGGAGAATCCACACAGGCGAGAGGCCATATATGGTGGGGAAAAGTTTCAGTGCACCATCAGCCCTTTCAGTCAGCGCTCAAGCCTTCTTAAGCATAAGAGAATCCACACGGGAGAGAAACTCTTTAAATGTTTGGACTGTGGGAAAAGTTTCAGTGAGAGCAAGCCTTATTTAGCATGGGGGAATCCACACAGGAGAGCCACCCTATCAATGCTTTGAGTGTGGGGAAAGCTTCAGTCAGCACTCAGGCCTTATTTGCCAGAGGAGAATCCACACGGGAAAGAAACTCTCTAAATACTTGGACTGTGGGAACAGTTTCAGTCAGCGCTCAAGCCTCATTAAGCATGGGAGAATCCACACAAGAGAGAAACCCCATGAATGCTTGTGTAAGCAGAGTCAGGATGAGCTCTACCCTGACATCTGGTGGTGAATTATGGCGAGTGTGGAACAGAATTTCAGGGGCTGATCATGTTTGCATAGGCACACCCACCCTGCCTAGCATGAGCCCACGGCAACCCAAAATGGTCACGTTGACAGCTGTGGGATCCCCAATTTCTCTGTTACTGGGGCAGGAGGAATAAAGTGTTGTTACCCTGAGTATGTGAATGAGGGACTATGAAACTGTTTTATGACAGAAGGTCTCACCTTCGTCTAAGTAACACTCACTAGACAAGGGACATGGGTTCCAAAACCCAGGAAATTGATAGAGGTAGGGGACAAGCATGTGTACCTGGTGGGAAGGGGCCTCTTTAAGAGTCTAGAGCACCAATTGCATCTTTTTCTCTCTCCACTGTTGAATAGTAGAGCTGGGTTTGATTCTGTTAAGAATCTAGCTAGAGACTGCTGAACTGACTTCACTTTGGGCCAATTATGCACCAGCACTGGGGCTCCCTATTAGAAGCTGAAATCAATAAATGAGCTGAACTTACTGGGTGCTGTGTTAACTAGTGGGGGAGCCTGAAGATATATTGCAAAGTTGCAGAATGATTGGAGCAGCCCATGGAACAGCGAGCGAGCGGAGGGGAGTGGTTTGCGGGGACGGTTGGAGCGGCTCACGGGTCGGCTGGAGAAACAGAGCGGCTGGTGGAGTGGAGCTGTTTGTGGTGAAGGCTGCAGCAGAACCCCATGGAGAGGCAGGGCAGTCAGCCTTGGACCACGTAAGGCGCCTCTTAACACCCTGTGTGCCCCCCCATCTCCACCCAGGCTGGGGGGGCAGTAAAACTCTGCTGATAAACTTTTGAACTCTGGGGCGGCACTGACCAGAGACAGAGACGTTTGGGTTATTGGACTTTGGGGTGATTGGACTTAAGACCCTGAGGGGAAAAGGGGAACAGGACACTGCCAAAACTTACTTGGTGGGTCTTTTGCTCATGGTTTATGTTATGAATCCTCTTTGTGGTGTTTCCCCAACATGATGCCACATTGTTTCCCTCCTTTATTAAAAGGATTTTGCTACACTCAGACTCTGTGCTTGCGAGAGGGGAAGTATTGCCTCCTAGAGGCGCCCGGGGGGTGTAGTATGTAATTGTCCCAGGTCACTGGATGGGGGCTCGAGTTGGTTTTTGTATTGCATTATTGAAACGGCACTGCTGGATACTGAACCCGGCTCTTGTTGCTGCCAACTCAGAGGGGCAGAAGGGTTACGCTCCCAGCTCGTAACTTCATAAACATCAAAGTTTCATTTGAAGATCAAACCTTGCTTCACACCAGACAGTCCACACAAGAGAGAACCTTCAATAAATGCAGGAAAAGATTCAATCTGAGCTCACACATTATTCCCCATCACATAATTCAGAGGAGGAGGAGGAGCTTGAATGTGAGGGAAGCTTCATTTGGTGCTCACATGGCATCAAGCATCAGCAGAGCCACACAGGGAAGAGCCTCTCAGATGTCCTTAGCGTGGAAATGCTTCCCTTGGAGCTAACACCACACTGGACATCAGAGACTCCTCCACACAGGAGGGAAATTCTCTCAGTGCCCTGACTAGGGCTGGCCATAGTAAAACGTCCATTTCCTAATCCCCACATGCAGCAGGCACATTTGGTTCCCAGATATCCAGTTGTCCATGTCTGGGAGCAGGTTCCACCAGCAGCTGACCCTGAGCTGATCAGTGACTCTCTGGTTTTGCCTGGTCTCAGCAAAGGCCAGGCAGAGGAGAAGTCCTGGTCAGCCCCTCCTCCCTGCCACAGCCCTGGCTGCTGAACTGCTGGGCCTTCCTGCCAACCTGCTGGGGGAAGGGAGAGAGAACCTGCTTTTGATACTACACCCCAGATTCATCGTCATGATGATGCATTTAGTACAAGATGGGTCGTGTAAGGTATCATTGGCAAAGTTCTGATTTGCTGAATATGAGAATCCTGTCTGTATGCATGTATCAGTTTGGTAGCTGAAGTTATGAATATTGACTCTGTATCTTAATTTCAAATGTGGTTACACCTGGTGACAGCCACTAGGAAAGATGCTTCCAGTGTAGACAGCTGGTTGGGAAGGGCCAGCAGGGGAAACAATAGGCCTTAAGAGAATCTTATCCCCGACCTGGTGAGCCTGCTGGAGAATGCTCCAGGCAGCCTCTGAGCAATGGGCTCGGCAAGGTGGGCAAGGGCATGTGACCGGACCACATGACACTGAGCTCCATTTTGGGTACCCGTGTTTCTCCACAAACTGGGCTGGGAACCAAGTTTGGAAGAACGAGTATCGGCCACATAGAACAGCTCTCTATGGCAGGGAGTGACATCATCGGTTGTTGGATACTCTCCCATTGCTGAACACCTGAGAGAAGCTCCGAAAGAAAATGACTTGGCGCGGGGGTGGGGAGCCCAAGCTGGAAAGCGAGTGCAGCTTGTGCCTTCAGCATCTGCAAGCCTGTGTGGGTCATCAGTCAGGGTGAGCACTTGCTAAATCAGACCCAATCTTCCTAGTCTTTTAGGCTTTGTTTGCAATTTTGTGTATTTACTAGGTAATCTGCTTGGATCTGTTTGATATCACTTCACTTCTGGTTTCTGTAGTTAGTAATCTTGGTTCATGTTTTAATGTGAACCCGTGTGCTTTGGAGCCTTTAGCTGTGCTGTCTCAATTCCCATCGCAGCCAGTAGTAGCTGAAATTATCTAGGATCCTGGTTAGAGGGTTGGATCCAGGTGCAGATGCAGCAGCTCCACTGGTCAGGGGAGCGGCCAGAGCAGAGAGAGAACCCCAGAGTGGGGACACCCTAGCCCCTGTTGTAAGTGACCACAACAAGATTGGAGGTTGAACCCCCAGACACCCTGGGCCCAGCCTTACCAGGGTTACGAGGACTTTGCCACACACAGAGTAGAAGGAGAGTCCTTGAGGTCAGGGAGGCCTCTGGGTAAAGGGAGTGGGAGTGAGGACTCACATCCTAGCTGGCTCATTCCACTGGGGGTGTGTATAAGCCAGAAAAATGAGCCACAATATAGGGACCATGCCCCCCTTTACACTTGGACCCTTTGCTTCTCCCTCTCTCTCCTCTGCTGTCTCTGCTCCCCTTGGCTTTCCCAGCACCTGGCCCCACAGTGCTAGTGGTCAGCTGGAGACGGGGCTTCCTGGGCCTGCTCCTCTCTCCTGATTCCAAAGGACTTGGCAGTTGAGGGGTCAAGTCCCTCCATGGTTGTGCTGGCTTAGTTTTCCCTTTGTGCAGAAATTCCTGCTTTCTTCAGGACTGGAGCCTCTTCTTGGCCTCTCAGGCCCATGCTCTGGTTTCAGCTAGAGCCCCGGGATGGACCTGGGGCGTAGGGCGTCCCAAAGGCTAGAGCGTGAGCCTTAGTGGCTTCCAGACCAGCCTTTGCCATTCCTGATGTGCCAGAGAAATGGGCACACGCCCAGGCTGGCGTGCAGAGCAGTTTCCCTCTCCCAAGTGTGCGCCTGTCCCGCCGCTTGAGGGGGCTTGCTAAATGCCACCTTTGGAGCCTGTGTGTTTCTCTGCTTCCCGCCAGCTGGGGAAAAGCCCCTTGGGGTAAAATCTCCTGCCCCACTACCAAAATGAGCAACCTTGGAGCGGGAACGGTAAGAGGCCCCCGCAGCGGGGCAGGCCCTGCTTTCCTACCGTCTTCTGCTGTTGGCCACAGAGCATCAGCAGCTGCCCCCATGCTGGTCTGCGGGTGCCTTTCAGTGGGTGTCTGGTGTGCCAGGGAGCAGGCTGGCTGTGGTGTCTTTGGGGCTGTCTGCAGTCCACACGCGGGCATGGTCCTCCCCTCCTCTTGCCCCACCCTCGGTTGCTCTGTGGCTTTTAAGCTTCCCTTGGCGCTGTCAGCACCAGCTGCCTCTGCTCGAGGGGCCCAGAGGAGGAAGTTGTGCTGGGCTCCAGCCTGGGGCTCTTCCTCCCTCCTGCCTGTCCCTGGCTATCAAGCCTGGGCCTGGCCCTCCTTTCGTTACGCGCCGTGTGGGCAAGAGCCAAAGCGCGGCAGCAAGTGCAAGGGCCAAACCCGTGGGCATCAGGTGAAGCTGCGAGAATTGCAGCCCTCAGGTCACCCCACAGGACGGCAGCATCTCTAGCCAGGGTGTGACGGAGCGATTCTGGCGGGACCCAACTGAGAGTGCCAAATCAGGACCAATTGCTCAAACAGGGCAGTCACAGCCCTAGGCTGGGGTTTTTCCACCTCTAAGGCAAACCAAACCAGCCGGACAAAAAGGACATCGGTCTCACCCCACTGGCTAACCACAAGTCACCCGAGCAATTTCCTTAGACACTCCAGTCTCCCAGTATCACCACCAGTGCACTCGTCCTGGGGATAAATGGTTATGAAAACCAACACCCCAATAAAAGAAAAAGGTTCCCTCGATCCCAAAGGACCAAGCCCCAGACCCAGGTCAATATACACATCAGATCTTACCCACAAATCACGCTGTTGCCAATCCTTTAGAATCTAAAATCTAAAGGTTTATTTACAAAGGGGAAAAGATAGAGATGAGAGGTAGAATTGGTTAAATGGAATCAATTACATACAGTAATGGCAAAGTTCTTAGTTCAGGCTTGCAGCAGTGATGGAGTAAACTGCAGGTTCAAATCAAGTCTCTGGAGCACATCCCCCGCTGGGATGGGTCCTCAGTCCTTTGTGCAGAGCTTCAGCTTGTAGCAAAGTCTCTCCAGAGGTTAGAAGCAGGGTTGAAGACAAGATGGAGATGATGCATCAGCCTTATATAGGCTTTTCCAGGTGTAAGAACCTCTTTGTCCCCACTGTGGAAAATTACAGCAAAATGGAGTCTGGAGTCACAGGGGCCAGTCCCTGCATACTTCGCTGAGTCATATGCGTGCCTGCCTTCTCTCCATGGGTCAATTGTGTAGCTGATGGTCCTTAATGGGCCATCAAGCAGGCTAAGCAGAGCTAACACCAACTTGTCTGGGATATCACCCAGAAGCACATCACCAACTTGAAATACAGACAGTATAGAGCCAATATACATAACTTCAACTAAAAATGATACATGCACACAGACAGCATAATCATAACCAGCAACCCATAACCTGGTCTTAGACACCTTATATGACCCCCTTTACCTAAGATTTGGTGCCACTACAGGACCTTGGTTGCAACCCATGTTCTATATGGTCCCAATTTATATCAATAACGTCACACCCCCAACGCAAAATTGATACAGAAAGGGATGTCACAAACATCGCTGACTGCATCCCAAGAGCCCCCTTTCCTTGGGTCTGTCTCACTACAGCTAGTGTTGGGCTAGAGGCCGTACCAGCGTATAACAGAAATGGTTTATCAAAGTCATGTTCAATAACATGATTGAATTTCTTTACAAACTCAAGGTATAACTTGGTTAGCTTTTGCAGCATGGTTCCTGTATGTTTCATGTGATTTTGCCAAGAGCTAAAGAAAACAGCTACTTTATCCATACCAGCTTTGGCCAATGTTTGGAACCCAATTAACATTAAACCAATGTAGATATTGAGGTTGTTCATAGTACAGGAATCTTGGCATTTAGCCATGAAAGCAATATGGTAGCGTGCCTCAGTTTCCCCTTTCATACAGCACATCAGGTCTGGAATGTATTTTCCCCTGTGAAAAGTTTCAATACTGTTTACAGGCATTAACTGTGAAACATCAGTATAGCAAGGCCCTTTAACATAAAGTGTGTTTCCATGTATTCCTTTCAACATGTTCAATGGATTTTCCAAAAGATTAGGCACATTGTACATTGTTACAGTTCTTGGCAATAGCAACACATTAGTTACAAAAATTAGCATTAGCAATAACAACAAATTCATTGCAAGTGTCCATTTACAATCATGTTTGTCATGCCACACCCTTGGCTCAATACCATTGGAGTTTGGGCATTTTAGGGTTAACCTGTGGCTTCCCTTTGCAAAATTCAGTCTTCTCTTTCCTTCTTGGCCTGCAGGATGAGACCCTGATTTCTCTTGCTTAACAGAATTCACTGGCTGATGGGGTGGGCTCTCTGTGCTAACAGCTATTAGCAAGTCTTTCTTCTCCCTGCCAGCCAAGTAATTTGCATTAACACAGACACTAGCTTTTAACTCCTTAGCTGCTATGGATTCCAAGGCTGGACTTTGTCTTACAGAGATACCACACAAATCCAAAGGGTCTGAGGGTGAGAGCTGGCTTGCTCTCCCCTGCATCCTTAAGCATTCAGCCATAAAACTGTTCTGCTCGGAAACACCAGTAGCTGAATCTGTCCTCAGACCCTGAAGCACAGACTGCTTACTCACAGAATCAGCATGGAGACAGTCCTGTTCCAACACCATTGTCTTCCCAACAGGCTGGCCACACACAGCCTCGTGGTTATAGGGCTGTTCAACTTTGTTAACAGCTCCTACTCCATCTGAGACCTTTCCAAAGCTGCCCACACTGGATCTCTCAAAAGGAAAGTCAGTGGATCCATTCACAACAGAAAATTTCTGGCTGTTAGGAACTGAAACTTCCTTGATTAAATCACTTTTACACCCTTCAGTTGCAGTAAACCGCTTGCACAGGCTACCATGAGGATTCCTTTCCCCAGGAGCTTTTCTAAGCAGCAATTCACCCTCACAGAAATTCTGCCCTTCCCTGCTTCACCTAGGGCTTGCTCTAAAGGAACATTTTCCTGAGCAATCACAGATTCTTTCTGGTTCTTACTTACATTCATAATCACCTTAGGCCCATCAGGCAGATTTCTACACAATCCCCTTTCAGGCAAACTTATAGACTTCCTAGATAACAGGTTAGAAACAATCTCCTTTCCTGGCCTGGAACAAGTTTAGGAATCTTTTCCTTCTTGCTACAAGTTGTCAAACTGTCAGTAGGTAACACAATTAAATCACCTTCATGCTCTCCTTGTGCCCTGGCTGGGTATCACCCTGATCAGACAGAGTTGCAACACCCTTTTCCAACCACACATTAGCAACTGGCAAACTACACGCACCAGAATTGTCTGGTCTCTGGGATTTTGCTATGACACTAACTGGATGCAACCTAGTCACAGTGCCATTCTCCCCAGCAGACACAAACTCAGGACCATTCCCTTCCTGGGCTTTAGCTGTATTTACAACCAACCTGAGACAACTGAATCACCCTCAACCATCACAGGCTGAAAGGCCCCTTCTGTCTGCTCCACAGACACCGAAGAGCCAGAGACACATTCTCTTTCACCAGACACACAGCTTGGGATCTCATTTCCCTTGTCCCAGCACACAGGGCTGTTCACAGACAACTGCTTGGAGATTGGGGTAACTTCCTCCATAGGCAAGTCAATACCCCTGACAGACATAGGCACATTCCCTTCACTGTCACATTTCTCCCCACAGGACACAGGTAAGGGATAGGGACACTCATCTTCCACTCTCCCTCCCTTCCCAAACTCCTGATTAGACAAAGCCATCAGCTCACAAGGCTGCCTAGGCTCCTCCAAACTTTCCCTACCAGGCACATTGCCACTCCCAATGGATAAGCTGCTGCTTTTTTCACTACACTGAGCTACTTCCAGCAAATCACAGTTACTCATTTCAGGTTCACTTTTACAAGCTGTACTAGCCAACAATCCATTACCCATCACAAATCTACCCTCTCCTTCCTCAGTTAGGGCTTTAACCTGACCATCTACTTTAATCTGCTTCTGAGAAACATTTTCCTCACCAATGAGATCTTTCTGCTCTTGATCTAACTTCAGATTTCCTTCTGAGACATCAGACAGACATTCAGAAACTTCATTTACAGACACACTGCTTTCTTGCACAGACAAACAGATATTTCTCTCCAGGTTAGAACTCCCCTCTCCCCAGCCATAGCAAAACTGGTTAAACACAGAAAACTGCCCAGAGTGACACCACATATCAACACAGTTATAAACTGGATTTTCAAGAGGATACAGTTTCTGCCGTTCTTCCCTTGCTTTTTTGACTTGGAGCTGAAGTCTGGCAGTTTCCTGCTGCATCTGTTGAGTTTCCTCCTCAGCAGCCAGCAGCTCCAGATGCCCCTTACGAGCTTTTTCTTCTCTCTTAGCAGCTTCTTTCTCCAGCTGGGCCAAGGCTTCCTTCTCTTCCATTCGAATTTCTGCCAGTTTTTGCTCATATTCAAACTGCAGGCTGTCTCTCAAGGCTTGCAGTTTCCTTGCTTTTCCTGATGCTTTCTGTCTCATGGTCACTGATCTTTAACCAACCAAACTCTCAAACCCAAAATTTGAATTTGGATAGCGTGGGGTTCTGACCCAAAGCTTAATTGACCTGGTTCTGTGGATCCAAGCACGACTACGCCACTGTGACGGAGCGATTCTGGCGGGACCCAACTGAGAGTGCCAAATCAGGACCAATTACTCAAACAGGACAGTCACAGCCCTAGGCTGGGGTTTTTCCACCTCTAAGGCAAACCAAACCAGCCGGACAAAAAGGACTTTGGTCTCACCCCACTGGCTAACCACAAGTCACCCAAGCAATTTCCTTAGACACTCCAGTTTCCCAGTATCACCACCAGTGCACTCGTCCTGGGGATGAATGGTTATGAAAACCAACACCCCAATAAAAGAAAAAGGTTCTCTTGATCCCAAAGGACCAAGCCCCAGACCCAGGTCAATATACACGTCAGATCTTACCCACAAATCACGCTGTTGCCAATCCTTTAGAATCTAAAATCTAAAGGTTTATTTACAAAGGGAAAAAGATAGAGATGAGAGGTAGAATTGGTTAAATGGAATCAATTACATACAGTAATGGCAAAGTTTTTAGTTCAGGCTTGCAGCAGTGATGGAGTAAACTGCAGGTTCAAATCAAGTCTCTGGAGTACATCACCCGCTTGGATGGGTCCTCAGTCCTTTGTGCAGAGCTTCAGCTTGTAGCAAAGTCTCTCCAGAGGTAAGAAGCAGGGTTGAAGACAAGATGGAGATGATGCATCAGCCTTATATAGGCTTTTCCAGGTGTAAGAATCTCTTTGTCCCCACTGTGGAAAATTACAGCAAAATGGAGTGTGGAGTCACATGGGCCAGTCCCTGCATACTTCGCTGAGTCATAAGGCGTGTCTGCCTTCTCTCCATGGGTCAATTGTGTAGCTGATGGTCCTTAATGGGCCATCAAGCAGGCTAAGCAGAGCTGACACCAACTTGTCTGGGATATCACCCAGAAGCACATCACCAACTTGAAATACAGACAGTATAGAGCCAATATACATAACTTCAACTAAAAATGACACATGCACACAGACAGCATAATCATAACCAGCAACCCATAACCTGGTCTTAGACACCTTATATGACCCCCTTTACCTAAGATTTGGTGCCACTACAGGACCTTGGTTGCAACCCATGTTCTATATGGTCCCCATTTATATCAATAACGTCACACAGGGTGTCAAGTTCTAGGGCCCGGCCCATTGCGGCCATTGCGTCAAGCCGGCCAGACCGAGGCCTGGCTCCAGTGGGATCAACTCACCGGCAGGAGGGGAAAGACTTGCTCTTGCACAACTCCAGAGAAAGAAGCAGAGATTCCAGGGCTTGGCCACAAGCCAACAGGGCACCAGATGGTCCCACGGAGAGTTGAACTGAGCTGGTAGGAGTCAGACTCCTGCATGAGCCCATCACACCATGGGAGGGTGGGGAGGAGCTGTGAGCCCGGCGGGTGTGTCCGGTGCAGGACATTGGGAGTCTGGGGGCTGCTGCACAAATCAGCTGCTGGGGGGTCGGTGGGTGCCTGGGCTGCTGCTGCTGCCCCCAGCTGGGTCTCTATGGGGAGAGATCTGCATTAGCCCCCTTTGTGCCCAGCTCTGCGGGGCGGGGAGGGTTCGGACTCTTTGCGGTGGCTGGAGCCAGCCCCTGAGCCGGAGCCTGCCGGTGAGGGGAGAGACCTGGGGGAAAGGGCTGGGGCTGAGCAGGAAAGTGAGTCTGGAGCTTCAGCTCTCACAGCCCCAGGGAAGCACCTGCCCTCAGCTCTGGGCCAGATCTGCCGCTGGGGCCAAAGCAGAGGGTTCTTTTGGTTCAGTTCTTGGGTAACCTGCATTGAGCTGTGCGCTCATTGCTTACAATCCCTTCAAGCCTATCTTTGAGTAGTTAATCAATGTGTGTTCTATTTCCCCCTAAAACTCTTCGTTTTGCTAGATGTGGTTGGGGCACCTGCTCAGGACCAGAGACTGGTGCATGATCCTCTCCACTTGGAGGGAGGAGCAGACTGGGGAATAAACTGATCCCGTCAGGCTTTTGGCCAGGGCAAGACGCTGCAGCACCGGG
Source organism: Mauremys reevesii (assembly GCF_016161935.1). NCBI lineage: Eukaryota > Metazoa > Chordata > Testudines > Geoemydidae > Mauremys > Mauremys reevesii. The sequence continues at coordinate 27,946,232 of NC_052639.1, forward strand.
GACGTAGGCTGGGGAGCTGGGGAGAAGCTTCCTAGTCCCTGCAGCTGGGTGTGTCCCTGCCTGTGCAAAGGTTTGTGTGAGTGCAGGGCCGGGAGCGAGCTGCATCTTCTCCCAGCAGCTGTGTGAGAGGGAGCCCAGGCTGGGGAGACAGAGGGCTCAGCGGTACCCCAGCTCCAAGTTGCACCCCTGGGGGCCTTTAAACATTAGGAACCATCAGAGTTAAGGTGACGTGTACAAACTTTGTGCAGTGCTGTTGTGCATGCGTGTTATGATACAGACTCCCAAGCGTGGCCTTGGGGTGAATTCCTGCCCCGACAGCATCAATTTCCTCCAGACCACCAAGGGAAGTGGTGCTTTCTCCATCCATCCCTTGATGAGGTGCCTTTGTGGAGTCTGCTTTGGTCCAAAACTTGCTAGAGTGCCATACAGGAGGCCTGGGCTGTGCAGAGGGGTCAGATGAGATGATCTAAGTGTCTCTTGTGGCCTTAGTCTCCAAATCTCAGCAAAACTGAGTGAGGCACATTGAGAGCCTCTGAGGTTTCCATGTGCTGCCTGCTTGATCCCCAGCACTAACCCTGAGTGCGTGGGGGTGTCACAGGGAGAGCAGCTGAAACATGAAAGGGGCTGGCCAGGGGCAGGACATTAGCCCTGCAGGGCAGGGGTGGGTGAGGCGGTGACATCACAAGGGCCTTGTGCAGCACCTCAGCTGATTGGTGAAAGGAGGTTGGGAGGCGGTGACCTCACAGAGCGTCCATGACAACAGCCAGGTAGGACAGGCTGCAGGGCTGGGGCCATCTCAGAGACCCCCGGGGCTTTGCTGCAGAGAGTCTCCTTCTGTAGGTCTCCCCAGCCTAGGTCCGTGCTGATTAGGCCTCCACTGGATTCTTGTGTACAGTTCTGGGCATCACATTTTTGGAAAGATGCAGAGAAATTGGAGAAAGTCCAGAGAAGAGCAACAAGAATGATGAAAGTCTAGAAAACATGACCTATGAGGGAAGATTGAAAGAATTGGATTTGTTAAGTCTGGAGAAGAGAAGACTGAGAGGGGACATTACAGTTTTCAAGTACCTAAAAGGTTGTTACAAGGAGGCGGGAGAACATTATTCTCCTTAACCTCTCATGATAGGACAAGAATCAAGAGGCTTAAATTACAGCAAGGGAGGTTTAGGTTAGACATTAGGAAAAACTTGCTAAGAGTCAGGGTGGTTAAGCAGTGGAATAAATTGCCTAGGGAGGTTGTTGAATCTCCATCCTTGGAGATTTTTAAGAGCAGGTTAGACAAAGCCCTGTCAGAGATGATCTATATAATACTTAGTCTTGCCTTGAGTGCAGGCGACTGGACTTGATGACCTCTTGGGGTCCTTCCAGTCCTATGATTCTATGATCCAAAGGTCTCTTCTTGCCTTAACGTCTACAAATCTCTGCAAAACTAAGTATGGGCCATTGAGCAGCCTCTGATGTTTTCATGTGTCGCCTGCTTCGTGTCCAGAAGTAACACTGAGTGAGTGGGGGTGTGGGTGTGACACAGCAGGAGCAGCTCAAAGATGCAAAGGGGCTGTCCAGGGCGGTGACATCACACTAGCCTTTTACAGGAGCTGGGCTGATTGGTCAAAGGAGGTTGGGAAGCGGTGACCTCACAGAGAGTCTATGAGCAGGGGCAGGTAAAGAGGCTGCAGGGTGGGGGAAATGGCTTTGCTGCAGGGAGTCTCCTTCTCAAGGTCTCCCCTTGAGGAGTGAGAGAGAATACAGGGTCACGCCTGTGAGCGTGAGGAGGAGCCTCCTTGGGGTTTTCCCCTTTCCCACTGGTAATTGAGTGAGAAGTCAGAAGTCCCTGTGGAGCAGAGAAGAGCCTCAGAGAGGTTTCATGTTGTTGTTTCATGTTGTCATAGGTTTCCTTCATATGGACTGCATGACCAAGTGGAATTGATGGCAAAACATTGCCATTATGCAGTAAAACATCTTTAAGACTCGTCTTCGATGAATCAACGAACAGTCTCCACTCATGTGGACTGTGAACGATGTTGAGGGCTGCCATCACACCATGGATGTTATTGCAGGCTACAAGATGGCCTTCCATGAAGAAGAATGGGACAAGATCCTTTTGACGGTCCCGGAGCAGGCTACATGAGGAAATCAGTCCTTTCGTTGGACTTGCTGGCAGAAGAGCCCAGTGATGGTGCAGCTCCCCGAGCGTCAGTGACAAACGCAGCGCTCCAGCAACTGAGCTCTAGGGCTCGCTGCTGAAAGAAAAGCTTCACGAGTGACAAAGGGAAAAGGGAGGTGCTGGTCTTTAGCCAAGGGCAGGGAGCCCCACCCTCCAACACAGACCATTTCCCTCGTTGTCTGTCTGTGCTGGGGCAGAATCAGTAACACGGCCTCCTGCTTTTGCTATTGCAGAGAGTCGGTTCTGACGGTCTCCTCAAACCCAGTGTGCGAAACAGGCCTCAGAGCTGACTGGGTGTAAACAAGAACTACTCAGGTAGACTGTGTCAGCTGCGAATTCAGATGTGCCCCTTTCCTGGAGAGATGGACTGAGCTGTGAGGGGACTGGAAGCGGAGCTCCCAATGTTTAACTTGCACTCGTTCAGCATCTTTCCTGCGAGTGCCGTCACTGTAGGTTAAATCCTCCAGCCCAGGACTCCCCACCAGCTGTGGGCCTGACAAGCTTTCCCTGGGATTGGATTCTGTAGAACAGGGGTGCAGGGAACCAGCAGGTGCATCTGACTCCTTGGTGAGGTTTTGCATGCAAGATGTGTGTGTGAGTCTTTGTGTGTCGGAAGCAGTGAGTGTGGCACTCTCAGTGAACCGACAGAGGGCGACGGTGGTCAGAGAGAGACAAAGGAAGAATCAAGAGGCACCGATGGGCATAAGGATGATGATTGTGTTGTGTTTCATTCCTTAGATGTGGTGCCACCGCCCGTCCCTTTAGCCTTGTAGTTTACCAAGAGTAAAACTAAATATCAGTTGAGATACAAGGGAGTGTGTGTGTCCATTCCTGCTAGCTGCACAGGGGTTTGATGTTGCTGCTTTCAATCCTCCGGCTCTGCCGGGATAAGGAACAATTGAAGCCATCACTGAAGTGAAGGAGGGAGATGATTTTCTGACAGGGAGGGATGGCTCCTCTTAAAGGTGTTTGGCAGGCAGCCTCCTTCCCAGGTCTGTCCCGACAACACCCAGTTGAAAAGGAACCCTGCCCAGCCCTCCTCAGCCAGATGAAAAGGAGCGAGTGAGTGAGCGTGGGGGAGAGCGAGCGACGGAGGGAGATGGATTGAGCGGGCTGGGACCTCTGCGAAGGGGCGGGATGAGGGTGTTCAGTTTTGTTGGGTCAGAAAGTTGGCAACCCCAGATCCAGGGGAAACAACTCAAAGACCCAACGAGTCTGGCCAGGGGCAGGACATCAGCTTTGAGGGGAGGGGTGGGTGTGGCAGTGACATCACAAAGGCCTTTTGCAGGAACTCGGCCTATTGGGCAAAGGTGGTGGGGAGGGGGTGACCTCAGAGAGAGAGAGACCCCGACATCAGCCGGGCAGGACAGAGGTGCAGGGCCAGGTCTGTCTCTGAGAGCCCCCAGCTCTGCTGCCGCAAGTCTCCTTCGCGAGGTCTCTCCTCGAGGGCTGAGAGAGAATTCAGATTCATGGATGTGAGCATGAGGAGGAAAGACTGTGGAGTTTTCTCCTTTCCTACCATGGATTGTGCTGAAAAGAAACTTCCCTTTGAGAAGGTAAGAGGCTCAGAGAGCTTTGGAACCTGTTCCGTCTGATCCACCTGGCGCAGGCAGCATTCTAGGCACAGACAGCGCTGGCTTCAGGTGGCAGAATTTGATTTCCTCCCTAGGTTTTGATGATTGGAATCCCTGGGGACATTGGGGTGTATCCTTTTTGGTTTATCTTTTCCTCTTTCCTCCTTCCTTTCTCCTCTTCTCTTGCTTCTTTTTTCCCTTTTCCAGCTTCCCTCCCTCTACCTAGGAGGGACGGGTCTGGAGTGCGGTCAGGGGAGGGGTATTGCTCTCATTGCGGGAGGTCCTCACCAAGAGGTGGGTCTGGGTCTGAGAGTGATCCCCTCTGATGGTGTCCTGGGCCGTCCTTTGGGACATCTGGTGAGACCCCTCAGCCTCCTGCCCCTCAGAGTCTCAGTGCTGATTGGCTGAGCAGGGGGCTATCGACACCAAGGAGACTCAGGTCAGTTTGGTCTCTTTTCAAATCAGGCAAATAAGTCACAACCAATCCAATGTATGGAATTAATCTGGCTGCTTCTCTCCATTAATTGTCTCTTGGCAGGTCATGATTTTCAATAATGTCCTAGGTCTTCTAAAATACTTGCTGAATAATTACTATGAACCACTGTTGGTCTCTAGCTCACTTGAGGGCACTTTATTCTGACGGATGGTGTGTGGCAGGGGTGAGGCTGAAAGGTTTGGAGTGTGGGAGAGGCTCGGGGGGGGGTTGGGGCGCAGTGATGTGAGGGCTCCGGCTGGGGGTGCAGGCTCTGGAGTGCGGCTAGCGATGAGGGTCTCAGCATTGGAGCAGAGGGTAGGGGCGCAGGGGGTGAGGGCTCTGGGGTGGGGCTGGGAATGAGGAGATTGGGGAGCAGGTTGCCCCAGGGAGAAAGAACTGCCCCCTCCAGCCCTCTCTCCCCACAGCAGCTCAGGGCCAGATGAGAGGGCACCTGTCTCCAAGCCGCAGCAGCGCCGGTGGGGCTGGGTTGGGACTGAGGGAGGCGACAGGATTTATTTTCCCAAAGTCAAAAGGAGGAAGGGATGGAGTTATGCTTCAGTTTTTACCTCATAACCTTATTCCTGTCTAACCTACAGGACACTATGGGAATAAGACACTATGTCATGTGGTGACATCACAAGAGCAGAGGATGTGAGAACTACAGCAACTGAGGGGGTGGGGGATTTAGAGTCGGATTGTTTCAAATGCTGCATTTGTCGGCTGACATTTAACAGCAACGCTTAGCTAACACAATGGAGAAAGGAATTCTCTGCTAAAGATTCAACCTGCCCCTTTGGCCAACTCTGCCCCTTCCTGACCGGTGTGCTCAGAACACCTCTCCGCCAGCCTCCCCCACAGGCCCACAGCTGGGCACCCAGCACAAAGCAAGGGAGGTGGTTGCTTGGCTTGTTTTACTTTTTACTTTTCAAAAGGCTTTTTAAAAAGCATTTTCTGCCCCTGTTCCCCATGGTGAGGAAGCAGATGGTTAGTTAAACAAAAGTTAAACAAAAGTTAAAAGGTAGAGTGACTAAAATGAAATCCCTGCAAGTTGCATGGGCCCTTTTTAAAGACACCATAATAGAGGCCCAACTTCAATGTATACCTCATATTAAGAAACACAGTAAAAGAACTAAAAAAGAGCCATCGTGGCTTAACAACCATGTAAAAGAAGCAGTGAGAGATAAAAAGACTTCCTTTAAAAAGTGGAAGTCAAATCCTAGTGAGGCAAATAGAAAGGAGCATAAACACTGCCAACTTAAGTGCAAGAGTGTAATAAGAAAAGCCAAAGAGGAGTTTGAAGAACGGCTAGCCAAAAACTCCAAAGGTAATAACAAAATGTTTTTTAAGTACATCAGAAGCAGGAAGCCTGCTAAACAACAAGTGGGGCCCCTTGACGATCAAAATACAAAAGGAGCGCTTAAAGACGATAAAGTCATTGCGGAGAAACTAAATGAATTCTTTGCTTCAGTCTTCACGGCTGAGGATGTCAGGGAGATTCCCAAACCTGAGCTGGCTTTTGTAGGTGACAAATCTGAGGAACTGTCACAGATTGAAGTGTCACTAGAGGAGGTTTTGGAATTAATTGATAAACTCAACATTAACAAGTCAGCGGGACCAGATGGCATTCACCCAAGAGTTCTGAAAGAACTCAAATGTGAAGTTGCGGAACTATTAACTAAGGTTTGTAACCTGTCCTTTAAATCGGCTTCGGTACCCAATGATTGGAAGTTAGCTAATGTAACGCCAATATTTAAAAAGGCCTCTAGAGGTGATCCCGGCAATTACAGACCGGTAAGTCTAACGTCGGTACGGGGCAAATTAGTTGAAACAATAGTTAAGAATAAAATTGTCAGACACATAGAAAAACATAAATTATTGAGCAGTAGTCAACATGGTTTCTGTAAAGGGAAATCGTGTCTTACTAATCTATTAGAGTTCTTTGAAGGGGTCAACAAACATGTGGACAAGGGGGATCCGGTGGACATAGTGTACTTGGATTTCCTGAAAGCCTTTGACAAGGTCCCTCACCAAAGGCTCTTACGTAAATTAAGTTGTCATGGGATAAAAGGGAAGGTCCTTTCATGGATTGAGAACTGGTTAAAAGACAGGGAACAAAGGGTAGGAATTAATGGTAAATTCTCAGAATGGAGAGGGGTAACTAGTGGTGTTCCCCAAGGGTCAGTCCTAGGACCAATCCTATTCAATTTATTCATAAATGATCTGGAGAAAGGGGTAAACAGTGAGGTGGCAAAGTTTACAGATGATACTAAACTACTCAAGATAGTTAAGCAGATTGTGAAGAACTTCAAAAAGCTCTCACAAAACTAAGTGATTGGGCAACAAAATGGCAAATGAAATTTAATGTGGATAAATGTAAAGTAATGCACATTGGGAAAAATAACCCCAAATATACATACAATATGATGGGGGCTAATTTAGCTACAACGCGTCAGGAAAAAGATCTTGGAGTCATTGTGGATAGTTCTCTGAAGATGTCCACGCAGTGTGCAGAGGCGATCAAAAAAGCAAACAGGATGTTAGGAATCGTTAAAAAGGGGATAGAGAACAAGACGGAGAATATAGTATTGCCCTTATATAAATCCATGGTATGCCCACATCTCGAATACTGTGTACAGATGTGGTCTCCTCAACTCAAAAAAGATATTCTAGCACTAGAAAAGGTTAAAAAAAGGGCAACTAATATGATTAGGGGTTTGGAGAGGGTCCCATACGAGGAAAGATTAAAGAGGCTAGGACTCTTCAGCTTGGAAAAGAGGAGACTAAGGGGGGATATGACAGAGGTATATAAAGTCATGAGTGACATTGAGAAAGTGGATAAGGAAAAGTTATTTACTTATTCCCATAATACAAGAACTAGAGGTCACCAAATGAAATTAATAGGCAGCAGGTTTAAAACAAATAAAAGGAGACGGGACGGGACGGAGGACAGGGCTGGGGGGATGCAGGGATGGGGCGGAGGGGACGAAGAGGTCAGGGACGGATGGAGACAGGGGACGGGACAGAGGACAGGGCTGGGGGACGCAGGGAAGGGAGTGAAGGATGGAGGGAGCGGGAGGGTGACCAGATCGCAAGCGTGAACTATCAGGCCACGTTGGTGGAGCTGGGGGGGAGACAGACAGACACAGGTGCGCAGCCCCGTTGGGAGCCAGAGGCACACTGGTCCGCCTGGCCGTGTGCTACCAGCGTGCCCTTTCCTATTGGGGTGCGCCCATGCTGTGCCACAGAGCTCCCCTGCCCAGCACCCCCCTACAACTCTTCCACCACAAATGCACAGTGCTGTGCACACACACCTCGCCCAGCACACCCCTGCCCACAGCCCCACCACAGCTGCCCAGCACCCCACACAGAAACCCCCACTCTCTAGTTTCCCAATACACACAGATTTCCCCTCCCTTCCTTCCTCCCTCCCAGTGCCCTTCCCCACAGCCCCACACCATAACTGCACAATGCCCCACACAGACCCGCAGTGCCCTGACACACACAGATCTCCCCCATAGCCCAGCACCCTGTTTTTCACTCTTGTTTTTTCAAGACCCAAAGGGAGAAATCCCCTCCCTCCTCCTACTCCATGGGAGGAGGAAGCGGGGATTGAGCTTCTCTATGAATAGCTCCAGTGCCTGATTCTGCTTGAACTTACTTTTCCTGAAAGAGGCACCATTTTTCTCAGTTTTACCGTCACCCCTGGGGTTCTGAATAACAGCAGTGAAACTGACCAAAGCTGCTAGTGCTTGGCAGCATTGTGAGGCGGAATAGAAGCTCTGGAACTGCCAGTTTGCAGACTCAGGAAGACAGGTCTGCACTGGTTTACATTTGGAAGGTTATCTTCAGATAATGAAAGCTGGGCATGTGCTTTCTTCAGTCCCTGACAATGCATGGCAGAGAATACAATTATTAAAGAAAAACAGTTTTAGCCCCTTTTTGCACAGTTACCTGCACTTATACAGGTTGCAACCTGATATTCCTTGCACAATCTACAAGTTTGGGTGCATCGGTAATGCCCTAATTGTATTACCGTTGCACCGTGATTTTGCTTGGTTCTTTTTAACCAAGGTGAAGTATTCCTAGAAAATAGGTGAAACATTTGGATTTGTAACAGTAATGTAAATACTGTGATAAATTCAGTGCCCCTGGCTTCCCATGGTTCCACAATCATAGAAATGGCACTGGAATTTACTTTTATCTTCAGAATTCTCCCCCCCCTCCCTCCGCAGATCACCATAAGAACTTCAGGAAGGGCATTTGAAATAACACATAAAAGTGATTCCATGCACAAGTCTAGAGTGTTTTCTGTTTCTCTGGAATTTGGCAGTCTATGGTGCTTAATACGGGCATGTATGTTTGATTACTATAGAAATTTTTCAGATTCTGTAAAAAAAAGTCTGTCTTCGCAGAATCCTCTCATCATTGGTACAGAAAGTGAAACAGAAGTGCTGCAGTATTTTAGGGTTTCTGGATTTGTTTTTCTCCAGGAAACAATTTTGGTGCTTTTATTATGCCAGATAATTACAAAAAATGTACTATCTTAAAAATATTGGTGATTGGCAGCAGTAGCCCTGGAAATGAAAATGGGTGAGATTTTCAAAAGAGAGTAAGTGATTTAGGAACATAAGTCTCATTAACTTTTAATGGGACTGGCATTTCTAAGTCATGCAGTTTTCAATGTCTCACCCATCATGTAAAATAGGGCTTGAATTTTCTATGATTTAGTTGACCACTGGCATGTACTTTCAGTATTTTCAAAAAGCATATACCAAATGGTAAATTAGAACATGCTGTAGCATGGCTAGTGCTGAATTATCAGACAAGTAGTTTCAAAACTTCCAATTTTTTATGCAGTATGTAGCTATTTATTTGTTCTAAAATCCATACTCTTACTGGCAGACTATTCTCAGACCTTGTAACCTTGTATGACTCTTACATAAACAAAGTTGTAGCTTCTAGTAGAGACTTAACTGATTTGCTCCGCTCTTTGTGTTATAGAGGAAAATTTTGTTCTCAGATGCCAATTCTTGAAATGACGAGGGTTTGTCGATCCCATAAATCACCTTCTTTCAAGGCCGGATCAGATATTCAAACAAGGTTATGAACCTCCTTACTTGTACAGTCATAATTCCAAAACAGGTCGATCAAGAGGAGTTAAGTCCCTGCCCTGTATAATTTATAAACATGAAGCTGAGTAACCTTGGATGACTAAATTAAACTCTAAAATAATAATGAAAAGCTTAGCTTTATTTTAGCAAACTGGTATTACAAGTTTCATGACATAAATGTTAATTATCAATATCTTTGGCACTAGAAAATGGATTTTTCTCTGCACAAAGTCCATTTCTTGGCAGAGGATACATTGGGAACTATCAATATAAAAAGGATTCCTTATTTATTTTCATGGCCCAGGGTTGTCTCCCTGGTTTCCCTGTTTATATATTATATAATAAGCATGTTAATCAAGGGTGATCATGTTAGGTTCTTTTCATCCATGGTTTAAAACAATTAGAGAAACTCTTTCTTTTCCCCCCCTTAGCTTAGTCTGAAGAAAAATTCACAAGATGAAATAAGCTCTGTGTGGGTTTTTCCCATGTAGAGCAGTGAAATTGTCCTATTTGTTTTTCTATTTCATATTTCTGTACATGTTAATTTATTTTTATTCCTAATCCATTCCACAAGTTCCTATGTTTAAATATAATTTGAAAGTCAGAGTCACTCTAGGCAAAAATTAGAATTAAATTCTTTATTAGAAGTACATCATTAAGCATAAAGAATGAGGAGTACTTGTGGCACCTTAGAGACTAACAAATTTAATAGCTCTGTAAAGGCAAAAAGGGAAAGGGCATGGGTGGAAATGAAAAAGTGCAGGCATTTGCAGAGGGATTTCACTGGAGAGAGGATGAGGCTAGGAGATGGTAGCATACATTTTAAAAAAAATCCATATTGCTTGTGTTTCAGGCAAAGATTAGGCATTTATTTACTTTTAAAATACATTTTTAACTGGATTTTCAAAACAGTTGCTCTCAGAAACCACTGTGTAACTTAACCCCCTTAATTTAATTGTCGAGTAATTGATAGAATTAGAAACCACAGATATTAAGAAAGATTACACCAGAGGTTATCAAGGTAATTCACTGGACTGCATTTCTGGCATCTTTTGGATGATGCTGCAGAATATTTGGGGCACGGGACCATTGTTTTGTTAGACAGTGCCTAGAACAATGAGGCCCCGAACCCTGATTGGTACAAATCATAATAGAAAGAACTGGGTGGAAATTGCTGAAGGGCCCGATCTTGCTCTAATTGAAGTCAATGGAAAAAATTCCATTGATTTCAATGGTGTAGAATTGAACCACAAAGGAGGCAGTTGGGGGAGGGATACCGCTGGGATAGGTTTACAGAAGCACAAGTGGCATTTGGGACTTCAGACACCTTGCAGAGCCACAATGAAGTGACATACACAGAAGCAAAGACAGAGGGGTGGTTGGTGAAGCTATTAACAGCTGGGAGGTCCAGATATGTGAGCCACACTCAACAAAGTGAACATGTACAAGCCCCGGGGCCAGAGTTTATTGTTTCCTGGATACTTTAAACAGGATCATTACATGCTGAAATAGATGAGTATTGCTAGAGTTATGAAGGCAAAATTGTCCTGTTAGATTGCACCTGGGGAAATCTGGGTTTTGTTTTATCTGTTGGTTTTATGGTTACTGTATATTTTGTTCCTGTCCTCTTTATAAAGTGCTGCTGATTTTTTTATATTGTTCCTTATTCATTTGATGCCAGGGCCTTATTATATCCCGTTGTTGTTTTTAGGCTACTCTTGTGGAGTATGAAATATAATTAAAAGGCCACATTTTCAAAGGATCCTCCTCTATTCAGGCGTGTGGAAGTTTTCATGCAAATAGCAGCATGTGCATGTTTCAGGTAACAGCAGATGCATGCACAGGTGATAGATTCAGACTTGCAGTGCTCAGAAAGTGTGCATACAGATATTTGCATGGATTTAAATAGAGGCCACTTTTTGAAAACGTGTCAAAAAATATCAGTAAGTTAGGCCACCTTATAACTAGGTTACATTTAAATAGCTACATAAGTGGGATCAGGGAGATCTACTTTGTCCTGAGCTGTTACAATTGAAAAGTGCTGGGTCACTTTAATAATTTCAAACCTCTATAAAGAACCCCTTGTTATGGCAGGAGTCTTGTAGGTGATGTATGTGATGATGAATATGCCAGAAAAATTCCAAGATATCGTGTGTAATTGAGCAAAACCCCAGGTTTAATGGAATTGAAAAGTACTTGTGTCACAGATGTAGGCAATTACTGTTCATAAAGGGGCACCCACAACTTGAAAATCATTTCAATCAGAAAATGCTGCATCTACTATTGTTACAATTAGCCACGGAGGTTGCTGTCACTGAAAGGGATTAATGAAAAAATAACATTTTCATCTCTTGTTTTCATTTGTTTGCTGTGTGCATTTGGCAGGTCTCTGTGTAATAGTCCTTGTGGGATGGTGCCTGCCCTTCCCTATGCTACTGAAGAATGTGCTGATCAGTACTGTGGTAGCAGAACTGAAACTGAAAAGGCAGCAGGCAGGACTATGCACAAAGAGAAAAGGGATGTAGACCTGCCCTTTGTACCCTGCAGGACCTGTGGTCACAGGCCCTTCCTAATTTGGGGGGAACCAAGGAATATAAAAAGTAATCTCTTGTAAATTAAACCAATGTTGTCTGACTGCTAGAGTTGGAATCTTGATACTAATTTTTCCTAATGATTGTAAGTTATTTACAGTCACCTGGCTGGCCTTTGAGGACTGACAAATCACAGCCAGAAGCCCCCTCGAGGTTTGAAACCTGTTCAGTCTCAGTCATCTGGTGAGAGTTGAATTCTAGGCATGGAAAAAACGAGCTTAAGGAGGCAGAATTTTATTGTGTACCTGGGATTTTGTCCCTTAGATTCACTGGGGACATTGGGGTTTGTCCTTTGTTTCACGTTTTCATCCATCCCTCCCTCCCTCCTTTCTCTTCGTCTCTTGCTTCTTTTATCCTTTCTTCTGTTCCCCTCCCAAAACCAGGAGAGGGTTGTGTGTGTGTGTGTGTGTTGCGGGGCAATGATCCCCACCAGTGACCTGGGCCATCCTTTGGGCTCTCTGGTGAGAACTCTCAGCCTCCCATCCTCAGTTTCTACCCTGATTGGCTGAGCAGGGGGTTATTGCCAGAGAGGAGACTCAGGTCTTGTTGTTCTTTTTTAAGACCAAGTAAATAAGTCATAAGCAGTTGTATGTTTGATGAATTTTGCTGCTTCTCTGCACTAATTGTCTCTGAGCAGTTCATGATTCTCTCTGACATTGCAGTTCTCCTAAAATACTGGCTGAATATTTACTGTGCACTGTTGCTGGTCTGGAGCTCATCTGAGAGCACTTTACTCAGATCATTCAATGTAGGAAATTTAAGATCCGATGCTTAGTTTGAAAATCAGGGCTCTTGGGTCTTATTCCCAACTCTGCCACTGATTATGCGACCTAAGACAAGTCAATTATCCTTTCTCAGCCTTATCTTCTCCCTATTTCAAGTAGGGATAATAATGATCCGCTCCTACCTATCTCACGGTGGGTGGAGATAGGGCCAACTCTAGGTTTTTTGCTGTCCCAAGCAAAAAAAAAATTGACTGCCCCCACCCCAGCCCTGGGCTCCTCCCTGAATCTCCCTGCTGCCCCAGCCCTGGGCTCTGCCCCCTCCACCCACACCCCCTGCTGCCCCTGTTCTGGGCCTCCCCCCCCAACCTGTACCCCCCTGCTGCCAGCCCTGGGCTCTCCCCCACACACCCGCACCCCATGCCATCCCAGCCCTGGGCTCTCCCCCACACACACCAGCACCCTCTGCCACCCCAGCCTTGGGATCTTCCCCACACATGCACCCCGTGCTGCCCCAGCTCTGGGCTCCCCCCACCCACTTGCACCCTCCTTCCACCCCAGCCCTGGGTCACTGGTAACTTGCTCCCAGAGTGGGTCATTCAGCAGGAATTTTGGATGTGCACAGAACACAGACAGGATTGGTTCCCATATGCTTACAGAACTGCAGTAACATGGAACAATTTCCAGCTTGTGTGATTAAAGGATATCTGGATGCATATTATAAGACTGTCCTACAGAAATGAGGAAACGTTGAGGTGCCTTTATTATTCTTATGTTCCATTCTTTGTTTCTAGGGGCAATTTGCCAATGCAATATCACTGTCTTCCTTTTAAACAAATAAAACTATAAAACAAACAAACAAAGGCAATGGCTGTTGAAAATAGCAATTCCAGTCCTAAAAACCACTGGGAAGCATTTCTTGCTCAAGTTTATCCTACTTTTCTACAGCAAATTACAGTGAATCAGTATATTTGATTTGGGAGAAATGAAGTAACAGCTGCCCAAATTGAGCTTCAGCACTCCTGAATTTTGTGTGTGTTCAAATCTGGAAGGCAGGTGCTAGATTCCCTTTCTGAATATTAGCTAAATCTGGAAAGGAAAAGTCAATTTCTGCTTCGATGGCTCAGAAGTGGAAATCCCTGCCCCTGCAAATGGGCTGCTCCAAGCACGTGCTTGCTTTGCTGGTGCCTAGAGTCGCCCCTGCCTCCACCCATCCTGCACACCCACCCTGTGCCCCAGCCTGGAGCCTGCACCCAGCACCCAAACTCCATTCCAGAGCCCAACCTCTCAACCATCCCACACTCCAAACCCCTGCCCCAACCCAGGGCCTGCACCCCAGACCTCCTCGCCCGACCCAAACTCCCTTGCAGAGCCTGAGGCAGGTGAGGGGCAGAGTTCGTCGGGGAGGGGGGGAGGGCTCTGTGCAGTAATATAGTGACTCCTTGGGTCTTTGAATGAGGCTTTATACTTGGGGTGGGGGGGTGAGGAGGCAAGCAGTGAGTCGGTGGATGGAGAGGGGCAAATCTCCCAGATTCAAAATCTGTGACTGTGTCTGTTGGTCCTTCTAGCTGCTTTTCTCTGGGCTGGGGGTTGTTCCCACAAGAAGGTGTTTGCTTCTTATCCCCGAGGCCATCAGTATGTCTGCTCTTCTCTAGTCAGCCCACTTGCCAAGCTTGATTGTCCTTGGTTGGGCTGCCAGCCCCTCTCCAAGGATTGCAGCTGTCTGGAGGTACTGCCCTCCACGCCTTCCTCAGTCACACCTCATTCATTCAACAGGGCAGTTGATTCCCAAGTGGGGGGGAGATCTTATTCTACTTCTAGCAAAAAGACACTTTTCTTTTACCTTAATTACACTACCTTAGGGGCCCGCTATAACATATTACCAAGGTTCAATACAAAGTCATATACAAGTTATACAAAAATGCATAATGCAGAGATTTATCTACAACTGCATTAATTGACTGCATTGATTGACTGTGCAGTAATATAGTGACCCCTGGTCTTTGAATGAGGCTTCATACTTGCCTCATTACTGCAGAGAAGCAGCAAAATCCATCAAACATATAGAATCATAGAATCATAGAATTCAAGATCAGAAGGGACCATTATGATCATCTAGTCTGACCTCCTGCAAGATGCAGGCCACATAAGCCGATCCACCCACTCCTTAGCAAGTGAACCCTGCCCCATGCTTCGGAGGAAGGCGAAAAACCTCCAGGGCCATAGCCAATCTTCCCTGGAGGAAAATTCCTTCCCGACCCCAAATATGGCGGTCAGCTGAACCCCGAGCATGCGGGCAAGACTCTCCAGCCAAACCCTCTGGAAAAGGTTATATCATACCAGGCACATAATTGACCTATTGACTAAGCCCGTTATCCTATCATACCATCCCCTCCATAAACTTATCTAGCTTAATCTTAAAGTCATGGAGGTCCTTCGCCCCCACTGTTTCCCTCGGTAGACTGTTCCAGTATTGCACTCCCCTGATGGTTAGAAACCTTCGTCTAATTTCAAGCCTGAATTTCCTGACTGACAGTTTATATCCGTTCGTTCTCGTGTCCACATTAGCACTGAGCTGAAATAATTCTTCTCCTTCCTGGTATTTATCCTCTGATATATTTAAAGAGTGTAATCATATCTCCTCTCATCCTTCTTTTGGTTAAGGAAAACAAACCGAGCTCCTCAAGTCTCCTTTCATACGAAAGGCCTTCCATTCCTCGGATCATTCTAGTGGCCCTTCTTTGTACCTGTTCTAGTTTGAATTCATCCTTCTTAAACATGGGAGACCAAAACTGCACACAATACTCCAAATGAGGTCTCACCAGCGCCTTATATAACGGGACTAGCACCTCCTTATCCCTACTAGAAATACCTCGCCTAATGCAACCCAAGACCGCATTAGCTTTTTTAACGGCCACATCACATTGCCTACTCATAGTCATCTTGCGATCAACCAGGACTCCTAGGTCCTTCTCCTCCTCCGTTACTTCCAACTGGTGCGTCCCCAGCTTATAACTAAAGTTCTTGTTAGACATCCCTAAATGCATAACCTTACACTTCTCACTATTGAATTTCATCCTGTTACTAATACTCCAGTTTACAAGGTCATCTAAATCTCCCTGGAGAATATCCCGATCCTCTTCCGAATTGACAATACCCCCCAACTTGGTGTCATCCGCAAACTTTATCAGCCCACTCCTACTCTTGGTTCCCAGGTCAGCAATAAATAGATTGAATAAAATCGGACCCAAAACCGAGCCTTGAGGAACTCCACTGGTAACCCCCCTCCAACCGGACAGTTCCCCCTTCAATACTACCCTCTGCAGTCTCCCCTTTAACCAGCTCCTTATCCACCTCTGGATTTTCATTTCGATCCCCATCTTTTCCAATTTAACCAGTAATTCTTCATGCGGTACCGTATCAAACGCCTTACTGAAATCCAGATATATGAGATCCACCGCATTTCCCTTGTCTAAAAAATCTGTTACTCTCTCAAAGAAAACATGATCTTAAGGAGGCAGTGGTTATGACTTATTTACTTGGTCTTAAAAGAGAACAAAAAGGCCTTGAGTCTCCTCCCTGTCATTAACCCCCTGCACTGTACAAAGACTGAATGGCCCATCCCAGTTGTGGATGTACTCCAGAGACTTGATTTGAACCTGCAGTTTATTCCATCACTGCTACAAGCCTGAACCAAGAACTTTGCCAAAGTACAAGTTTTGCCCAGGGCACCATTTCCCCTAACACTGATTTTCATATTAACCATCAGATCTTGAATTTCATACATTGAATGACCTCAATAAAGTGCTCTCACATGAGCTCCAGACCAACGAGTATGCACAGTAATTATTCAGCCAGTGTTTTAAGAGAACTGCAATGTTAGAGAGAATCATGAACTGCTCAGAGACAATTAATGCGGAGAAGCAGCAAAATCCATCAAACATATAAGTGGTTATCACTTATTTACTTGGACTTAAAAGAGAACAAAAAGGCCTTGAGTCTCCTCCCTGTCATTAACCCCCTGCTCAGACAATCAGGATATAGACTGAGGATGGGAGGCTGAGGGGTCTCACCAGAGAGCTCAAAGGATGGCCCAGGTCACTGGCGGGGATCACTGCCCCAGCACTACTGCAGCTCCACAGTTTGGGGTGGACCTCCCACAGTGAGAGCTGCCGAGCACTCCCCCGCAACACACACACACACACACACACACACACACACCCTCTCCTGGTGTTAGGAGGGGAACTGGAGAAAGGACAAAAGAAGCAAGAGAGGAAGAGAAAGGAGGGATGGATGGAGGAAAAGGTGAAACAAAAAGGACAAACCCTAATGTCCTCAGTGATTCTAAGGGACAAGATCCCAGGTTTGGAATAAAATTCTGCCTCCTTAAGATCATGTTTTCCATGAATTCAACTGTCACCAGATGGATCAGACTGAACAGTTTCAAACCTCGAGGAGGCTCTTACCTTCTAAACAGGGTCGGCTGTTTTCAAGTAAAATCACTAAAAGGGAAGGAGAAAACTCGAAAGAGGTTCCTCCTGGCGCTCAGGTACGTGAACCCCAATACTCCCCCAGTCCTCAAAGAGAGACCTGGAGAAGGAGACTTGCTGAAGCAAAGCCACAGGGTCTCTGAGGTTTCCCTGGCCCCTCGCCCCTGTCCTGCCTGGCTGATGTCAGCATCTCTCTGTGAGGTCACCACCTCCCCACCACCTTTGACCAATAGTCTGAGGTCCTGCAAAAGGCCTTTGTGATGTCACTGCCACACCCTTCCCTTGCTGGGCTAATGTCCTGCCCTGGCCAGGCACTTTGAAGGTTTGAGCTACTCCCTGTGGATCACCCCACTCAAGGAGCGTTCGTTCTAGGAAGCAAGCCAGCTAGACAGTAAAACATCAGACGCTGCTCCCAATGCTACACTTAGTTTTTCAGAAATTAGTTGACTTTATGGCCAGAAGAGACCATTAGAGCATCTAATCTGACCCCTGCATATCACAGGCCTCCTGTATGACACACTAGCTACTTTGGGGGTAAACACTTTCAAGAAAGGCATCTAGTCTTCATGAAATGATGTCACGAGACGGAGAATCCACCACTTTCCTTGGTAGCTTGTTCCTGTGGTATATCATCCTCGCTGTTGAATATTTATGCCTTAATTGTAATATGAATTTGTCTCTTTTCACCTTCCAACCATTGGGTATTTTTATGCCTTTCTCTGCTACATTAAAGAGACCTTTAATAGCCAATGTTTCCTCTCCAGTAAGGCACTTCAACATTTCAATGAAGTCACCTTTCAATCTTCTTTTGAGAAGCTAAACAGGTTGAGCTCTTTCAATAGCTCACTAGAAGGCATTTTTCTCCAGCCCTCAGAACATTTGGTGGCTCTTTGCTGCCTCAACTCCAATTTCACACCATCTTTTTCAAATGAGGACACCAAAACTGGAGGCAGTATTCCAGTATCAGTCCCGCTGATACCATGTCACCTCCTGCGACGTTCTTGACATTATCTGTAACTGTATAGATCACCGTTGTGACCACTGTTCTATATTTGCAGCCAATATTGTATAAAGGTGGTCACATAAAGGGTCTATGGAGAGGTTATGATTGGCTGATTATAATTATGCTATCTCTAGATATGTATCATTTTTGTAGTTGACATTATGAATATTGGCTCTATGCTGCCTGTATTTCCAACTTGTGCTATGCTTCTGGGGAACACCCCAGCCAGACAAATTGTTGTCAGCTCTGCCTAGCCTGCTTGATAGCCCATTAAGGACCATCAGCTACACAATTGACCCATTGAGAGAAGGCAGATATGCCTTGTGGCTCAGCAAGGTGGGCAGGGACCTCCCTATGGACAGAAATCTAAGGTTTTTTGATGTCACGTGCTGGATAGAGTGTCCTTGGGACAAAGAAAGCAAAGACCACATGGCAAGAGACTATAAAAGACTGATGCCTCATCTCCATCTTGTCTTCAGTCCTGCTTCCTACCTCTGGAGGGACATTGCTACAAACTGAAGCTCTGTACAAAGGACTGAATGGCCCATCCCAGTTGTGGATGTACTCCAGAGACTTGATTTGAACCTGCAGTTTATTCCATCACTGCTACAAGCCTGAACCAAGAACTTTGCCAAAGTACAAGTTTTGCCCAGGACACCATTTCCCCTAATGCTGGTCCTTGGTAACATTTCTTGATGGGGGAGGCAGGGGGAGGGGAGAGAGACGAGGCGTTTTCTCTCTGTTTCTTTCCTCTCCATTTTCTGCTCCTTCCTTCAATTCCAGAAACCTCCCTTGTGTTTCAGACTGTGCAGTGACACCCTCCCCACCCCAGGACTATGGAGCCTTTGGAGCAGAAAGATCCTAGGAACTAAGCATGAATCCAGGGGTGAGTAGCTGGCAGGAAGGAGTCCTAGCAACTCTTCTGGGAGTGCAGGGGAGGAATGACTCCCCCTTCTCTACATTCTCCCCATGGGGCTCTGGGGAGCAGGGAGGGTTGTGTGATATATTCCATCCAACATTCCCCTTTGATCCAAACCGAGAGACATCTCAGCTATGCACGATCCCCTTTGCAACACCAAACAAGGGATGTTTTCCACTGCCCAGGAGACCCAGCCAGGGACTCATGTGCTGGAGATATGTTGGGAAAAGGGACTGTCTGAATTGCCAAGGCAGGAAGCAAACAATCTACAGCAACATCATTAACCACAAACCATGCTCCAGCCAGAAGGGAAATGGGGAGGAATTCTTGCTGTTCAGCCATGGCCACACATACAGAGCTGCACAGCAGTGAGGGTGCTGGGTAAGCTGGTCTGAGCGAACAATTGGTAATGATCCTTCAGTGAGAACAGAACCAGAGTGTAGAAAGGCCCCAGTGTTAAGTGGTTGAGGCTGAGGCTTTAGGAAGCTGGCCTACAATACCATAGTGGTTGCATTTTCAGTGATGCAGGTTTCTCTATCCCATTGTTCCAGGGTCATCCTACTAGATTGCCAGCTGCTTTTCAGCTGCAGTGTGGAGACTGTTTGTGTGTGGGGAGAGACAGTTTGTGTATGTGCTGGGGAAGAGTGAGTGTGTTGAGGTAGGTAGGAGCGGATCATTATTACCCCTACTTGAAAGAGGGAGACGCTCAGGCTGAGAAAGGAAAATTGAATTGTCTTAGGTCACACAGCCAGTCAATGGCTGAATTGGGAATAGGACCCAGAGCCCTGATTGTCAAATTAACCATCGGATTTTGAATTTCATACATTGAATGACCTCAAGAAAGTGCTCTCTGATGAGCTCCAGCCCAACAAGTATGCACAGTAATTATTCAGCCAGTGTTTTAGGAGAACTGCAATGTTAGAGAGAATCATGAACTGCTCAGAGAAAATTAATGCAGAGAAGCAGCAAAATCCATCAAACATATAAGTGGTTATGACTTATTTACTTGGTCTTAAAAGAGAACAAAAAGGCCTTGAGTCTCCTCCCTGTCATTAACGCCCTGCTCAGACAATCAGGGTAGAGACTGAGGATGGGAGGCTGAGGGGTCTCACCAGAGAGCTCAAAGGATGGCCCAGGTCACTGGCGGGGATCACTGCCCCAGCACTACTGCAGCTCCACAGTTTGGGGTGGACCTCCCACAGTGAGAGCTGCCGAGCACTCCCCCACAACACACACACACACACACACACACACACACACACACACACACACCCTCTCCTGGTGTTAGGAGGGGAACAGGAGAAAGGACAAAAGAAGCAAGAGAGGAAGAGAAAGGAGGGATGGATGGAGGAAAAGGTGAAACAAAAAGGACAAACCCTAATGTCCTCAGTGATTCTAAGGGACAAGATCCCAGGTTTGGAATAAAATTCTGCCTCCTTAAGATCATGTTTTCCATGAATTCAACTGTCACCAGATGGATCAGACTGAACAGTTTCAAACCTCGAGGAGGCTCTTACCTTCTAAACAGGGTCGGCTGTTTTCAAGTAAAATCACTAAAAGGGAAGGAGAAAACTCGAAAGAGGTTCCTCCTGGCGCTCAGGTACGTGAACCCCAATACTCCCCCAGTCCTCAAAGAGAGACCTGGAGAGGGAGACTTGCTGAAGCAAAGCCACAGGGTCTCTGAGGTTTCCCTGGCCCCTCGCCCCTGTCCTGCCTGGCTGATGTCAGCATCTCTCTGTGAGGTCACCACCTCCTCATCCCCTTTGGCCAATAGTCTGAGGTCCTGCAAAAGGCCTTTGTGATGTCACTGCCACACCCCTCCCTTGCTGGGCTAATGTCCTGCCCCTAGCCAGGCACTTTGAAGGTTTGAGCTACTTCCTGTGGGTCACCCCACTCAAGGAGTGTTCCTTCTAGGAAGCAAGCCGGCTAGACAGGAAAACATCAGACGCTGCTCCCAATGCGCCACTGCGTTTTTCAGAAATTAGTTGACTTGATGGCCAGAAGAGATCATTAGAGCATCTAATCTGACCCCCTGCATATCACAGGCCTCCTGTATGACACAATAGCTTCTTTTGGGGCAAACACATTCCAGAATTCTCCGGTTCTCCATATGAACCCAACAACCAGCGCACACAGGTCCAGAAGTGGGCAATCTCTCCTATGGTCACTAGATGGCGATGCAGCCTGGCACTTTCCCATTCATGCGATGATCCGACCTTTTGGTTAACTAATCTGGCCCTGGTCCCAATTCGATGGGATAAAGGGGGTTCCTCTCTCCTTGTGAGCGATCGTTTGATGCAGGGGATTTTCTGCTGGTGTTATTCCTTGTGGAAAAGTACAAATTGCAAAACTGATGGGAGGGGCCTTCTGAGGTGGTAGGGAGGGGTCATGCTGTTACCTGCAATGTACACAGGCCCCGCAGCAGGGACGCACCTCGGAATGTGCATAGAAACAGGTTAAAAGTGCATCACAACAGTGAAGCCGTTGTCAAGATGCTATTCTGTGCAGAGGACTTTAAGACAGCCCCTGCTCCTGATCTGAGGCCTGAATTGATTTCAATGGGAATTAGGAACTGAAATCCCTTTAAAAAATCTGGCCCTAAGTGATTTGCTCAAGGTCACAAAGGAAGTCTGCAGTGAAGGCAGAACTTAAACTCAGACCCCTCAAGTGTTAGTCGAGTGCGATAACCTCTGGACCATCCTTCCTTTCTCCTGTGTCTGTCTAATGACGTGCTTCTGTCTATCTAACCCCAGACGTAACCATGTCTCTCTCTATCTAGCCCCATAGAAAAATAATCCGTCTGTCTAGTGTCTACCTACTTTTCCATAACTAAGCCAGGAGCTAGACTATTTATAAGAAGTCAATTAAAACCACAAACTAGGAATAAACTCTGATTACGTTCAAGAACCAGCATTCTTGTTGAAATCAGTAAGATTATGTTCACACTGGTTCACTGTATATTAACTGAGAAGATATGAATGAAGAGCAAAGTTAAGCAGCGGGAGCTCTATTAAAACTATGGGTGAAACCCTCATGCCTGCTCTGGCTTCTTGCACAGCCTAAAACTGGAGTTCTGCAGTGGGAAGCATAATAGTAATAATTCTCTGCTACATTAAAGAGCCCTTTAATACCCAATATGTTCTCTCCATTAAGGCACTTCAACACTTCAATGAAGTTATCTTTCAATCTTCTTTTGATAAGTTAAACAGGTTGAGCTCTTTCAATAGCTCACTAGAAGGCATTTTTCTTCAGCCCTCAGAACATTTGGTGGCTCTTTGCTGCCCCAGCTCCAATTTCACAACTTCTTTTTCAAACGAGGACACCAAAACTGGAGGCTGTATTCCAATATCAGGCTCACTGATGCCGTGTTACCTCCTGTGATGTTATTGACATAAACTGTAACTGTATAGATCACCGTTGCGACCACTATTCTAGATTTGCAGCCAATATTGCATAAAGGTTGTCGTGTAAGGGGTCTATGGAGAGGTTATGATTGGCTGATTAGAATTATGCTCAGGGCCGGCTTTAGGAAGTGCGGGGCCCCATTCGAACAGTTTCGATGGGGCCCCGCCAGGGATGACTAAAACAAAAAAACCACGTTAAAAAAACACATGGGGCTTGTGCTCACCGGGCGGTGCTCCGAGTCTTTGGTGGCACTTCGGTGGTGGGTTCTTCACTCACTCCAGGTCTTCGGCGGCACTGAAGGACCCGCCGCCAAAGTGCCGCCGAAGACTCGGAGCGGGTGAAGGACCCGCCGACGACATGCCCCTGAAGACCCAGAGTGCCGCCGGGTGAGTAAAAATTAAAAAGGCGCCTCTAGCCAGGGAAGGGATTCTTACTGGGGACGGGGCCCTCTTAGGCGTGGGTCCCAATTCGGGGGAATTGGTGGAATAGCCCTAAAGCTGGCCTGCAGCTACGGATTAAAACTCCGCAGCGTTTGTTGGGGCAACTGGAGCCGTGGGACCTACCTGGAGATGCTGAAATCTCACCCTTGTCTCTCTCCTCCTGCCTCTACCTCCGAGCCAGGCACTGGGCAGTTCAGTGGGGAAGGGATGAACTGATGATCATCAGTTTGTTTTATGATGGTGGGGGAGTGGTTTAAACTATTTCCCTCAATCACGTCTCCCTTGCAGGGGCGGCTCTAGGGATTTTGTCGCCCCAAGCACGGCCGGCAGGCTGCCTTCAGCAGCTTGCCTGTGGAGGGTCCACTGAAGCTGCGGGACCAGCGGAGATCCCCCTGGCTTGCTTCCCCAAGCACGCGCTTGGCGTGCTGGGGCCTGGAGCTGCTCCTGCTCCCTTGGCAGCTCAGTCACCATTTTAGATAGAGCACTGATGTGGTGCCTGGGCACTGGGCCATGCGGGGCCTTTAACACCACAGCCATGGGGAGGGGGGGCTGAGAGGGACCATCGTGCGAGGAACACGAGTCCTTCTACCATCCACCACACCCTAGTTTGGAACTGCTGCTGCCGGCTCACCCCATCAGTGGGGACTTTTATCCCCTCTGCCTCCCTCTAGCTGGGGGTTTTCCCTTCTGCACCTACCTGGCATGGCAGCCCCCGTCTGAACCCCTGATCCTGTCCCAGTTTTGTCCCTCTGCCCATCCCGCCCCTCCGATTCCCCCCTTCAGGGGGATTTTCTGGCCTTTGATTGCAGGGAGCAGATTCTGATGGCGCGTAAGGGCAGCAGCTTGCAGCTGTTACTGAGCATGTGAGAAGAGCATTAGAAGGGAAGACCGGCCAGACTGGGTCACACCAAAGCTCCATCTAGCCCAGTGTCCTGTCGGCCGATAGCGGCCGGTGCCAGGTGCCCCAGAGGGAATGAACAGACAGGAATCATCCAGGGAGCCATCCCTGTCGCCCAATTCCCAGCTTCTGACAGACAGAGGTTAGGAGCACCATCCCTGCCCACCCTGGCCAACAGCCATTGATGGACCTGTCCTCCATAGAAACACAGAATCCTAGACAATGAGGGTTGGAAGAGACCCCAGGAGGTCATCCAGCCTAAGCCCCTGCTGAAAGCAGGACCACGAATCTCTCTAGTTCCCTTTGATCACAGGACCCTGCTCAGGAACAGTGAAGTTGCAAGATCTAACAGGAAACAGCTTCAGAAAGAAGGGCAGCTCCTCTTCCTCCTCCCCTCCCGTGGGGACGAGCAGCCCCCCAACTGCCTCTCTGCCCCGGCCTCCTTCAACCCATTGCCCCCTTCAGCCTCCCCAACATCCCCATTGCCCCCTTCAGCCTCCCCAACTGCCCCCATTGCCCCCTTCAGCCTCCCCAACTCCCCACTGCCCCGGCTCCACCGCTCTCAGGTTCCCTTCCCCACAACCATCTGCTTCCTCACCATGGGGAACAGGAGCAGAAAATGCTTTTGAAAAAACCTTCTGCGAAGTAAAAAGTAAAACAAGCCAAGCAACCCCCTCCCTGGCTTTGTGCTGGGTGCCCAGCTGTGGGCTTGTGTGTGTGTGTGTGTGCGGGGGGAGGTGGGGCTGTTCTGAGCACACTCCAGTCAGGGAAGGGGCAGAGTTGGCCAAAGGGGCAAGTTGAATCTTTAGCAGAGAATTCCTTTCTCCATGGTGTTAGCTAAGCGTTGCTGTTAAATGTCAGCCGACGAATGCCGCATTTGAAACAATCTGACTCTAACCCCACTGCCATCTCTGTTGCTGTAGTTCTCACATCCTCTGCTCTTGTGAAGTCACCACATGACATAGTGTCTTATTCTCATAGTGTCCTGTAGGTTAGACAGGAATAAGGTTATGAGGTAAAAACTGAAGCATAACTCCATCCCTTCCTCCTTTTGACTTTGGAAAAATAAATCCTGTCGCCTCCCTCAGTCCCAACCCAGCCCCACTGGCGCTGCTGCGGCTTGGAGACAGGTGCCCTCTCATCTGGCCCTGAGCTGCTGTGGGGAGAGAGGACTGGAGGGGGCAGTTCTTTCTCCCTGGGCCAACCTGCTCCCCAATCTCCTCATTCCCAGCCCCACCCCAGAGCCCTCACCCCCTGCGCCCCTACCCTCTGCTCCAATGCTGAGACCCTCATCGCTAGCCCCACTCCAGAGCCTGCACCCCCAGCCGGAGCCCTCACATCACTGCGCCCCAACCCCCCCCCCCCGAGCCTCTCCCACACTCCAAACCTTTCAGCCTCACCCCTGCCACACACCATCCATGTGCAGAATGAATTTTGTAAGGAGCGCAATATGCAGGTGATGTGTCACACCTCACCTCCATATTTGTGCCCAAAACAAAATTCATTCCACACATGGACATAACAAATTAGAGGAAATACTGCTCCTGACTTTCAGCCTCTCTCTCACATCTTGAATTTCACACATTGAGTGATCAGAATAAAGTGCCCTCAAGTGAGCTAGAGACCAACAGTGGTTCATAGTAATTATTCAGCAAGTATTTTAGAAGACCTAGGACATTATTGAAAATCATGACCTGCCAAGAGACAATTAATGGAGAGAAGCAGCAAGATTAATTCCATACATTGGATTGGTTGTGACTTATTTGCCTGATTTGAAAAGAGACCAAACTGACCTGAGTCTCCTTGGTGTCGATAGCCCCCTGCTCAGCCAATCAGCACTGAGACTCTGAGTGGCAGGAGGCTGAGGGGTCTCACCAGATGTCCCAAAGGACGGCCCAGGACACCATCAGAGGATCACTCTCAGACCCAGACCCACCTCTTGGTGAGGACCTCCGCAATGAGAGCAATATCCCTCCCTGCCCGCACTCCAGACCCATCCCTCCTAGGTAGAGGGAGGGAAGCTGGAAAAGGGAAAAAAGAAGCAAGAGAAGAGGAGAAAGGAGGGAGGAAAGAGGAAAAGGGAAACCAAAAAGGACAAACCCCAATGTCCCCAGAGATTCCAATCATCAAAACCTAGGGAGGAAATCAAATTCTGCCACCTGAAGCCAGTGTTTCCTGGGCCTAGAATGCTGCCTGCGCCAGGTGGATCAGACGGAACAGGTTCCAAACCTCTCTGAGCCTCTTACCTTGTCAAAGGGAAGTTTGTTTTCGGCACAATCAGTGGTAGGAAAGGAGAAAACTCCACAGAGGTTCCTCCTCATGCTCACATCTGTGAATCCTAATTCTCTCTCAGCCCTCGAGGAGAGACCTCGCGAAGGAGACTTGCGGCAGCAAAGCCGGGAGGTCTCAGAGACAGACCTGGCCCTGCACCTCTGTCCTGCCCGGCTGATGTCGGGGTCTCTCTCTCTCTGAGGTCACCCCCTCCCCACCACCTTTGCCCAATATGCCGAGTTCCTGCAAAAGCCCTTTGTGATGTCACTGCCACACCCACCCCTCCCCTCAAAGCTGATGTCCTGCCCCTGGCCAGACTCGTTGGGTGTTTGAGTTGTTTCCCCTGCATCTGGGGTTGCCAACTTTCTGACCCCACAAAACTGAACACCCTCATCCCGCCCCTTCAGCGAGGTCCTGGCTCGCTCAGTTGCAGAGCGGGAGGTTTAGGTTGGACCTTAGGATACCCTTTTTCACTAGGAGGGTGGTGAAGAACTGGAATGGGTTCCCTAGGGAGGTGGTGGAATCTCCTTCCTTAGAGGTTTTTAAGGTCTGGCTTGACAAAGCCCTGACTGGGATGATTTAGTTGGGGTTGGTCCTGCTTTGAGCAGGGGGTTGGACTAGATACCTCCTGAGGTCCCTTCCAACCCTGAGGTTCTATGATTCTATGATCTCCCTCCATCACTTGCTCTCCCCCACGCTCACTCAGTCGCTCGTTTTCACCGGGCTGAGGAGGGCTGGGGAGGGTCCCTTTTCAACTGGGTGTTGTCGGGACAGACCTGGGAAGGAGGCTGCCTGCCAAACACCTTTGAGAGGTGCCGTCCCTCCCTGTCAGAAAATCATCTCCCTCCTTCACTTCAGTGACGGCCTCAATTGTTCCTTATCCCGGCCGAGCTGGAGGATTGAAAGCAGCAACATCAAACCCTGTGCAGCTAGCAGGAATGGACACACACATTCCCTTGTATCTCAACAGATATTTAGTTTCACTCTTGGTAAACTACAAGGCTAAAGGGACAGGCGGTGGCACCACATCTAAGGAATGAAACACAACACAATCATCATAGTTATGCCCATCGGTACCTCTTTATTCTTCCTTTGTCTCACTCTGACCACCGTCGCCCTCTGTCGGTTCACTGAGAGTGCCACACTCACTGCTTCCGACACACAAAGACTCACACACACATCTTGCATGCAAAACCTCACCAAGGAGTCAGATGCACCTGCTGGTTCCCTGCACCCCTGTTCTACAGAATCCAATCCCAGGGAAAGCTTGTCGGGCCCACAGCTGGTGGGGAGTCCTGGGCTGGAGGATTTAACCTACAGTGACGGCACTCGCAGGAAAGATGCTGAACGAGTGCAAGTTAAACATTGGGAGCTCCGCTTCCAGTCCCCTCACAGCTCAGTCCATCTCTCCAGGAAAGGGGCACATCTGAATTCCCAGCTGGCTCAGTCTATCTGCGTAGTTCTTGTTTACACCCAGTCAACTCTGAGGCCTGTTTCGCACCCTGGGTTTGAGGAGACCGTCAGAACCGACTCTCTGCAATAGCAAAAGCAGGAGGCCCTGTTATTTCTCCTGCCCCAGCACAGACAGACAACGAGGGAAATGCTCTATGTTGGAGGATGGGGCTCCCTGCCCTTGGCTAAAGATCAGCACCTCCCTTTTCCCTTTGTCACTCGTGAAGCTTTTCTTTCAGCAGCGAGCCCTAGAGCTCAGTTGCTGGAGCGCTGCGTTTGTCACTGACGCTCGGGGAGCTGCACCATCACTGGGCTCTTCTGCCAGCAAGTCCAACGAAAGGACTGATTTCCTCATGTAGCCTGCTCCGGGACCGTCAGAAGGATCTTGTCCCATTCTTCTTCATGGAAGGCCATCTTGTAGCCTGCAACAACATCCATGGTGTGATGGCAGCCCTCAACATGTTCACAATCCACATGAGTGGAGACTGTTCGTTGATTCATCGAAGACGAGTCTTAAAGATGTTTTACTGCATAATGGCAATGTTTTGCCATCAATTCCACTTGGTCATGCAGTCCATATGAAGGAAACCTATGACAACATGAAACAACAACATGAAACCTCTCTGAGGCTCTTCTCTGCTCCACAGGGACTTCTGTCTTCTCACTCAATTAGCAGTGGGAAAGGGGAAAACCCCAAGGAGGCTCCTCCTCGCGCTCACAGGCGTGACCCTGTATTCTCTCTCACTCCTCAAGGGGAGACCTTGAGAAGGAGACTCCCTGCAGCAAAGCCATTTCCCACACCCTGCAGCCTCTTTACCTGCCCCTGCTCATAGACTCTCTGTGAGGTCACCGCTTCCCAACCTCCTTTGACCAATCAGCCCAGCTCCTGTAAAGGCTAGTGTGATGTCACCGCCCTGGACAGCCCCTTTGCATCTTTGAGCTGCTCCTGCTGTGTCACACCCACACCCCACTCACTCAGTGTTACTTCTGGACACGAAGCAGGCGACACATGAAAACATCAGAGGCTGCTCAATGGCCCATACTTAGTTTTGCAGAGATTTGTAGATGTTAAGGCAAGAAGAGACCTTTGGATCACAGAATCATAGGACTGGAAGGACCCCAAGAGGTCATCGAGTCCAGTCGCCTGCACTCAAGGCCAGACTAAGTATTATATAGATCATCTCTGACAGGGCTTTGTCTAACCTGCTCTTAAAAATCTCCAAGGATGGAGATTCAACAACCTCCTAGGCAATTTAGTCCACGGCTTAACCACCCTGACTCTTAGCAAGTTTTTCCTAATGTCTAACCTAAACCTCCCTTGCTGTAATTTAAGCCTCTTGATTCTTGTCCTATCATGAGAGGTTAAGGAGAATATTTTTCTCCGCCTCCTTGTAATAACCTTTTAGGTACTTGAAAACTGTAATGTCCCCTCTCAGTCTTCTCTTCTCCAGACTTAACAAATCCAATTCTTTCAATCTTCCCTCATAGGTCATGTTACTAGACTTTCATCATTCTTGTTGCTCTTCTCTGGACTTTCTCCAATTTGTCCACATCTTTCCAAAAATGTGATGCCCAGAACTGTACTCAAGAATCCAGTTGAGGCCTAATCAGGACGGAGTAGAGTGGAAGAATGACTTCTCGTGTCTTGATTTCAACACTCCTACCAATACATCCCAGAATGATATTGGCTTTTTTGCAACAGCATTACACTGTTGACTCTTATTTAGTTTGTGGTCCACTAGGATCCTTGGATCCTTTTCCGCAGTGCTCCTTCCTAGGCAGTTATTTCCCATTCTGTATGTGTGCAACTCATTGTTCCTTCCTACGTGGAACACTTTGCATTTCTTCTTATTGAATTTCATCCTATTTACCTCAGACCATTTCTCCAGTTTGTCCAGATCAGTTTGAGAGTTCATCCTATACTCCAAAGCACTGGCAACCCTCCCACTTCATGTCATCTGCAAACTAGGCCACGATCTAAATCACTGAGGAAGATATTGAACAAAACTGGACCCAGAACTGAGCCCTGTGCAACCCCACTCGTTATGCCCTTCCAGCCTGACTGCGAACCACTGATAACTACTCTCGGAGAACAGTTTTCCAACCAGTTATGCACCCACCTTAAAGTAGCTATCAAGGGCTGGTTTGACACGATTTGTTCTTGATAAATCCATGCTGGCTATTGCTTAGCACCTCATAGATTCACAGATTCTACGACTGGAAGGGACCTCGAGAGGTCATCGAGTCCAGTCCCCTGCCCTCATGGCAGGACAAAATACTGTCTAGACCATCCTGCATAGACATTTATCTAACCTATTCTTAAATATCGCCTGAGGTGGAGATTCCACAACCTCCTAGGCCAATTATTCCACTGTTTCATCACCCTGACAGTTAGGAACTTTTTCCTAATGTCCAACCTAAACCTCCCTTGCAGCAGTTTAAGCCTATTGCTTCTTGTTCTTTCCTTAGAGGCTACGGTGAACAAGTTTCTCTCTCCTCCTTAGGACACCCTTTGAGATACCTGAAAACTGCTATCATGTCCCCTCTCAATCTTCTCTTTTCCAAACTAAACAAACCCAATTCTTGCAGCCTTCCTTCATAGGTCATGTTCTCTAGACCTTTAATCATTCTTGTTGCTCTTCTCTGGATCCTCTCCAATTTCTCCATATCTTTCTTGAAATGCGGTGCCCACAACTGGACACAATACTCCACTTGGGGCCTAACCAGCCCAGAGTAGGGCGGAAGAATGACTTCTCGTGTCTTGCTCACAACACATCTGTTAATGCATCCCAGAATCACGTTTGCTTTTTGCAACAGCATCACACTGTTCACTCACATTTAGCTTGTTTCCACTATAACCCCTAGATCCCTTTCTGCCGTACTCCTTCCTAGACAGTCTCTTCCCATTCTGTAGGTGTGAAACTGATTGTTCCTTCCTAAATGGAGCACTTTGCATTTGTCTTTATTAAACTGCATTCTGTTAACTTCAGACCGCTTCTCCAGTTTGTCCAGATCATTTTGAATTATGACGCTATCATCCAAAGCAGTTGCAATCCCTCCCAGTTTGTTATCATCTGCAAACTTCATAAGCGTACTTTCTAGGCCAATATCTAAGTCGTTGATGAAGATATTGAACAGAGCCAGTCCCAAAACAGACCCCTGTGGAACCACACTTGGTCTACCTTTCCAGCAGGATTGGAAACCATTCATAACTACTCCTGAGTACGGTTATCCAGCCACTTATGCACCCACCTTAGAGTAGCCCCATCTAAATTGTATTTGCCTAGTTCACTGATAAGAATATCATGCGAGACCGTATCAAATGCCTCACTAAACTCTAGGTATACCACATCCTTCACTTCTCCCTTATCCACAAGACTCGTTATCCTATCAAAGAAATCTCTCAGA
This sequence comes from Mauremys reevesii, assembly GCF_016161935.1. Classification (NCBI taxonomy): domain Eukaryota; kingdom Metazoa; phylum Chordata; order Testudines; family Geoemydidae; genus Mauremys; species Mauremys reevesii. Next base: position 27,977,155 of record NC_052639.1, read on the forward strand.
TTGCTCTGACATGATTTGTTCTTTACAAATCCATGCTGGCTATTCCCTATCACCTTACCACCTTCCAAGTGTTTGCAGATGATTTCCTTAATTACTTGCTCCATTCTCTTCCCTGGCACAGAAGTTAAACTAACTGCTCTGTACTTTCCTGGCTTGTTTTTATTTCCCCTTTTAGAGATGGGCACTATGTTTGCCCTTTTCCAGTCTTCTGGAATCTCTCCCGTCTCCCATGATTTTCCAAAGAGAATAGCTAGAGGCTCACATACCTCCTCTATCAGCTCCTTGAGTATTCTAGGAGGCATTTCAGCAGGCCCTGGTGACTTGCAGGCATCTAACTTTTCTAAGTGATTTTTAACTTCTTTTTATTTGATCTTCTAAGCCTGCCCCTTCCCATTAGCATTCACTCTCTTAGGTATTCCTTCAGACTTCTCGGTGAAGACCGAAACAAAGAAGTCATTAAGCATCTCTGCCAATTCCAACTTTCCTCTTACTGTTTCTCCCTCCTCACTGAGCAGTGGGCCTACCCTCTCCTTGGTCTTCCTCTTGCTTCTAATGTACTGATAAAAAGTCTTCTTGTTTCCCTTTATTCCCATAGCTAGTTTGAGCTCATTTGTGCCTTTGCCTTTCTAATCTTGCCCCTGCATTCCTGTGTTGTTTGCCTATATTCATCCTTTGTAATCTGTCCTAGTTTCCATTTTTTATATGACTCCTTTTTATTTTTTAGATCATGCAAGATCTCGTGGTTAAGCCCAGCTGGTCTTTTGCCACATTTTTTATCTTTCCTACCCAGCAGAATAGCTTGCTTTTGGGCCCTTAATAGTGTCCCTTTGAAAAAGTGCCAACTCTCCTCAGTTGTTTTCCCTCAGTCTTGAGTCCCATGGGACTGGACCTATCAGCTCTCTGAGCTTACCAAAATCCACCTTCCTGAAATCCATTGTCTCTAGTTTGCTGTACTCCCTTCTACCCTTCCTTAGAATTGCAAACTCTAGGATTTCATGATCACTTTCACCCAAGCGGCCTTCTACTTTCAAATTCTCAATGAGTTCCTCCCTATTTGTTAAAATCAACTCTAGAACAGCTTCCCCTCTAGTAGCTTTTTCAACCTTCTGGATGGCCCAGTGGGATCCCAGCTAGGCGGACAGGCTGGAAAATGGATCTTCCAGTCACTCCGTTCCAGGTCTCCCCAGCATTAAGATCAAATTCCCTTCTCCCGCCCCCGCCCCCCGCACATTGGGCTCACCACCAAGAGGTATTGGGGCCTGTCTATATGTGGGGATTCTGCAGCAGCTCCCCAGCATGGCACCCGAGAGGTTGGCCAAGACCTTGTGCAGAGCCTATACCGCAAGGGAGAGCCATGGGTCAGGGGCTACACCTGCCACAGGACAGAAAGGGGTGGGAAGCACTGGTGAGACCCCAAACACATACCCTGGCCTCTCTGATTCATATCCTCCTGCAAGCTTTGTCCCCAACCATTTCTTCTTTCTCTACACGAGACATTTTCACAAATGTCACAATGCCTTGGCACTCAACACCATGAAACAACCCTTTCTCCTCCCCAAAGTGCTTTAATGTCCATTCTCTCGCCCAGCCTTGCTCCTGCCAGGCATTACAGACGTGTCTCATTTCCCATTACACAGATTGGGATGCTGAGGTACAGAGAGAGGAAATGACCAATCCCAGCTCACACAGCAAAGCGATGGCACAGCTAGAGAGAAAAGCCAACAGCTCTCACTCTTGCTGTCATCAGCAGACACCAAGACCCCCGGGGGAGGGACAGAGGCCAGCAATTGAAGGGATGTGCGTGCAATTTTCATCGACACAGTTTTCTGTTAGAAAATACCAGGAACATTAATCAAGGTTGATTTGTGGAATCATGAATCAATTTGGATGAAAAATCATTGCAAAAATATTTTGTTTTCCAAAGCAAAATCATCTCCTGTTTGTGGCGTCCCCTTAAACTGTCTCTTCGCACACAAAGAGGAGACACTTTAATTTGGAAACGAGATAAGATGCTTCAGTCAGGGTAAGCAGTTGCTCCCTTCATAATTGAAAGATCATAAAATGCCAGTAAAATTGACTTTCAGCCCTTACACAGCAGACCCCACTGACGGCAACTAACCGGGGCCGGGTGGGGCCAGGTCACCTTCTCAAACCTTCCCATACCCGGGGGAACGGGAAAGTGCGAGGCTGCAGCGCCACCTAGCGGCCACAGGACAAATCGCCGGCTGCTGCACCTGTGGGCACTGGGAGTTCGCTTAACATGGAAAGCTGCCTAATGCACGGTTGGCAAAACGGGGGTCTGCTGCACTACATCATCATCTGCAATGACTCAACCCGATAGGACACCTCCTGTGCTACGCTGCTACTAGTGACCCTCTCAAACAGGTCCCCACAGCTCCCCAGCCTCCCCCCACCAGGAGCAGCTAGGAGAGGCTTGTTACACTCCTCTACAGCCAAAATGCTTCTGAAATTAATATAGTCAAACTTTACTAATTCTGGGTCACTGAGAACGAAAATGATGCTTAAAATTCTTGATTGGCTCTAGTTTTCAAGATATGCTATTGGGTCAGTATTTATGACCCTTGACTTGGGAATGGCGGAGGAGAAGTGAGTTATAAAGGACGGACGGATCTCAATTTAAACCAGTAATGACTAAAATCCATCTTTGACTGGATCTATGAATAAATCTATGAATGGGTTTGGACAGTACTTCCTTTTTAGGCAAAACAATGAAGGATGCAATCTGAAGCTGGTATTGCCTCATACATGATATGAATTGCATCATGTTATTCCTAGAAGTCATGGATGATGCAATCATAAGGAAGCTGAATCAATTGCCCTATATCAGCTATTTAAATCATACAGTGTCTTGCTCTCTTATTTGTCAGTGTTTGATTTTGCAAAGGGACCCATTTCTCTTTAGCCAAAGTGAGCAGAGATGCCTTGTACTTGTGTGAACAGTGCAGATAACTTCTGCTATGTTTGTGGTGAAGTGACTTTTGCATCACCAAAGTGCAGTAGAACCACTATGGTTAAGAAAGCCTATCACTTTTCTTTTGGCTGCATAATTGGAGATCAGGACAAGAGGTGGGCCCCACACATATGCTGCAACACTTGTGCAACAAATCTTCACCAGTGTTTGAACAGGAAAAGGAAATTTATGCCTTTTGCAGTGCCAATGATGTGGAGAGCCAACAGATCATACCAGCAAATGTTACTTCTACATGGTGCCTCCAGTTGGGAAAGGTGTGACAAAGAAGAAAAAGTGGACGCTGCATTCTCCAAACATTCCATCAGCTCTATGCCCAGTACCCCACGGAGAAGGACAGCTGGTTGCTGATGCACCACAATCATTCTCACTTGAGTCAGACGAGGAAGAGGAAGAGGACGAAACTTCTGGTCCTGAACCATCAATGTCACAGGACCCACATTTTCTCCCATCCTCCTCCTCTGAACGACACCTCATAACACAAGGTGAAGGGAATGACCTTGTCAGGGATTCGGAACTACCCAAGAGTAAGGCAGAGCTGTTGGGCTCTGCACTACAGCAGTGGAATCTCCTGGCAGGTGATGTTAGGGTTTCCATGCTCCCTGGCCGTCAAAAGGATCTTGAACCATTCTTCTTCATGGAAGGCCATCTTGTAGCGTGCAACAAAACCGATGGTGTGATGGCAGCCCTCAACATCATTCACAATCCACATGAGTGGAGATTGTTCATTCATTCATTGAAGACGAGTCTTAAAGCTGTTTTACTGCATAATGGCAATGTTTTGCCATCAATTCCACTTGGTCATGCAGTCCATATGAAGAAAACCTATGACAACATGAAAAAACAATATGAAACCTCTCTGATTGGGATCAGTTTATTACCCAGTCTGCTCCTCCCTCCAAGTGGAGAGGATCATGCACCAGTCTCTGGTCCTGAGCAGGTGCCCCAAGCACATCTAGCAAAACACAGAGTTTTAGGGGGAAATAGAACACACATTGATTAACTACGCAAAGATAGGCTTGAAGGGATTGTAAGCAATGAGCGCACAGCTCAATGCAGGTTAGCCAAGAACTGAACCAAAAGAACCCTCTGCTTTGGCCTCAGCGGCAGATCTGGGGTGGTGAGAGCTGCAGCTCCAAACTCACTTTCCTGCTCAGCCCCAGCTCTTTCCCCCAGGTCTCTCCCCTCGCCGGCAGGCTCCGGCTCAGCGGCTGGCTCCAGCCACCGCAAAGAGTCCGAACCCTCCCTGCCCCCCAGAGCTGGGCACAAAGGGGGCTAATGCAGATCTCTCCCCCATACAGACCCGGCTGGGGCAGCAGCAGCAGCAGCCCAGGCACCCACCGGCCCCCCAGCAGCCCCCACACTCCAAATGCCCTGCACCACACACACCCGCCGGCCTCACAGCTCCTCCCCACCTCCCATGGTCTCATGGTCTCATAGACTCTAAGGTCAGAAGGGACCATAATGATCATCTAGTCCCACCTCCTTCACAATGCAGGCCACACAAACTCACCCATCCACTTCTAGATCAAACCCCTAACCTATGTCTCACTTACTGAACTCCTCAAATTGTGCTTCAAGACCTCAAGCTGCAGAGAATCCTCCAGCAAGCGACCAGGGCCCCACGCTGCAGAGGAAGGCGAGAAACCGCCAGGGCCTCTGGCCATCGGCCCGGGAGGACAATTCCTGCCCGACCCCCGCGATGCTGAGCACTGAAACCCTGAGCATGTGGGCAAGACTCACCAGCCAGCACCCACGAGAGAATTCTCTGCAGTAACTCACATCCCCACCTATCTAACATCCCATCCAGACCACTGGGCATACTTACCTGCTGAGAATCAAAGATCAATTGCCAAATTCATTGCCAAAATTAGCCTATCCCATCATACCATCCCCTCCATAAACGCATTAAGCTTATTCTTGAAGCCAGATATGGCTTTTGTCCCCATTATTCCTTGGAAGGCAAGTCTAAACACCCTAGTGTCCACTTTATAGCCACTGGTTCTTCTTCTTCTGCACAGCATCACTCGTGGAGAACAAGGTCCTGCAAATCTACAGTCGTACTCTATCTTTGTTTCAAGAATAAAAACAAACTAGCGCCTCCGAGGACTGGAACAGATTTCAGCTGATGGACAGCTTTGCTCAGTGTTTGTACATTTTAACAGGAAAATGTTGAATGGTGAAATTAATTTCACCTCCCCATTCAGCGGAACTCCTGAACATACAGGAGATGGATATGAAAATATAGATCAATTAAAAAAAGAGGACATGTAAGAGAGCAGCTGGACTTGAACCAGAAACCTCTCGATCCGCCCTCAAATGCGCCACCACTGAGTTCCCTGAGGCAGCTGAGTGTTGGAGCCAGTGATCTTGAAGAGTATGAAGGGGACACTTATTTCAAAGAGCTTCTCTTCCATTCCCAGACATGAGTGGTTTTAAAAATGGAGTTTCATTACAATTTCTATGTGCATGTAAACACCAGAGCTTGCACAATCCCCACAACTGCTCAGTCTCACCAGAGCACAATAACTTTGGAGGCCCCACCCCCAGCTCCCCAGCTCTGCGGCCTTTAACCTCTTCAGCAGTTCTCCAATGCCTTACAGCCACAGGGCACAGCATGGAATTTGACCCCATTAATCCTAAATCAATTTGGATGAAAAATCTTTGCAAAAATAGTTCGTTTTCCAAACCAAAAGCATCTCCCGTTTGTGGCGTCCCCTTAAACTGTCTCTTCGCACACAAAGAGGAGACACTTTAATTTAGAAACGCGATAAGATGCTTCAGTCAGGGTAAGCAGTTGCTCCCCTTCATGATTGAAAGATAATAAAATGCCAGTCAAATTGACTCTTTCAGCCCTTACACAGCAGACCCCACTGACGGCAACTAACCGGGGCCGGGTGGGGCCAGGTCACCTTCTCAAACCTTCCCATACCCGGGGGAACGGGAAAGTGCGAGGCTGCAGCGCCACCTAGTGGCCACAGGACAAATCGCCGGCTGCTGCACCTGTGGGCACTGGGAGTTCGCTTAACATGGAAAGCTGCCTAATGCAAGGTTGGCAAAACGGGGGTCTGCTGCACGACATCATCATCTGCAATGACTCAACCCGATAGGACACCTCCTGTGCTACGCTGCTACTAGTGACCCTCTCAAACAGGTCCCCACAGCTCCCCAGCCTCCCCCCACCAGGAGGCAGCTAGGAGAGGCTTGTTACACTGCTCTACAGCCAAAATGCTTCTGAAATAAATGGAGTCCAACTTTACTAATTCTGGGTCACTGAGAACGAAAATGATTCTTAAAATTCTTGATTGGCTCTAGTTTTCAAGATATGCTATTGGGTCAGTATTTATGACCCTTGACTTGGGAATGGCGGAGGAGAAGTGAGTTATAAAGGGACGGGATCTCAGTTTAAACCAGTAATGACTGAAATCCATCTTTGACTGGACCTATGAATAAATCTATGAATGGGTTTGGACAGTACTTGCTTTTTAGGCAAAACAATGAAGGATACAATCTGATGCTGGTATTGAATCATACATGATATGAATTGCATCATGTTATTCCTAGAAGTCATGGATGATGCAATCATAATGAAGCTGAACCAATTGCCCTTTATCAGCTCTAGAAATCATACAGTGTCGTGCTGTCTTATTTGTCAGTGTTTGATTTTGCAAAGGACCCTTTTCTTTTTAGCCAAAGTGAGCAGGGATGCCTCGTACTTGTGTGAACAGTGCAGATAACTTCTGCTATGTTTGTGGTGAAGTGACTTTTGCATCACAAAAGTGCAGTAGAACCACTATGGTTAAGAAAGCCTATCACTTTTCTTTTGGCTGCAAAATTGGAGATCAGGACAAGAGGTGGGCCCCACACTTATGCTGCAACACTTGTGCAACAAATCTTCGCCAGTGGTTGAACAGCAAAAGGAAATCTATGCCTTTTGCAGTGCCAATGATGTGGAGAGAGCCAACAGATCATACCAACAAATGTTACTTCTACATGGTGCCTCCAGTTGGGAAAGGAGTGACAAAGAAGAGAACGTGGACGCTGCATTATCCAAACATTCCATCAGCTCTATGCCCAGTACCCCACGGAGAAGGACTGACACTTCCTGATGCACCAGAATCATTCTCACTTGAGTCAGACGAGGAAGAGGAAGAGGACGAAACTTCTGGTCCTGAACCATCAATGTCACAGGACCCACATTTTCTCCCATCCTCCTCCTCTGAACGACACCTCATAACACAAGGTGAAGGGAATGACCTTGTCAGGGATTCGGAACTACCCAAGAGTAAGGCAGAGCTGTTGGGCTCCGCACTACAGCAGTGGAATCTCCTGGCAGGTGATGTTAGGGTTTCCATGCTCCCTGGCCGTCAAAAGGATCTTGAACCATTCTTCTTCATGGAAGGCCATCTTGTAGCGTGCAACAAAACCGATGGTGTGATGGCAGCCCTCAACATCATTCACAATCCACATGAGTGGAGATTGTTCATTCATTCATTGAAGACGAGTCTTAAAGCTGTTTTACTGCATAATGGCAATGTTTTGCCATCAATTCCACTTGGTCATGCAGTCCATATGAAGAAAACCTATGACAACATGAAAAAACAATATGAAACCTCTCTGATTGGGATCAGTTTATTACCCAGTCTGCTCCTCCCTCCAAGTGGAGAGGATCATGCACCAGTCTCTGGTCCTGAGCAGGTGCCCCAAGCACATCTAGCAAAACACAGAGTTTTAGGGGGAAATAGAACACACATTGATTAACTACGCAAAGATAGGCTTGAAGGGATTGTAAGCAATGAGCGCACAGCTCAATGCAGGTTAGCCAAGAACTGAACCAAAAGAACCCTCTGCTTTGGCCTCAGCGGCAGATCTGGGGTGGTGAGAGCTGCAGCTACAAACTCACTTTCCTGCTCAGCCCCAGCTCTTTCCCCCAGGTCTCTCCCCTCGCCGGCAGGCTCCGGCTCAGCGGCTGGCTCCAGCCACCGCAAAGAGTCTGAACCCTCCCTGCCCCCCAGAGCTGGGCACAAAGGGGGCTAATGCAGATCTCTCCCCCATACAGACCCGGCTGGGGCAGCAGCAGCAGCAGCCCAGGCACCCACCGGCCCCCCAGCAGCCCCCACACTCCAAATGCCCTGTACCGCACACACCCGCCGGCCTCACAGCTCCTCCCCACCTCCCATGGTCTCATGGTCTCATAGACTCTAAGGTCAGAAGGGACCATAATGATCATCTAGTCCCACCTCCTTCACAATGCAGGCCACACAAACTCACCCATCCACTTCTAGATCAAACCCCTAACCTATGTCTCACTTACTGAACTCCTCAAATTGTGCTTCGAAGACCTCAAGCTGCAGAGAATCCTCCAGCAAGTGACCAGTGCCCCATGCTGCAGAGGAAGGCGAGAAACCTCCAGGGCCTCTGCCAATCTGCCCTGGAGGAAAATTCCTTCCCGACCCCAGAGATGCTGATCACTTAAACCCTTAGCATGTGGGCAAGACTCACCAGCCAGCACCCACGAGAGAATTCTCTGCAGGAACTCACATCCCCACCTATCTAACATCCCATCCAGACCACTGGGCATACTTACCTGCTGAGAATCAAAGATCAATTGCCAAATTCATTGCCAAAATTAGCCTATCCCATCATACCATCCCTCCATAAACGCATTAAGCTTATTCTTGAAGCCAGATATGGCTTTTGTCCCCATTATTCCTTGGAAGGCAAGTCTAAACACCCTAGTGTCCACTTTATAGCCACTGGTTCTTCTTCTTCTGCACAGCATCACTCGTGGAGAACAAGGTCCTGCAAATCTACAGTCGTACTCTATCTTTGTTTCAAGAATAAAAACAAACTAGCGCCTCCGAGGACTGGAACAGATTTCAGCTGATGGACAGCTTTGCTCAGTGTTTGTACATTTTAACAGGAAAATGTTGAATGGTGAAATTAATTTCACCTCCCCATTCAGCGGAACTCCTGAACATACAGGAGATGGATATGAAAATATAGATCAATTAAAAAAAGAGGACATGTAAGAGAGCAGCTGGACTTGAACCAGAAACCTCTCGATCCGCCCTCAAATGCGCCACCACTGAGTTCCCTGAGGCAGCTGAGTGTTGGAGCCAGTGATCTTGAAGAGTATGAAGGGGACACTTATTTCAAAGAGCTTCTCTTCCATTCCCAGACATGAGTGGTTTTAAAAATGGAGTTTCATTACAATTTCTATGTGCATGTAAACACCAGAGCTTGCACAATCCCACAACTGCTCAGTCTCACCAGAGCACAATAACTTTGGAGGCCCCACCCCCAGCTCCCCAGCTCTGCGGCCTTTAACCTCTTCAGCAGTTCTCCAATGCCTTACAGCCACAGGGCACAGCATGGAATTTGACCCCATTAATCCTAAATCAATTTGGATGAAAAATCTTTGCAAAAATAGTTCGTTTTCCAAACCAAAAGCATCTCCCGTTTGTGGCGTCCCCTTAAACTGTCTCTTCGCACACAAAGAGGAGACACTTTAATTTAGAAACGCGATAAGATGCTTCAGTCAGGGTAAGCAGTTGCTCCCTTCATGATTGAAAGATAATAAAATGCCAGTCAAATTGACTCTTTCAGCCCTTACACAGCAGACCCCACTGACGGCAACTAACCGGGGCCGGGTGGGGCCAGGTCACCTTCTCAAACCTTCCCATACCCGGGGGAACGGGAAAGTGCGAGGCTGCAGCGCCACCTAGTGGCCACAGGACAAATCGCCGGCTGCTGCACCTGTGGGCACTGGGAGTTCGCTTAACATGGAAAGCTGCCTAATGCAAGGTTGGCAAAACGGGGGTCTGCTGCACTACATCATCATCTGCAATGACTCAACCCGATAGGACACCTCCTGTGCTACGCTGCTACTAGTGACCCTCTCAAACAGGTCCCCACAGCTCCCCAGCCTCCCCCCACCAGGAGGCAGCTAGGAGAGGCTTGTTACACTGCTCTACAGCCAAAATGCTTCTGAAATAAATGGAGTCCAACTTTACTAATTCTGGGTCACTGAGAACGAAAATGATTCTTAAAATTCTTGATTGGCTCTAGTTTTCAAGATATGCTATTGGGTCAGTATTTATGACCCTTGACTTGGGAATGGCGGAGGAGAAGTGAGTTATAAAGGGACGGGATCTCAGTTTAAACCAGTAATGACTGAAATCCATCTTTGACTGGACCTATGAATAAATCTATGAATGGGTTTGGACAGTACTTGCTTTTTAGGCAAAACAATGAAGGATACAATCTGATGCTGGTATTGAATCATACATGATATGAATTGCATCATGTTATTCCTAGAAGTCATGGATGATGCAATCATAATGAAGCTGAACCAATTGCCCTTTATCAGCTCTAGAAATCATACAGTGTCGTGCTGTCTTATTTGTCAGTGTTTGATTTTGCAAAGGGACCCTTTTCTTTTTAGCCAAAGTGAGCAGGGATGCCTCGTACTTGTGTGAACAGTGCAGATAACTTCTGCTATGTTTGTGGTGAAGTGACTTTTGCATCACAAAAGTGCAGTAGAACCACTATGGTTAAGAAAGCCTATCACTTTTCTTTTGGCTGCAAAATTGGAGATCAGGACAAGAGGTGGGCCCCACACTTATGCTGCAACACTTGTGCAACAAATCTTCGCCAGTGGTTGAACAGCAAAAGGAAATCTATGCCTTTTGCAGTGCCAATGATGTGGAGAGAGCCAACAGATCATACCAACAAATGTTACTTCTACATGGTGCCTCCAGTTGGGAAAGGAGTGACAAAGAAGAGAACGTGGACGCTGCATTATCCAAACATTCCATCAGCTCTATGCCCAGTACCCCACGGAGAAGGACTGACACTTCCTGATGCACCAGAATCATTCTCACTTGAGTCAGACGAGGAAGAGGAAGAGGACGAAACTTCTGGTCCTGAACCATCAATGTCACAGGACCCACATTTTCTCCCATCCTTCTCCTCTGAACCACACCTCATAACACAAGGTGAAGGGAATGACCTTGTCAGGGATTCGGAACTACCCAAGAGTAAAGCAGAGCTGTTGGGCTCCACACTACAGCAGTGGACTCTCCTGGCAGGTGATGTTAGGGTTTCCATGCTCCGTGACCGTCAAAAGGATCTAGTCCCATCTTCTTCACGGAAGGCCATCTTGTATCGTGTAACAACATTGATGGTGTGATGGCAGCCCTCAACATCATTCACAATGCACATGAGTGGAGACTGTTCATTGATTCATCGAAGACGAGCCTTAAAGCTGTTTTATTGTAGAATGGCAATGTTTTGCCATCAATTCCACTTGGTCATGCAGTCCATATGAAGGAAACCTAGGACAACATGAAACAACTTTTGAGGTGCATAAAGCAGCTTTGTGGTGATTTGAAGGTTCTTGCTCTCTTGCTTGGTCTGCAGACTGGATACACAAAGTACTGCTGTTTTCTCTGCGAATGGGATAGTCGTGCAACAGATTCCCACTACATCAAGAAAGGTTGGCCACTCCGACAGTCATTGGAACCTGGGAGGAACAGTGTTCAGCATGCACCACTTGTTGAATCAAGGAAGATTTTGTTAATACCCTTACACATAAAGCTGGGGCTGATGAAGAACTTTGTCAAAGCCATTGACAAAACACAAGCAGCTTTCAAGTACCTCCGTGGAAAATTCCCAAGGTTAAGTGAAGCTAAGATAAAGGAAGGTGACTTTGTTGGTCCTCAGATTCATGAACTTCGAGATGATGCATTTGACCATGCACTGCGTGGCAAGGAAAAGACGGCATGGAAAGCCTTCCACTTAGTGGCAATACATTTTCTCGGAAACAACAAGGCAGACAACTACAGGTTGTTGGTGGAAAACCTCCTCAAGGCTTACAAAAGCCTTGGTTGCAACATGTCACTAAAGAGACATTTTTTGCACTCTCATCTAGATTTTTTTCCACCCAACTGCGGAGCAGTGAGTGACGAGCACGGTGAGCGATTTCACCAGGACATTGCAACAATGGAGAACCGCTATCAGGTCAATTGGAGCCCATCAATGCTGGCAGACTATTGCTGGACAGTGACAGGAGATGCTCCATTTAATGAATACAAGAGACAAGCCAAGAAGTGCCGAGTAGAGACTGAATAGGACTAAACTATGTACAGAATAGTATTTGCCTTTTGTTTCATAATACATTTTAGCTAGATAACCCTTTTGCTGATTTTTAAATTGTTACATAAACAGGAGAGGTGAAATACTATCATGTAAAGCAACCATAAACACACAAAAAGACCTAGGTTTAAAATTGATGATTAAAACTCTGCTATCTACACAATATACATAGACATAAAATGTAAAAACTTAAATATCTTAGAAACAGAAGCCAATCAGTTGTTTTGTCATATTTGAATTGAGCACATCAAAATACATTCTAAATAGCACATTTGATCTCTGAAGCAGACGACCTCTGAAAAATTGTAGCCCAGTGTAAGCCAAGCAACCCCCTCCCTTGCTTTGTGCTGGGTGCCCAGCTGTGGGCTTGTGTGTGTGTGTGTGTGTGTGTGTTGGAGGGGGGGGGTGTTGTGAGCACACTCCAGTCAGGGAAGGGGTGGAGTTGGCCAAAGGGGAAGGTTGAATCTTTAGCAGAGAATTCCTTTCTCCTTTGTGTTAGCTAAGCGTTGCTGTTAAATGTCAGTCGACGAATGCAGCATTTGAAACAATCTGACTCTAACCCCCCTCCCATCTCTGTTGCTGTAGTTCTCACACCCTCTGCTCTTGTCATGTCACCACAAAACATGGTGTCTTATTCCCATAGCGTCCTGTAGGTTAGACAGGACTTAAGTTTATAAGGGAAAAACTGAAGCATAACATCCCAAACCCCTCATTCCCAGCCCCAACCCAGAGCCCGCATCCCTAGCCGGAGCCCTCACACCCCTGCACCCCAACCCTTTACTCCAGCTCTCAGCCTCTCATCCCCAACCCCACACACACTGCACCCCAGACAGAGCCCTTTCACCCCACCCTCTGCCCTACCTCAGACCCCTCCACACTCCTAACCCTTCAGCCTCACCCGCCACACACGATCCATCTGCAGAATGAAGTTTGGAATGAGCACCAATAGACAGGTGAGGTGTCACACCTCACCTCCGTATTGGTGCACTCAGCAAAATTCATTCCGCACACGGACATAGCAAATTAGAGGAAACACTGCTCCTGACATTCAAACTCTCTCTCAGATCTTGAATTTCATACATTGACTCATCAGAAGAAAGTGCTCTCAAGTGAGCTACAGACCAACAGTGGTTCAGTGGAATTATTCAGCAAGTATTTTAGAAGACCTAGAACATTAGAGGAAATCATCACCTGCTAAGAGACAATTAATGGAGAGAAGCAGCAAGATTAATCCCGTACATTGGATTGGTTGTGACTTCTTTGCCTGATTTGAAAAAAGACCAAAAGGACCTGAGTCTCCTCACTCTCAATAGCCCCCTGCTCGGCCAATCACCACTGAGACTCTGAGGGGCGGGCGGCTGAGGGGTCTCACCAGATGTCCCAAAGGACGGCCCAGGTCACCATCACAGGGGATCACTCTCAGATCCAGCCCCACCTCTTGGTGAGGACCGCTGCAATGAGAGCAATACCCCTCCCCTGCCGCACTCCACACACATCCCTCTTCGGTAGAGGGAGGGAAGCTGGGAAAAGGGAAAAAAGAAGCAAGAGAAGAGGGGAAAGGAGGGAGGAAAGAGGAAAAGAGAAACCAAAAAGGACAAACCCCAGTGTCCCCAGGGATTCCAACCATCAAAACCTAGGGAGGAAATCAAATTCTGCCACCTGAAGCCAGCGCTGTCTGTGCCTAGAATGCTGCCTGCGCCAGGTGGATCAGACTGAACAGGTTCCAAACCTCTCTCAGCCTCTTACCTTGTCAAAGGGAAGTTTCTTTTCAGCACAATCCATGGTAGGAAAGGAGAAAACTCCAGTGTTTCCTCCTCATGCTCACATCCATGAATCTGAATTCTCTCTCAGCCCTCGAGGAGAGACCTCGCAAAGGAGACTTGCGGCAGCAAAGCCGGGAGGTCTCAGAGACAGACCTGGCCCTGCACCTCTGTCCTGCCTGGCTGATGTTGGGGTCTCTCTGTGAGGTCACCCCCTCCCCACCACTTTTGCCCAATAGGCCGCGGTCCTGCAAAAGGCCTTTGTGATGTCACTGCCACACCCACCCCTCCCCTCAAAGCTGATGTCCTGCCCCTGGCCAGACTCATTGGGTCTTTGAGTTGTTTCCCCTGGATCTGGGGTTGCCAACTTTCTGACCCAACAAAACTGAACACCCTCATCCCGCCCCTTCGCAGAGATCCCGGACCGCTCAATCCATCTCCCTCAGTCGCTCGCTCTCCCCCACGCTCACTCACTCGCTCCTTTTCACCGGGCTGAGGAGGGCTGGGGAGGGTCCCTTTTCAACTGGGTGTTGTTGGGACAGACCTGGGAAGGAGGCTGCCTGCCAAACACCTTTGAGAGGTGCCGTCCCTCCCTGTCAGAAAATCATCTCCCTCCTTCACTTCAGTGACGGCCTCAATTGTTCCTTATCCCGGCAGTGAGGGGTATGGGGTTGTTAAGGTAGACAATTGGGGAGGGGTTTCTTTTTTGGTGAACAGTAAGGGGTTTCAATAGTGGGGTACAACACAGTAGGATACAATACAGTGGGTAATCAGTTAACACTGAGGTATAAATGTAACAGGTAGCTAGCGATTTCTATGTAAAAAGGTGTGTCACAGCAGCATATAACCAACTAACAGTTATGGGTAAAATGTGTTAAATAACAAACAATTTTAGGTAAAAATGTGTCTCAGTGGTGTAAATGTAGAATGCGAGGGGTATCAGAGAGGAAGAAAGTAACCAATGGGGTTTTATGCTAGAGATTTAAACTTAGTGAGACAGAACAAACAGGCTGCAAGCTTAAGCAGCAGAGAGAGTGTAACAAGGTAAACAGACACAGAGAAGCTGGGCGGGGGGGATGTTTGCAGTGGGAAGACAGACAATTACAATTATACAGAACACAGCAAAATCTGATCTATGAGCTAACTTAACCAAGACTACACAAATTAAAACACAATGCAACAATTCTCTAAGCCTAACTTACAAAGTATAATGCTAAACTTAACTTAATGGGTGCACCTTATGCTAAGGATAGTTCCAGAGGGCTGAGTGGTGTGTGTCCAGGACACAGCTCCAAAGAGGGGGGGCGGTGACTGCAGCAGGGGATACAGCTGAAAACAGTCCAAGGCAAAGCCCACAGGAGCAGAACTTAGCAGCAGCACAAACTTACTTTCAGTGGCAGAGTGCCACGGGGTTTAAGAGAGATTTTAAAACACAGACCAAGGTTTAGCTTGAGTCTGTGTGCTGAGAGACAGAGCCAGCAGCCAGGATGCGGGGGTTGTTTGTAAGAGAGGTTTTAGGACACAGACCAAGGTTTAGCTTGAGTCTGTGTGCTGGGAGACAGAGCCAGCAGCTAAAATAATAAAATAAAAGTCTAGACAGTCTCACAGAGGGATTCGTACCATCCCCCAAGGCAGCAGCAGAGGCAGAAACAGCAAGCACATCAGAAGGCTCGGTACAGTCTTGATAATCAGGAGATCTCTCAGGCAGCCATTTGTTCTTCGTGGGGGGGGGGTTAAAAACGGGGATACGCTCAAAAATAAAACGAGAGCGGAGAAAGGACCCCCAGAACCCTGGTTGATCAGACCAGGCAGCAATGCAAGAACCTTTCTGAAGTCTGTTCAAAAATGTCTGTTTTTAAAGGCAAACCCTGGCAGCTTCCGCCAGTAATTCTGATTGGCTCCCCTCTTACAGGGAGGAGGGAGGCAGAGAAAAACTGCAGGCAGCCACAGAGGCATGTTTGGACTAGCCCTGAGCCCAGAGGTATGACTCATGCCCAGGATCCTAAAAACACAATAGGTCTTGCAGCTCTGGACAGTGGCCACCCTACACCAAGCCCAGGTTTTAACAAGGTGATACCAGGACTAACCCTTTGAACAGGGCAGTGGTCCCACTTAGCATAAGTGGCCATCCCTTTGAGACGGGCAATGGCTCTGGTTAGACAACTTCAGGGCCCTCCCTTTGAGAAGGGCAGAGGCCCTGGTAAACAACTTAACAGCCAGGAGGGGCGGCCATAGAGGAGAACAAGAACAAAATGGAGTAAGGGGACAGCTTTAAGAAACAAAATGGAGCTGTAACAGACAGGATATATTACAGGGTAACAGTGTAATGGAGGACATGGCAGGGGCAGTGGCAACAAGGTGCCTTTGGTACTTGTCATTTAAAATCCAATTAGGAGGGCAATACATGCTGAAGGATTTATCCAAAACACAGGGCACAGCCTGTAAAATAAACCCCAACATCCAATCAATACCACATTCCCAAGCACGGGTCCCACAAATTTCTTCCTGCTAGTGTATAATTCTTTGTTTCTTCACCAGGCTGAGTTCTTAATGTCCTTTCTAGTCAGGAATTCCTGGACTTTGGCAATTTCAGTGGAGCAAGTGTCCCTTCTTTTCCCGAAACAATCGTGGTAGGGCATCCTACAGGAGAGGTTACCAGCACATCACCCTGTCATGGTTTTGCTTCTTCTAGAAAAATCCAAAGGCACAGTAGGTCTGTCAGTGGACAAGGGAGAGGTTACTAGCACTTCACCTTGTCCTTTTTCCCTGCTGTCCAGAAGGCACAGCAAAGCTAGAAGGAGAAATCGGCCAATCATCAGTAGGAGAATCCTCCCAAGGTGGAGGGGTCTTTTTGCAGTGAGAATCATGGGTCCAGGCAGGTAGTCCTTGGCACTTCATGGAAGTGTTGGTGGTTAACAGGACTCAGAAAGGGCCTTTCCAGTGTGGAGCCAGAGCAGTCTTTCGCTGATGGACCTTTACATAGATCCAGGCTCCTGGTTCCAAGGAGTGGCATGGCTGCTAGGGTCTTTGGGCAGCGCTTCTTTACTTGTGAGAAAAGAAACCTAACTCATTTCATTGATGCCTGGCAGTGTTTTGCAGATCTCATAGCTGCTTGGGCACATTCAAGCCCCCCCTTTTCTTGGTTTTCAGCTAAGTCTTAGCTGCGAGCAGTGTCCTTGAATGGGGCCAATGTCTTATCTTTAGACTGAGCATACTAGCTATTTTTTCCCCAGTTAATTCGTTCTGTTCTTTTCCTTCTCCCTTCTTGGCTTCTTTTAACCTACAAAGGAAACTTCCACTCTTCACTCATACACCTTTTCCCAACAATGAACACATAAACATTGCCACTATACAGTACATTAGTCTTATTATTCAATGTATGCCACATATACCCTTCCAGTAAAATAACTTTATTACAGAGCTTTGGAGCAACAAGCCAGGACAAGCACACCCACTTTGAGGAGTCCACTCAGTACAACCTCTTGTGTCCAATGGCTTCCCACCCTCCCCAGCCCACTGGCTAGAAATCTGAGGTAGCCAGAAGGATACCATGTGCAATATGGGGAGTGGGTTAACTTTTCATGTCCTTGCTTCCAACGACTGTTGGTATGCAAATTTTAACAAGAATTTTTTCCAGTTAAAAGATCTGGCCAATGAAGTTTCTTTTTCTTACTTAAGTAAATGTATTAGACTTTAGTATATCACGTTCTCCTGATTTATCCAAACACTTTGTATTCCAAGTTGAATAAAACAAGTATCTGCTTTTTTTTTAATTTAACCCTCCTGTTTGATTTTAAACTAGACTATTTGATGAAAATATTAAACACAGCAATTCTGGCCATGAGACAAACCCCAGAAGACAGGACATAGAACACAGAACATAATTCCTATTGTGCCAGTAAATGCATGGTACGTTGAATGCTGTTCAGCTGGCAGCAGTTTTCTCTGATTATCTGAAAGACAAAAAAAAAACAGAGGTCTACCCTTCTGGGCAGTCAGTCATTGCTTAAAAGATACAAATACCCTTGTTGATTTCAGGCAAAAGAGGGGACTTTCCCTGTATTTTCTTGTATATGTTTCATAGGCAGCCCAGGTTTCAGTGGCTTCTACCTTATCAGTTAGCTAATTTGCATTAATGGAGATGCTTTCTGGCTTGCTTCTGGATCCAAAGCTATTCACAGCTTAAAGATTCTTACCTTAAAGGGACATAATTAACTTTACCAGAATTTTGATTGCTTTTACTTTTAACTCCTGCTTTCAAACACTGAAAGAAAATATCACTACTTATAGTGGCCCCTTAGAGCCTAATAGGGTTTTAATTACATAGCACTATATACATTTCTTTAGCTAATTCGACTACATTGTTCATAGCCAAATAATTGCAATCAAATAATTTCTTGCCTGGATTTATTTACAAACATTTCAAAGACACCAAGAACTTTCCTCTTTAGCATTTTACAAAGTTCAACTGCTGTTCCTCTAGCAACTACAGAGTTAACTTCTCACTTCTTCCTTAAATCACTTGCTTGTCTCCCAACAGCCAATTTTATCAACTCACATCACCATTTCAAGTATCATTTTCAAGTATTTCTCTTCCATTTTGGTGGCAAAGCCCACCAAACATCTCATTGAGATGGACGTGTTCCCAGGGAATGTCTCAATTACAAAGAATCAACATTTCCCAGCTGAAATAAATGTTCTGCTGGAAAACTTTCTTCTTTTTTTTCTTTCGAAAGGACTTTTGGCTTCAAATTTTATTTTATTTTTAGACTGTGGCTTTTATGTTTTGTGGCACACAAGCAGACAAGTTAGAGAAAATATAAAATACTGTTGCTGAAAGTTTGCAATATCTTGTCAATTTGTTTATTAAGACCAGAACAACAGTACATAGGAACCCCAAAATCAGAGGGAGAGAACATAGGCTACTGTCTATAACAGAGAGGCACAACTCACTGGGTACCTGCTGATTGACTGCTGCTAAGTCCCAATTTTGTTCTGCCTTACTGAGCTGCCTAGCATGCAAGCACTTACAGAAACCCTTCCCAACATGTAAAGTCACAGTATTCAATTTTAACACAACTGCAAATACACCAGAGCATCAATGGAATAAAATTGTCAGACACATAGAAAAACATAAACTCTTGAGCAATAGTCAACATGGTTTCTGTAAAGGGAAATCGTGTCTTACTAATCTATTAGAGTTCTTTGAAGGGTCAACAAATGTGGACAAGGGGATCCAGTGGACATAGTGTACTTAGATTTCCAGAAAGCCTTTGACAAGGTCCCTCACCAAAGGCTCTTATGTAAATTAAGCTGTCATGGGATAAAAGGAAAGGGCCTTTCATGGATTGAGAGCTAGGTAATAATTGGAGATATACCAATCTCCTAGAACTGGAAGGGACCTTGAAAGGTCATCAAGTCCAGCCCCCTGCCTTCACTAGCAGGACCAATTTTTGCCCTAGATTCCTAAGTGGCCTCCTCAAGGATTGAACTCACAACCCTGAGCTTAGCAGGCCAATGCTCAAACCACGGAGCTATCCCTCCTGGTTAAAGGATAGGGAACAAAGGGTAGGAATTAATGGTCAATTCTCAGACTGGAGAGGGGTAACTAGTGGTGTTCCCCAAGGGTCAGTCCTAGGACCAATCCTATTCAATTTATTCATAAATGATCTGGAGAAAGGGGTAAACAGTGAGGTGGCAAAGTTTGCAGATGATACTAAACTACTCAAGATAGTTAAGACCAAAGCAGATTGTGAAGAACTTCAAAAAGATCTCACAAAACTAAGTGATTGGGCAACAAAATGGCAAATGAAATTTAATGTGGATAAATGTAAAGTAATGCACATTGGAAAAAATAACCCCAACTATACATACAACATGATGGGGGCTAATTTAGCTACAACGAGTCAGGAAAAGATCTTGGAGTTATCGTGGATAGTTCTCTGAAGATGTCCACGCAGTGTGCAGAGGCGGTCAAAAAGCAAACAGGATGTTAGGAATCATTAAAAGGGGATAGAGAATAAGACTGAGAATATATTATTGCCCTTATATAAATCCATGGTACGCCCACACCTCGAATACTGTGTACAGATGTGGTCTCCTCACCTCAAAAAGATATTCTAGCACTAGAAAGGTTCAGAAAAGAGCAACTAAAATGATTAGGGGTTTAGAGAGGGTCCCATATGAGGAAAGATTAAAGAGGCTAGGACTCTTCAGTTTGGAAAAGAGAAGACTAAGGGGACATGATAGAGTTATATAAAATCATGAGTGATGTTGAGAAAGTGGATAAGGAAAAGTTATTTACTTATTCCCATAATACAAGAACTAGGGGGTCACCAAATGAAATTAATAGGCAGCAGGTTTAAAACAAATAAAAGGAAGTTCTTCTTCACGCAGTGTACAGTCAACTTGTGGAACTCCTTACCTGAGGAGGTTGTGAAGGCTAGGACTATAACAATGTTTAAAAGGGGACTGGATAAATTCATGGTGGCTAAGTCCATAAATGGCTATTAGCCAGGATGGGTAAGAATGGTGTCCCTAGCCTCTGTTCGTCAGAGGATGGAGATGGATGGCAGGAGAGAGATCACTTGATCATTGCCTGTTAGGTTCACTCCTCAGGGCACCTGGCATTGGCCACTGTCGGTAGACAGATACTGGGCTAGATGGACCTTTGGTCTGACCCGGTACGGCCTTTCTTATGTTCTTAACATTTTCTGTTGTACAAGGTCTCTCCTTTTTTGGAACCCTTGTTTCTAAAAAAGCCATGCGACACTTGAATCAAATTTCAGTGACTAATTATCATGTGTGTGGCATCATCATTAATGCGTGTTCTATGTAGTTAGGTTATTGTCTTCTATAGGAAATATTGGGAAACAGGAGCCCTGGGAAACCCTGTTCCCCTCCTCCCCTCATACACACTGCACATTTGCTGCTACCTGGTGCTGGCTGAGCAGTAGCATTGTGACATCAGAGAGGATCCACCACTCAGCACCCGTCCCTCCAGTTCATTTGCAGCCCAGCTCAGCCCGGGTCACTCTCGCCAGCTGGGGCCGGGCAGCTCCCCTGCGCTGCGATCCAGCACCGGGCACCGCGGAGCACCGGGCAGGCTGTGCAGGGTGGGGAGGGATACTCGCATTGCTGACACCTGCCTGCCTCAGGGCTTTCTCCCTGCCCGCCGCGAGGAATATCAGGTTGCCACCTGTATAAGTGCAGGTAACTGTGCAAAAAGGGGCTAAAACTGGTTTTCTTTAATAATTGTATTCTCTGCCATGCATTGTCAGGGACTGAAGAAAGCACATGCCCAGCTTTCATTATCTGAAGATAACCTTCCAAATGTAAACCAGTGCAGACCTGTCTTCCTGCGTCTGCAAACTGGCAGTTCCAGAGCTTCGATTCCTCCTCACAATGCTGCCAAGCACTAGCAGCTTTGGTCAGTTTCACTGCTGTTATTCAGAACCCCAGGGGTGACGGTAAAACTGAGAAAAATGGTGCCACTTTCAGGAAAACTAAGTTCAAGCAGAATCAGGCACTGGAGCTATTCATAGAGAAGCTCAATCCCCGCTTCCCTCCTCCCGTGGAGTAGGAGGAGGGAGGGGATTTCTCCCTTTGGGTCTTGAAAAAAGAAGAGTGAAAAACAGGGTGCTGGGCTATGGGGGAGATCTGTGTGTGTCATGACACTGCGGGTCTGTGTGGGGCATTGTGCAGTTATGGTGTGGGGCTGTGGGGAAGGGCACTGGGAGGGAGGAAGGAAGGGAGGGGAAATCTGTGTGCATTGGGAAACTAGAGAGTGGGGGTTTCTGTGTGGGGTGCTGGGCAGCTGTGGTGGGGCTGTGGGCAGGGGTGTGCTGGGCGAGGTGTGTGTGCACAGCACTGTGCATTTGTGGTGGAAGAGTTGTAGGGGGATGCTGGGCAGGGGAGCTCTGTGGCACAGCATGGGCGCACCCCAATAGGAAAGGGCACGCTGGTAGCACAGGGCCAGGCGGACCAGTGTGCCTCTGGCTCCCAACGGGGCTGCGCACCTGTGTCTGTCTGTCTCCCCCCCAGCTCCACCAACGTGGCCTGATAGTTCACGCTTGCGATCTGGTCACCCTCCCGCTCCCTCCATCCTTCACTCCCTCCATCCTTCACTCCCTTCCCTGCGTCCCCCCAGCCCTGTCCTCTGTCCCGTCCCCTGTCTCCATCCGTCCCTGCCCCCTTCGTCCCCTCCGTCCCGTCCCTGCACCCCCCAGCCCTGTCCTCTGTCCCGTCCCTGCGTCCCCAGCCCCGCCCGCCCCGCCAGCTGCTTTGTTTGCGTCACGGCCCATCCCTTCCCCTTCCCTCCCCACGTGTGCCGAGAACGTTTGTTTTGGTGGTTGCCGCGGTGACGGTGGGCGGAGCCCGGGTGACCACGCTGGTTGGGCGGGGGCAGCGGGCGGTGACGTCACAAGTGGGGCGGCCCGGTCGCGCGGCGTGACAGTTCCGAACGGACAGTGTCAGCGCTCTGGGCGCGAGCCCGCCCGCGAGGACACCCCCCCCTCCACCCCCCGCGCACCAGCTCGCAGCAGCAGCGGCTCCCCCCGGCAGCGGCGCGAGCAGGGAATCCCCGGGAGCCGTCTCGCGCCGCCCCCCGCTGCTGCTGCTGCTGCTGCCCGGCGGCGGGACCGCGGCTGGCCCCGCCCCCCTGCTCCGGAGGGGCCCGTCCGAGCTGTAATTAAAGGGTTTTTGTCTTGCAACTTTTTCATATTTTTGGTGCAACGTTTTTACCCCCCCCCCCTTTGAGCCTCTCCCCAGCTGGACTCTCCGCCGGGCTCCCAGCCCGAGCAGCCCCTGACACTTCCCTGGGGTGGGGGGGGTGTCCCCCGCTCCCGTGGCACTTGATGGGTCTCGGTGGCACAGCAGCGTGGATCCGGGTCCCGAGCAGCGGCGGCGTTACAGGGCTGTCTGGTTCTCTCCCCCGTGCTGTCTGCAGGCAGCCACCCGGCCAATTGGACACGGCTCTCAGCGGCACGCTGCTGCCCTTCCTCGCGGCGGGCAGGGAGAAAGCCCTGAGGCAGGCAGGTGTCAGCAATGCGAGTATCCCTCCCCACCCTGCACAGCCTGCCCGGTGCTCCGCGGTGCCCGGTGCTGGATCGCAGCGCAGGGGAGCTGCCCGGCCCCACCTGGCGAGAGGGACCGGGGCTGAGCTGGGCTGCAAATGAACTGGAGGGACGGGTGCTGAGTGGTGGATCCTCTCTGATGTCACAATGCTACTGCTCAGCCAGCACCAGGTAGCAGCAAATGTGCAGTGTGTATGAGGGGAACAGGGTTTCCCAGGGCTCCTGTTTCCCCAAATTTCCTAAAGAAGACAATAACCTAACTACATAGAACACGCATTAATGATGATGCCACACACATGATAATTAGTCACTGAAATTTGATTCAAGTGTCGCATGGCTTTTTTAGAAACAAGGGTTCCAAAAGGAGAGACCTTGTACAACAGAAAATGTTAAGAACATAAGAAAGGCCGTGCAGGTCAGACCAAAGGTCCATCTAGCCCAGTATCTGTCTACCGACAGTGGCCAATGCCAGGTGCCCCTGAGGAGTGAACCTAACAGGCAATGATCAAGTGATCTCTCTCCTGCCATCCATCTCCATCCTCTGACGAACAGAGGCTAGGGACACCATTCTTACCCATCCTGGCTAATAGCCATTTATGGACTTAGCCACCATGAATTTATCCAGTCCCCTTTTAAACATTGTTATAGTCCTAGCCTTCACAACCTCCTCAGGTAAGGAGTTCCACAAGTTGACTGTACACTGCGTGAAGAAGAACTTCCTTTTATTTGTTTTAAACCTGCTGCCTATTAATTTCATTTGGTGACCCCCTAGTTCTTGTATTATGGGAATAAGTAAATAACTTTTCCTTATCCACTTTCTCAACATCACTCATGATTTTATATAACTCTATCATGTCCCCCCTTAGTCTTCTCTTTTCCAAACTGAAGAGTCCTAGCCTCTTTAATCTTTCCTCATATGGGACCCTCTCTAAACCCCTAATCATTTTAGTTGCTCTTTTCTGAACCTTTTCTAGTGCTAGAATATCTTTTTGAGGTGAGAGACCACATCTGTACACAGTATTCGAGGTGTGGGCGTACCATGGATTTATATAAGGGCAATAATATATTCTCAGTCTTATTCTCTATCCCCTTTTTAATGATTCCTAACATCCTGTTTGCTTTTTTGACCGCCTCTGCACACTGCGTGGACATCTTCAGAGAACTATCCACGATAACTCCAAGATCTTTTCCTGACTCGTTGTAGCTAAATTAGCCCCCATCATGTTGTATGTATAGTTGGGGTTATTTTTTCCAATGTGCATTACTTTACATTTATCCACATTAAATTTCATTTGCCATTTTGTTGCCCAATCACTTAGTTTTGTGAGATCTTTTTGAAGTTCTTCACAATCTGCTTTGGTCTTAACTATCTTGAGTAGTTTAGTATCATCTGCAAACTTTGCCACCTCACTGTTTACCCCTTTCTCCAGATCATTTATGAATAAATTGAATAGGATTGGTCCTAGGACTGACCCTTGGGGAACACCACTAGTTACCCCTCTCCAGTCTGAGAATTGACCATTAATTCCTACCCTTTGTTCCCTATCCTTTAACCAGGGGAGGGATAGCTCCGTGGTTTGAGCATTGGCCTGCTAAACTCAGGGTTGTGAGTTCAATCCTTGAGGAGGCCACTTAGGAATCTAGGGCAAAAATTGGTCCTGCTAGTGAAGGCAGGGGGCTGGACTTGATGACCTTTCAAGGTCCCTTCCAGTTCTAGGAGATTGGTATATCTCAATTTATTACCTAGCTCTCAATCCATGAAAGGACCTTTCCTTTTATCCAATGACAGCTTAATTTACATAAGAGCCTTTGGTGAGGGACCTTGTCAAAGGCTTTCTGGAAATCTAAGTACACTATGTCCACTGGATCCCCTTGTCCACATTTGTTGACCCCTTCAAAGAACTCTAATAGATTAGTAAGACACGATTTCCTTTACAGAATCCATGTTGACTATTGCTCAAGAGTTTATGTTTTTCTATGTGTCTGACAATTTTATTCCATTGATGCTCTGGTGTATTTGCAGTTGTGTTAAAATTGAATACTGTGACTTTACATGTTGGGAAGGGTTTCTGTAAGTGCTTGCATGCTAGGCAGCTCAGTAAGGCAGAACAAAATTGGGACTTAGCAGCAGTCAATCAGCAGGTACCCAGTGAGTTGTGCCTCTCTGTTATAGACAGTAGCCTATGTTCTCTCCTCTGATTTTGGGGTTCCTATGTACTGTTGTTCTGGTCTTAATAAACAAATTGACAAGATATTGCAAACTTTCAGCAACAGTATTTTATATTTTCTCTAACTTGTCTGCTTGTGTGCCACAAAACATAAAAGCCACAGTCTAAAAATAAAATAAAATTTGAAGCCAAAAGTCCTTTCGAAAGAAAAAAAAGAAGAAAGTTTTCCAGCAGAACATTTATTTCAGCTGGGAAATGTTGATTCTTTGTAATTGAGACATTCCCTGGGAACACGTCCATCTCAATGAGATGTTTGGTGGGCTTTGCCACCAAAATGGAAGAGAAATACTTGAAAATGATACTTGAAATGGTGATGTGAGTTGATAAAATTGGCTGTTGGGAGACAAGCAAGTGATTTAAGGAAGAAGTGAGAAGTTAACTCTGTAGTTGCTAGAGGAACAGCAGTTGAACTTTGTAAAAATGCTAAAGAGGAAAGTTCTTGGTGTCTTTGAAATGTTTGTAAATAAATCCAGGCAAGAAATTATTTGATTGCAATTATTTGGCTATGAACAATGTAGTCGAATTAGCTAAAGAAATGTATATAGTGCTATGTAATTAAAACCCTATTAGGCTCTAAGGGGCCACTATAAGTAGTGATATTTTCTTTCAGTGTTTGAAAGCAGGAGTTAAAAGTAAAAGCAATCAAAATTCTGGTAAAGTTAATTATGTCCCTTTAAGGTAAGAATCTTTAAGCTGTGAATAGCTTTGGATCCAGAAGCAAGCCAGAAAGCATCTCCATTAATGCAAATTAGCTAACTGATAAGGTAGAAGCCACTGAAACCTGGGCTGCCTATGAAACATATACAAGAAAATACAGGGTAATTCCTCTTTGCCTGAAATCAACAAGGGTATTTGTATCTTTTAAGCAATGACTGACTGCCCAGAAGGGTAGACCTCTGTTTTTTTTGTCTTTCAGATAATCAGAGAAAACTGCTGCCAGCTGAACAGCATTCAACGTACCATGCATTTACTGGCACAATAGGAATTATGTTCTGTGTTCTATGTCCTGTCTTGTGGGGTTTGTCTCGTGGCCAGAATTGCTGTGTTTAATATTTTCATCAAATAGTCTAGTTTAAAATCAAACAGGAGGGTTAAATAAAAAAAAGCAGATACTTGTTTTATTCAACTTGGAATACAAAGTCATTACTACATTCGTGCCCGTCACCCCAACCGGTATGGGCCGCCAACAACAGATCTCCATAGTCTTCTATCCTGGGCCATTCGCTCTAGCTGGTTCCAGGTATAGCCCATTTTTTGCTATCAACCTGAAGGTCGCGTCGCCAGGTATTTCTTGGGCGGCCTCTTTTCCGCTTGCCTTGGGGTTCCACTGCAGTGCCTGTCTGGTGATGTTGGTTGGCTGCTTGCGTAGTGTATGTCCTATCCAGCCCCACCTTCTCCTTCTAATTTCTTCCTCTGCTGGGAGTTGATGGGTCCTCTCCAAGAGGTGGATGTTACTGATGGGGTCTGGCCAGCGGATCTGGAGAATCCTTCTGAGGCAGCTATTAATGAAGGTCTGGATCTTCCTGGTGGTTGTTTTGGTTGTCCTCCAGGTTTCAGCTCCATACAGTAAGACTGATTTCACGTTGGAGTTGAACAGTCGAATCTTTATTGCCAAAGACAGCTCTCTGGAGCTCCAGATGTTCTTGAGCTGTAAGAAGGCTGCTCTTGCCTTACCAATCCTTACTTTGATGTCTGCGTCTGTGCCACCCTGCTGGTCGATGATGCTACCTAGGTAGGTGAAGGACTGTACTTCTTCCAGGGGGCT
Organism: Mauremys reevesii; assembly: GCF_016161935.1. NCBI lineage: Eukaryota > Metazoa > Chordata > Testudines > Geoemydidae > Mauremys > Mauremys reevesii. The sequence goes on from NC_052639.1 coordinate 28,004,130, forward strand.
TCCATTCAGTGTGACTGGGTCGTTGCTGATGGAATTGATCCTAAGGATCTTGGTCTTGTCCTTGTGGATGTTGAGGCCAACCTGTGATGACGTGGCTGCCACTACGTTGGTCTTCTCTTGCATCTGCTGTTTACTGTGCGAAAGGAGTGCAAGGTCGTCGGCAAAGTCCAGGTCATCAAGCTGGGTCCACAATGACCATTGGATTCCATTCCTACGCTTGTAAGTGGATGTCTTCATAATCCAATCGATGACGAGAAGAAAGAGAAGTGGTGACAACAAGCATCCTTGTCTGACTCGGTTCGCACCTGGAAGCTGTTTGTGAGCTGCCCTCCATGGATCACTCTACAGTGTATGCCGTCGTATGAATTCTTGATCAGGTTGACCACCTTTGCTGGGATGCCATAGTGCCGAAGGAGCTTCCAGAGGGTCTCTCGATCCACGCTATCGAATGCTTTCTCATAGTCAACAAAGTTGATGTACAACGAGGAGTTCCACTCCATAGACTGCTCGACTATGATGCGGAGCGTTGCTATCTGGTCCGTGCATGATCTGTTCTTCCGAAACCTGCCTGTTCATCTCGTAGCTGTGGATCGACGGCATCCTTCATTCTCTCTAAGAGGACTCGGTTGAAGACCTTCCTGGCACCGACAGGAGTGTGATTCCTCTATAGTTGGCACAGTTGCTGAGGTCTCCTTTCTTGGGGATTTTGATGAGATATCCCTCTTTCCAGTCAGCCGGAATCACTTCTTCTTCCCATATTTTCTCAAAGAGGGGTACAGCATTTCCACTGAGGCATCCAGGTCTGCTTTCAGGGCCTCTGCTGGGATATCGTCAGGTCCAGCCGCCTTCCTGTTCTTCATCATGGTGATGGCTTTTCTGATCTCGTCTCTGGTTGGTTTATCGCAATTGATTGGGAGGTCCTCGTTGGCTGGGTCGATGTCTGGTGGATTTGGTGGTGCTGGTCTGTTCAGGAGTTCCTCAAAGTGCTCCGCCCATCTGTTCATCTGTAGTTCTATTCCTGTTATAGACTTTCCTGCTTGTCTTTAACGGGACGTTCTGGCTTGCTGAACTTTCCAGACAGTCGCTTGGTAGTATCGTACAGCTGTTTCATGTTACCGCTGTATGCTGCCTGCTCTGCTTCTGCTGCCAGTCCATCCACATAATCTCTCTTGTCCTTCCTAATATTCCTCTTCACTGCTCTGTGGGCTTCAGCATACTCTTTTTGAGTTTTGGCCTTTGCTGCTCTAGTCCTGCTGTTGTTGACTGCTGCCTTCTTCTTCTTTCTGTCTTCTATCTTTGTCAAGGACTCTGCTGTGATCCACTCTTTCTGCTGGTGTTTCTTAATTCCAAGCACTTCCTGGCATGCTGACCTAAGTGTGTCTCTCACTTTCTGCCATCTGTTGAGTACACTGTCTTCCTCTTCCTCAGACCGATCCTGTAGTACTGAAAACTTATTCTTCAGCGTCAATCCAAAATCTTCCTTGGTCTTATGGTCCTTCAGAAGGTTGACGTTGTACTTCGCTCTTCTGTCTGACGCGTCTATCCAGTTCTTCTTCAGCTTCAGCTTCAATCTGGCCACCACTAAGTGATGGTCGGACGCCACGTCTGCTCCTCTTCTAACTCTAACGTCCTGCAAGGATCTTCTGAACTTCTTGCTAATGCAGACATGGTCGATCTGGTTTTCTGTCATGCCTGCTGGCGATACCCAGGTACTCTTGTGGATCCACTTGTGAGGAAAGATGCTGCCTCCTATGACCAGATTGTTAAGTGCACACAGATCCACAAATCTCTCTCCATTCTCACTCATCTCTCCCAGAGCATGGGTCCCCATGACTTGTTCGTATCCGGTGTTATCAGGTCCAATTTTGGCATTAAAGTCTCCCATAAGGATGGTAATGTCTTTGTCTGGGAGAGTCTCTAATATTTTCTGGAGTCTGTTGTAAAAGTAGTCTTTGTCCTCCTCTTCACTGTCATTGGTTGGAGCGTAGCACTGAACAACATTCATCTTAATCCTCTTCATTTTAGTTCTGAAGGATGCTGTGATGATCCTGGGACCATGTGCCTCCCAACCAATCAGTGCTCTCTGTGCCTGCTTGGACAACATGAAGCCTACTCCCTGTGTGTAGTGTGCGTCGCTCTCTTCATGTCCTGAATACAGCAACAGCTCTCCTGTCAACAGTCGTCTCTGTCCAGCTTGCGTCCATCTTGTCTCGCTAATGCCTAGTAGGGTCAGGTTGTTGCTCCTCATCTCTGCTGCAACCTGCGCCGTCTTTCCTGACTCGTACATGGTCCTCACATTCCATGTGCCGATGGTAATCCTCCTGGCTGCAAGAAGGGTGATCGGCTTAGTGGCTTCCTCGCGGCTTTCACCACCCAGCGTCATGCATCTTCGAGTTGAAGACCCTTCTTTTTCCAGGCTAAAAGTCTCTGTTAACTCTATTGTTGGCGTTTCTGTAGCAAGCTGATTTTTACAGGGTGGAGTTGCTAGCCCCACGCCCAACCCTCCTCCTTTACCCTGACTTGGGACAGGCAAACTCTCTGGTGGAGTTTTGGAATACAAAGTGTTTGGATAAATCAGGAGAACGTGATATACTAAAGTCTAATACATTTACTTAAGTAAGAAAAAGAAACTTCATTGGCCAGATCTTTTAACTGGAAAAATTCTTGTTAAAATTTGCATACCAACAGTCGTTGGAAGCAAGGACATGAAAAGTTAACCCACTCCCCATATTGCACATGGGATCCTTCTGGCTACCTCAGATTTCTAGCCAGAGGGCTGGGGAGGGTGGGAAGCCATTGGACACAAGAGGTTGTACTGAGTGGACTCCTCAAAGTGGGTGTGCTTGTCCTGGCTTGTTGCTCCAAAGCTCTGTAATAAAGTTATTTTACTGGAAGGGTATATGTGGCATACATTGAATAATAAGACTAATGTACTGTATAGTGGCAATGTTTATGTGTTCATTGTTGGGAAAAGGTGTATGAGTGAAGAGTGGAAGTTTCCTTTGTAGGTTAAAAGAAGCCAAGAAGGGAGAAGGAAAAAGAACAGAACGAATTAACTGGGGGGAAAAAATAGCTAGTATGCTCAGTCTAAAGATAAGACATTGGCCCCATTCAAGGACACTGCTCGCAGCTAAGACTTAGCTGAAAACCAAGAAAAGGTGGGGCTTGAATGTGCCCAAGCAGCTATGAGATCTGCAAAACACTGCCAGGCATCAATGAAATGAGTTAGGTTTCTTTTCTCACAAGTAAAGAAGCGCTGCCCAAAGACCCTAGCAGCCCTGCCACTCCTTGGAACCAGGAGCCTGGATCTATGTAAAGGTCCATCAGCGAAAGACTGCTCTGGCTCCACACTGGAAAGGCCCTTTCTGAGTCCTGTTAACCACCAACACTTCCATGAAGTGCCAAGGACTACCTGCCTGGACCCATGATTCTCACTGCAAAAAGACCCCTCCACCTTGGGAGGATTCTCCTACTGATGATTGGCCTATTTCTCCTTCTAGCTTTGCTGTGCCTTCTGGACAGCAGGGAAAAGGACAAGGTGAAGTGCTAGTAACCTCTCCCTTGTCCACTGACAGACCTACTGTGCCTTTGGATTTTTCTTCAAGAAGCAAAACCATGACAGGGTGATGTGCTGGTAACCTCTCCCTGTAGGATGCCCTACCACGATTGTTTCAGGGAAAAGAAGGGACACTTGCTCCACCGAAATTGCCAAAGTCCAGGAATTCCTGACTAGAAAGGACATTAAGAACTCAGCCTGGTGGAGAAACAAAGAATTATACACTAGCAGGAAGAAATTTGTGGGACCCATGCTTGGGAATGTGGTATTGATTGGATGTTGGGGTTTATTTTACAGGCTGTGCCCTGTGTTTTGGATAAATCCTTCAGCATGTATTGCCCTCCCTAATTGGATTTTAAATGACAAGTACCAAAGGCACCTTGTTGCCACTGCCCTGCCATGTCCTCCATTACACTGTTCCCCTGTAATATATCCTGTCTGTTACAGCTCCATTTTGTTTCTTAAAGCTGTCCCCTTACTCCATTTTGTTCTTGTTCTCCTCTATGGCCGCCCCTCCTGGCTGTTAAGTTGTTTACCAGGGCCTCTGCCCTTCTCAAAGGGAGGGCCCTTAAGTTGTCTAACCAGAGCCATTGCCCTTCTCAAAGGGATGGCCACTTATGCTAAGTGGGACCACTGCCCTGTTCAAAGGGTTAGTCCTGGTATCACCTTGTTAAAACCTGGGCTTGGTGTAGGGTGGCCACTGTCCAGAGCTGCAAGACCTATTGTGTTTTTAGGATCCTGGGCATGAGTCATACCTCTGGGCTCAGGGCTAGTCCAAACATGCGTCTGTGGCTGCCTGCAGTTTTTTCTCTGCCTCCCTCCTCCCTGTAAGAGGGGGAGCCAATCAGAGTAACTGGCGGGAAGCTGCCAGGGTTTGCCTTTAAAAACAGACATTTTTTGAACAGACTTCAGAAAGGTTCTTGCATTGCTGCCTGGTCTGATCAACCAGGGGTTCTGGGGGTCCTTTCTCTGCTCTCGTTTTATTTTTGAGCGTATCCCCGTTTTTAAACCCCCCCCCCCACGAAGAACAAATTGCTGCCTGAGAGATCTCCTGATTATCAAGACTGTACCGAGCCTTCTGATGTGCTTGCTGTTTCTGCCTCTGCTGCTGCCTTGGGGGATGGTAAGAATCCCTCTGTGAGACTTTCTATACTTTTATTTTATTATTTTAGCTGCTGGCTCTGTCTCCCCAGCACACAGACTCAAGCTAAACCTTGGTCTGTGTCCTAAAACCTCTCTTACAAACAACCCCCCCGCATCCTGGCTGCTGGCTCTGTCTCCCCAGCACACAGACTCAAGCTAAACCTTGGTCTGTGTTTTAAAACCTCTCTCTTAAACCCCGTGGCACTCTGCCACTGAAAATAAGTTTGTGCTGCTGCTAAGTTCTGCTCCTGTGGTCTTTGCCTTGGACTGTTTTCAGCTGTATCCACTGCTGCAGTCACCGCCCCCCCTCTTTGGAGCTGTGTCCTGGACACACACCACTCAGCCCTCTGGAACTATCCTTAGCATAAGGTGCACCCATTAAGTTAAGTTTAGCATTATACTTTGTAAGTTAGGCTTAGAGAATTGTTGCATTGTGTTTTAATTTGTGTAGTCTTGGTTAAGTTAGCTCATAGATCAGATTTTGCTGTGTTCTGTATAATTGTAATTGTCTGTCTTCCCACTGCAAACATCCCCCCCGCCCAGCTTCTCTGTGTCTTTTTACCTTGTTACACTCTCTCTGCTGCTTAAGCTTGCAGCCTGTTTGTTCTGTCTCACTAAGTTTAAATCTCTAGCATAAAACCCCATTGGTTACTTTCTTCCTCTCTGATACCCTCACATTCTACATTTACACCACTGTGACACATTTTTACCTGAAATTGTTTGTTATTTAACACATTTTACCCATAACTGTTAGTTGGTTATATGCTGCTGTGACACACCTTTTACATAGAAATCGCTAGCTACCTGTTACATTTATACCTCAGTGTTAACTGATTACCCACTGTATTGTATCCTACTGTGTTGTACCCCACTATTGAAACCCCCTTACTGTTCACCAAAAAAGAAACCCCTCCCCAATTGTCTACCTTAACAACCCCATACCCCTCACTGCCGGGATAAGGAACAATTGAGGCCGTCACTGAAGTGAAGGAGGGAGATGATTTTCTGACAGGGAGGGACGGCACCTCTCAAAGGTGTTTGGCAGGCAGCCTCCTTCCCAGGTCTGTCCCAACAACACCCAGTTGAAAAGGGACCCTCCCCAGCCCTCCTCAGCCCGGTGAAAAGGAGCGAGTGAGTGAGCGTGGGGGAGAGCGAGCGACGGAGGGAGATGGATTGAGCGGTCCGGGATCTCTGCGAAGGGGCGGGATGAGGGTGTTCAGTTTTGTTGGGTCAGAAAGTTGGCAACCCCAGATCCAGGGAAAACAACTCAAACACCCAATGAGTCTGGCCAGGGGCAGGACATCAGCTTTGAGGGGAGGGGTGGGTGTGGCAGTGACATCACAAAGGCCTTTTGCAGGACCGCGGCCTATTGGGCAAAGGTGGTGGGGAGGGGGTGACCTCAGAGAGAGAGAGACCCCGACATCAGCCGGGCAGGACAGAGGTGCAGGGCCAGGTCTGTCTCTGAGAGCCCCCGGCTCTGCTGCCGCAAGTCTCTTTCGGGAGGTTTGGAACCTGTTCAGTCTGATCCACCTGGCGCAGGCAGCATTCTAGGCACAGACAGCGCTGGCTTCAGGTGGCAGAATTTGATTTCCTCCCTAGGTTTTGATGGTTGGAATCCCTGGGGACATTGGGGTTTGTCCTTTTTGGTTTCTCTTTTCCTCTTTCCTCCCTCCTTTCCCCTCTTCTCTTGCTTCTTTTTTCCCTTTTCCCAGCTTCCCTCCCTCTACCGAAGAGGGATGTGTGTGGAGTGCGGCAGGGGAGGGGTATTGCTCTCATTGCAGCGGTCCTCACCAAGAGGTGGGGCTGGATCTGAGAGTGATCCCCTGTGATGGTGACCTGGGCCGTCCTTTGGGACATCTGGTGAGACCCCTCAGCCTCCTGCCCCTCAGAGTCTCAGTGGTGATTGGCCGAGCAGGGGCTATTGAGAGTGAGGAGACTCAGGTCCTTTTGGTCTTTTTCAAATCAGGCAAAGCAGTCACAGCCGATCCAATGTACGGATTAATCTTGCTGCTTCTCTCCATTAATTGTCTCTTAGCAGGTGATGATTTCCTCTAATGTTCTAGGTCTTCTAAAATACTTGCTGAATAATTCCACTGAACCACTGTTGGTCTGTAGCTCACTTGAGAGCACTTTCTTCTGATGAGTCAATGTATGAAATTCAAGATCTGAGAGAGAGTTTGAATGTCAGGAGCAGTGTTTCCTCTAATTTGCTATGTCCGTGTGCGGAATGAATTTTGCTGAGTGCACCAATACGGAGGTGAGGTGTGACACCTCACCTGTCTATTGGTGCTCATTCCAAACTTCATTCTGCAGATGGATCGTGTGTGGCGGGGTGAGGCTGAAGGGTTAGGAGTGTGGAGGGGTCTGAGGTAGAGCAGAGGGTGGGGTGAAAGGGCTCTGTCTGGGGGAGCAGTGTGTGGGGTGGGGTTGGGGATGAGAGGCTGAGAGCTGGAGTAAAGGGTTGGGGTGCAGGGGTGTGAGGGCTCCGGCTAGGGATGCGGGCTCTGGGTTGGGGCTGGGAATGAGGGGTTTGGGAAGTTATGCTTCAGTTTTCCCCTTCTAAACTTAAGTCCTGTCTAACCTACAGGACGCTATGGGAATAAGACACCATGTTTTGTGGTGACATGACAAGAGCAGAGGGTGTGAGAACTACAGCAACAGAGATGGGAGGGGGTTTAGAGTCAGATTGTTTCAAATGCTGCATCCGTCGGCTGACATTTAACAGCAACGCTTAGCTAACACAAAGGAGAAAGGAATTCTCTGCTAAAGATTCAACCTGCCCCTTTGGCCAACTCCACCTTCCTGACTGGAGTGTGCTCACAACACCCCCCCCTCCAACACACACACACACACACACAAGCCCACAGCTGGGCACCCAGCCCAAAGCAAGGGGGGGGGTTGCTTGGCTTACACTGGGCTACAATTTTTCAGAGGTCGTCTGCTTCAGAGATCAAATGTGCTATTTAGAATGTATTTTGATGTGCTCAATTCAAATATGACAAAACAACTGATTGGCTTCTGTTTCTAAGATATTTAAGTTTTTACATTTTATGTCTATGTATATTGTGTAGATAGCAGAGTTTTAATCATCAATTTTAATCCTAGGTCTTTTTGTGTTTATGGTCGCTTTACATGATAGTATTTCACCTCTCCTGTTTATGTAACAATTTAAAAATCAGCAAAAGGGTTATCTAGCTAAAATGTATTATGAAACAAAAGGCAAATACTATTCTGTACATAGTTTAGTCCTATTCAGTCTCTACTCGGCACTTCTTGGCTTGTCTCTTGTATTCATTAAATGGAGCATCTCCTGTCACTGTCCAGCAATAGTCTGCCAGCATTGATGGGCTCCAATTGACCTGATAGCGGTTCTCCATTGTTGCAATGTCCTGGTGAAATCGCTCACCGTGCTCGTCACTCACTGCTCCGCAGTTGGGTGGAAAAAAATCTAGATGAGAGTGCAAAAAATGTCTCTTTAGTGACATGTTGCAACCAAGGCTTTTGTAAGCCTTGAGGAGGTTTTCCACCAACAACCTGTAGTTGTCTGCCTTGTTGTTTCCGAGAAAATGTATTGCCACTAAGTGGAAGGCTTTCCATGCCGTCTTTTCCTTGCCACGCAGTGCATGGTCAAATGCATCATCTCGAAGTTCATGAATCTGAGGACCAACAAAGTCACCTTCCTTTATCTTAGCTTCACTTAACCTTGGGAATTTTCCACGGAGGTACTTGAAAGCTGCTTGTGTTTTGTCAATGGCTTTGACAAAGTTCTTCATCAGCCCCAGCTTTATGTGTAAGGGTGTTAACAAAATCTTCCTTGATTCAACAAGTGGTGCATGCTGAACATTGTTCCTCCCAGGCTCCAATGACTGTCGGAGTGGCCAACCTTTCTTGATGTAGTGGGAATCTGTTGCACGACTATCCCATTCGCAGAGAAAACAGCAGTACTTTGTGTATCCAGTCTGCAGACCAAGCAAGAGAGCAAGAACCTTCAAATCGCCACAAAGCTGCTTTATGCACCTCAAAAGTTGTTTCATGTTGTCCTAGGTTTCCTTCATATGGACTGCATGACCAAGTGGAATTGATGGCAAAACATTGCCATTCTACAATAAAACAGCTTTAAGGCTCGTCTTCGATGAATCAATGAACAGTCTCCACTCATGTGCATTGTGAATGATGTTGAGGGCTGCCATCACACCATCAATGTTGTTACACGATACAAGATGGCCTTCCGTGAAGAAGATGGGACTAGATCCTTTTGACGGTCACGGAGCATGGAAACCCTAACATCACCTGCCAGGAGAGTCCACTGCTGTAGTGTGGAGCCCAACAGCTCTGCTTTACTCTTGGGTAGTTCCGAATCCCTGACAAGGTCATTCCCTTCACCTTGTGTTATGAGGTGTGGTTCAGAGGAGAAGGATGGGAGAAGTTTCGTCCTCTTCCTCTTCCTCGTCTGACTCAAGTGAGAATGATTCTGGTGCATCAGGAAGTGTCAGTCCTTCTCCGTGGGGTACTGGGCATAGAGCTGATGGAATGTTTGGATAATGCAGCATCCACGTTTTCTTCTTTGTCACTCCTTTCCCAACTGGAGGCACCATGTAGAAGTAACATTTGCTGGTATGATCTGTTGGCTCTCTCCACATCATTGGCACTGCAAAAGGCATAGATTTCCTTTTGCTGTTCAACCACTGGCGAAGATTTGTTGCACAAGTGTTGCAGCATAAGTGTGGGGCCCACCTCTTGTCCTGATCTCCAATTTTGCAGCCAAAAGAAAAGTGATAGGCTTTCTTAACCAAAGTGGTTCTACTGCACTTTTGTGATGCAAAAGTCACTTCACCACAAACATAGCAGAAGTTATCTGCACTGTTCACACAAGTACGAGGCATCCCTGCTCACTTTGGCTAAAAAGAAAAGGGTCCCTTTGCAAAATCAAACACTGACAAATAAGACAGCACGACAATGTATGATTTCTAGAGCTGATAAAGGGCAATTGGTTCAGCTTCATTATGATTGCATCATCCATGACTTCTAGGAATAACATGATGCAATTCATATCATGTATGATGCAATACCAGCATCAGATTGTATCCTTCATTGTTTTGCCTAAAAAGCAAGTACTGTCCAAACCCATTCATAGATTTATTCATAGGTCCAGTCAAAGATGGATTTCAGTCATTACTGGTTTAAACTGAGGTCCCGTCCCTTTATAACTCACTTCTCCTCCGCCATTCCCAAGTCAAGGGTCATAAATACTGACCCAATAGCATATCTTGAAAACTAGAGCCAATCAAGAATTTTAAGAATCATTTTCGTTCTCAGTGACCCAGAATTAGTGAAGTTGGACTCCATTTATTTCAGAAGCATTTTGGCTGTAGAGCAGTGTAACAAGCCTCTCCTAGCTGCCTCCTGGTGGGGGGAGGCTGGGGAGCTGTGGGGACCTGTTTGAGAGGGTCACTAGTAGCAGCGTAGCACAGGAGGTGTCCTATCGGGTTGAGTCATTGCAGATGATGATGTAGTGCAGCAGACCCCCGTTTTGCCAACCTTGCATTAGGCAGCTTTCCATGTTAAGCGAACTCCCAGTGCCCACAGGTGCAGCAGCCGGCGATTTGTCCTGTGGCCGCTAGGTGGCGCTGCAGCCTCGCACTTTCCCGTTCCCCCGCGTATGGGAAGGTTTGATAAGGTGAGCTGGCTCCACCCGGCCCCGGGGAGATGCCGTCAGTGGGGTCTGCTGTGTAAGGGCTGAAAGTCAATTTGACTGGCATTTTATGATCTTTCAATCATGAAGGGGAGCAACTGCTTACCCTGACTGAAGCATCTTATCTCGTTTCCAAATTAAGTGTCTCCTCTTTGTGTGCGAAGAGACAGTTTAAGGGGACGCCACAAACGGGAGATGCTTTTGGTTTGGAAACAAAATATTTTTGCAAAGATTTTTCATCCAAATTGATTTAGGATTAATGGGGTCAAATTCCATGCTGTGCCCTGTGGCTTTAAGGCATTGGAGAACTGCTGAAGAGGTTAAAGGCCGCAGAGCTGGGTAGCTGGGTGTGGGGCCTCCAAAGTTATTGTGCTCTGGTGAGACTGAGCAGTTGTGGGGATTGTGCAAGCTCTGGTGTTTACATGCACATAGAAAATGTAATGAAACTCCATTTTTAAAACCACTCATGTCTGGGAATGGAAGAGAAGCTCTTTGAAATAAGTGTCCCCTTCATCCTCTTCAAGATCACTGGCTCCAACACTCAGCTGCCTCAGGGAACTCAGTGGTGGTGCATTTGATGGCAGATCGAGAGGTTTCTGGTTCAAGTCCAGCTGCTCTCTTACATGTCCCCTTTTTTTAATTGATCTATATTTTCATATCCATCTCCTGTATGTTCAGGAGTTCCGCTGAATGGGGAGGTGAAATTAATTTCACCATTCAACATTTTCCTGTTAAAATGTACAAACACTGAGCAAAGCTGTCCATCAGCTGAAATCTGTTCCAGTCCTCTGAGGCGCTAGTTTGTTTTTATTCTTGAAACAAAGATAGAGTACGACTGTAGATTTGCAGGACCTTGTTCTCCACGAGTGATGATGTGCAGAAGAAGAAGAACCAGTGGCTATCAAGTGGACACTAGGGAGTTTAGACTTGCCTTCCAAGGGGAGTAATGGGGACAAAAGCCATATCTGGCTTCAAGAATAAGCTTAATGCGTTTATGGAGGGGATGGTATGATGGGATAGGCTAATTTTGGCAATGAATTTGGCAATTGATCTTTGATTCTCAGCAGGTAAGTATGCCCAGTGGTCTGGATGGGATGTTAGATGGGTGGGGATGTGAGTTCCTGCAGAGAATTCTCTCGTGGGTGCTGGCTGGTGAGTCTTGCCCACATGCTAAGGGTTTAAGTGATCAGCATCTCTGGGGTCAGAAAGGAATTTTCCTCCAGGGCAGATTGGCAGAGGCCCTGGAGGTTTCTCGCCTTCCTCTGCAGCATGGGGCACTGGTCACTTGCTGGAGGATTCTCTGCAGCTTGAGGTCTTCGAAGCACAATTTGAGGAGTTCAGTAAGTGAGACATAGGTTAGGGGTTTGATCTAGAAGTGGATGGGTGAGTTTGTGTGGCCTGCATTGTGAAGGAGGTGGGACTAGATGATCATTATGGTCCCTTCTGACCTTAGAGTCTATGAGACCATGAGACCATGGGAGGGTGGGGAGGAGCTGTGAGGCCGGCGGGTGTGTGTGGTGCAGGGCATTTGGAGTGTGGGGGCTGCTGGGGGGCTGGTGGGTGCCTGGGCTGCTGCTGCTGCTGCCCCAGCCGGGTCTGTATGGGGGAGAGATCTGCATTAGCCCCCTTTGTGCCCAGCTCTGGGGGGCAGGGAGGGTTCGGACTCTTTGCGGTGGCTGGAGCCAGCCCCTGAGCCGGAGCCTGCCGGCAAGGGGAGAGACCTGGGGGAAAGAGCTGGGGCTGAGCAGGAAAGTGAATTTGTAGCTGCAGCTCTCACCACCCCAGATCTGCCGCTGAGGCCAAAGCAGAGGGTTCTTTTGGTTCAGTTCTTGGCTAACCTGCATTGAGCTGTACGCTCATTGCATACAATCCCTTCAAGCCTATCTTTGCGTAGTTAATCAATGTGTGTTCTATTTCCCCCTAAAACTCTGTGTTTTGCTAGATGTGCTTGGGGCACCTGCTCAGGACCAGAGACTGGTGCATGATCCTCTCCACTTGGAGGGAGGAGCAGACTGGGTAATAAACTGATCCCAATCAGAGAGGTTTCATATTGTTTTTTCATGTTGTCATAGGTTTTCTTCATATGGACTGCATGACCAAGTGGAATTGATGGCAAAACATTGCCATTATGCAGTAAAACAGCTTTAAGACTCGTCTTCGATGAATGAATGAACAGTCTCCACTCATGTGGATTGTGAATGATGTTGAGGGCTGCCATCACACCATCGGTTTTGTTGAACGCTACAAGATGGCCTTCCATGAAGAAGAATGGTTCAAGATCCTTTTGACGGCCAGGGAGCATGGAAACCCTAACATCACCTGCCAGGAGATTCCACTGCTGTAGTGCAGAGCCCAACAGCTCTGCCTTACTCTTGGGTAGTTCCGAATCCCTGACAAGGTCATTCCCTTCACCTTGTGTTATGAGGTGTCGTTCAGAGGAGGAGGATGGGAGAAAATGTGGGTCCTGTGACATTGATGGTTCAGGACCAGAAGTTTCGTCCTCTTCCTCTTCCTCGTCTGACTCAAGTGAGAATGATTGTGGTGCATCAGCAACCAGCTGTCCTTCTCCGTGGGGTACTGGGCATAGAGCTGATGGAATGTTAGGAGAATGCAGCGTCCACTTTTTCTTCTTTGTCACACCTTTCCCAACTGGAGGCACCATGTAGAAGTAACAATTGCTGGTATGATCTGTTGGCTCTCTCCACATCATTGGCACTGCAAAAGGCATAAATTTCCTTTTCCTGTTCAAACACTGGCGAAGATTTGTTGCACAAGTGTTGTAGCATATGTGTGGGGCCCACCTCTTGTCCTGATCTCCAATTATGCAGCCAAAAGAAAAGTGATAGGCTTTCTTAACCATAGTGGTTCTACTGCACTTTTGTGATGCAAAAGTCACTTCACCACAAACATAGCAGAAGTTATCTGCACTGTTCACACAAGTACAAGGCATCTCTGCTCACTTTGGCTAAAGAGAAATGGGTCCCTTTGCAAAATCAAACACTGACAAATAAGAGAGCAAGACACTGTATGATTTAAATAGCTGATATAGGGCAATTGATTCAGCTTCCTTATGATTGCATCATCCATGACTTCTAGGAATAACATGATGCAATTCATATCATGTATGGGGCAATACCAGCTTCAGATTGCATCCTTCATTGTTTTGCCTAAAAAGCAAGTACTGTCCAAACCCATTCATAGATTTATTCATAGATCCAGTCAAAGATGGATTTTAGTCATTACTGGTTTAAATTGAGATCCCGTCCCTTTATAACTCACTTCTCCTCCGCCATTCCCAAGTCAAGGGTCATAAATACTGACTCAATAGCATATCTTGAAAACTAGAGCCAATCAAGAATTTTAAGCATCATTTTCGTTCTGAGTGACCCAGAGTTAGTAAAGTTTGACTATATTAATTTCAGAAGCATTTTGGCTGTAGAGCAGTGTAACAAGCCTCTCCTAGCTGCCTCCTGGTGGGGGGAGGCTGGGGAGCTATGGGGACCTGTTTGAGAGGGTCACTAGTAGCAGCGTAGCACAGGAGGTGTCCTATCGGGTTGAGTCATTGCAGATGATGATGTAGTGCAGCAGACCCCCGTTTTGCCAACCTTGCATTAGGCAGCTTTCCATGTTAAGCGAACTCCCAGTGCCCACAGGTGCCGCAGCCGGCGATTTGTCCTGTGGCCACTAGGTGGCGCTGCAGCCTCGCACTTTCCCGTTCCCCCGGGTATGGGAAGGTTTGATAAGGTGAGTTGGCTCCACCCGGCCCCGGGGAGATGCCGTCAGTGGGGTCTGCTGTGTAAGGGCTGAAAGTCAATTTGACTGGCATTTTATGATCTTTCAATTATGAAGGGGAGGAACTGCTTACCCTGACTGAAGCATCTTATCTCGTTTCCAAATTGAAGTGTCTCCTCTTTGTGTGCGAAGAGACAGTTTAAGGGGACGCCACAAACGGGAGATGCTTTTGGTTTGGAAAACGAAATATTTTTGCAAAGATTTTTCATCCAAATTGATTCATGATTCCACAAATCAACCTTGATTAATGTTCCTGGTATTTTCTAACAGAAAACTGTGTCGATGAAAATTGCACGCACATCCCTTCAATTGCTGGCCTCTGTCCCTCCCGGGGTCTTGGTGTCTGCTGATGACAGCAAGAGTGAGAGCTGTTGGCTTTCTCTCTAGCTGTGCCATCACTTTGCTGTGTGAGCTGGGATTGGTCATTTCCTCTCTCTGTACCTCAGCATCCCAATCTGTGTAATGGGAAATGAGACACGTCTGTAATGCCTGGCAGGAGCAAGGCTGGGAGAGAATGGACATTAAAGCACTTTGGGGAGGAGAAAGGGTTGTTTCATGGTGTTGAGTGCCAAGGCATTGTGACATTTGTGAAAATGTCTCGTGTAGAGAAAGAAGAAATGGTTGGGGACAAAGCTTGCAGGAGGATATGAATCAGAGAGGCCAGGGTATGTGTTTGGGGTCTCACCAGTGCTTCCCACCCCTTGCTGTCCTGTGGCAGGTGTAGCCCCTGACCCATGGCTCTCCCTTGCGGTATAGGCTCTGCACAAGGTCTTGGCCAACCTCTCGGGTGCCATGCTGGGGAGCTGCTGCAGAATCCCCACATATAGACAGGCCCCAATACCTCTTGGTGGTGAGCCCAATGTGCGGGGGGCGGGGGCAGGAGAAGGGAATTTGATCTTAATGCTGGGGAGACCTGGAACGGAGTGACTGGAAGATCCATTTTCCAGCCTGTCCGCCTAGCTGGGATCCCACTGGGCCATCCAGAAGGTTGAAAAAGCTACTAGAGGGGAAGCTGTTCTAGAGTTGATTTTAACAAATAGGAGGAACTCATTGAGAATTTGAAAGTAGAAGGCCGCTTGGGTGAAAGTGATCATGAAATCCTAGAGTTTGCAATTCTAAGGAAGGGTAGAAGGGAGTACAGCAAACTAGAGACAATGGATTTCAGGAAGGTGGATTTTGGTAAGCTCAGAGAGCTGATAGGTCCAGTCCCATGGGACTCAAGACTGAGGGGAAAACAACTGAGGAGAGTTGGCACTTTTTCAAAGGGACACTATTAAGGGCCCAAAAGCAAGCTATTCTGCTGGGTAGGAAAGATAAAAATGTGGCAAAAGACCAGCTTGGCTTAACGCGAGATCTTGCATGATCTAAAAAATAAAAAGGAGTCATATAAAAAATGGAAACTAGGACAGAGTACAAAGGATGAATATAGGCAAACAACACAGGAATGCAGGGGCAAGATTAGAAAGGCAAAGGCACAATATGAGCTCAAACTAGCTATGGGAATAAAGGGAAACAAGAAGACTTTTTATCAGTACATTAGAAGCAAGAGGAAGACCAAGGACAGGGTAGGCCCACTGCTCAGTGAGGAGGGAGAAACAATAAGAGGAAAGTTGGAATTGGCAGAGATGCTTAATGACTTCTTTGTTTCGGTCTTCACCGAGAAGTCTGAAGGAATACCTAAGAGAGTGAATGCTAATGGGAAAGGGCAGGCTTAGAAGATCAAATAAAAAAAGAAGTTAAAAATCACTTAGAAAAGTTAGATGCCTGCAAGTCACCAGGGCCTGCTGAAATGCCTCCTAGAATACTCAAGGAGCTGATAGAGGAGGTATGTGAGCCTCTAGCTATTCTCTTTGGAAAATCATGGGAGACGGGAGAGATTCCAGAAGACTGGAAAGGGCAAACATAGTGCCCATCTCTAAAAAGGGAAATAAAAACAAGCCAGGAAAGTACAGAGCAGTTAGTTTAACTTCTGTGCCAGGGAAGAGAATGGAGCAAGTAATTAAGGAAATCATCTGCAAACACTTGGAAGGTGGTAAGGTGATAGGAATAGCCAGCATGGATTTGTAAAGAACAAATCATGTCAGAGCAATCTGAGAGATTTCTTTGATAGGATAACGAGTCTTGTGGATAAGGGAGAAGCGAAGGATGTGGTATACCTAGAGTTTAGTGAGGCATTTGATACGGTCTCGCATGATATTCTTATCAGTGAACTAGGCAAATACAATTTAGATGGGGCTACTCTAAGGTAGGTGCATAAGTGGCTGGATAACCGTACTCAGAGAGTAGTTATGAATGGTTTCCAATCCTGCTGGAAAGGTAGACCAAGTGTGGTTCCACAGGGGTCTGTTTTGGGACTGGCTCTGTTCAATATCTTCATCAACGACTTAGATATTGGCCTAGAAAGTACGCTTATGAAGTTTGCAGATGATAACAAACTGGGAGGGATTGCAACTGCTTTGGATGATAGCGTCATAATTCAAAATGATCTGGACAAACTGGAGAAGCGGTCTGAAGTTAACAGAATGCAGTTTAATAAAGACAAATGCAAAGTGCTCCATTTAGGAAGGAACAATCAGTTTCACACCTACAGAATGGGAAGAGACTGTCTAGGAAGGAGTACGGCAGAAAGGGATCTAGGGGTTATAGTGGAAACAAGCTAAATGTGAGTGAACAGTGTGATGCTGTTGCAAAAAAAGCAAACGTGATTCTGGGATGCATTAACAGATGTGTTGTGAGCAAGACACGAGAAGTCATTCTTCCGCCCTACTCTGGGCTGGTTAGGCCCCAAGTGGAGTATTGTGTCCAGTTGTGGGCACCGCATTTCAAGAAAGATATGGAGAAATTGGAGAGGATCCAGAGAAGAGCAACAAGAATGATTAAAGGTCTAGAGAACATGACCTATGAAGGAAGGCTGCAAGAATTGGGTTTGTTTACTTTGGAAAAGAGAAGATTGAGAGGGGACATGATAGCAGTTTTCAGGTATCTTAAAGGGTGTCCTAAGGAGGAGAGAGAAAACTTGTTCACCGTAGCCTCTAAGGAAAGAACAAGAAGCAATAGGCTTAAACTGCTGCAAGGGAGGTTTAGGTTGGACATTAGGAAAAAGTTCCTAACTGTCAGGGTGATGAAACAGTGGAATAATTGGCCTAGGAGGTTGTGGAATCTCCACCTCAGGCGATATTTAAGAATAGGTTAGATAAATGTCTATGCAGGATGGTCTAGACAGTATTTTGTCCTGCCATGAGGGCAGGGGACTGGACTCGATGACCTCTCGAGGTCCCTTCCAGTCGTAGAATCTGTGAATCTATGAGGTGCTAAGCAATAGCCAGCATGGATTTATCAAGAACAAATCGTGTCAAACCAGCCCTTGATAGCTACTTTAAGGTGGGTGCATAACTGGTTGGAAAACTGTTCTCCGAGAGTAGTTATCAGGGGTTCGCAGTCAGGCTGGAAGGGCATAATGAGTGGGGTGTCACAGGGCTCAGTTCTGGGTCCAGTTTTGTTCAATATCTTCCTCAGTGATTTAGATCGTGGCCTAGTTTGCAGATGACATGAAGTGGGAGGGTTGCCAGTGCTTTGGAGTATAGGATGAACTCTCAAACTGATCTGGACAAACTGGAGAAATGGTCTGAGGTAAATAGGATGAAATTCAATAAGAAGAAATGCAAAGTGTTCCACGTAGGAAGGAACAATGAGTTGCACACATACAGAATGGGAAATAACTGCCTAGGAAGGAGCACTGCGGAAAGGATCCAAGGATCCTAGTGGACCACAAACTAAATAAGAGTCAACAGTGTAATGCTGTTGCAAAAAAGCCAATATCATTCTGGGATGTATTGGTAGGAGTGTTGAAATCAAGACACGAGAAGTCATTCTTCCACTCTACTCCGTCCTGATTAGGCCTCAACTGGATTCTTGTGTACAGTTCTGGGCATCACATTTTTGGAAAGATGTGGACAAATTGGAGAAAGTCCAGAGAAGAGCAACAAGAATGATGAAAGTCTAGTAACATGACCTATGAGGGAAGATTGAAAGAATTGGATTTGTTAAGTCTGGAGAAGAGAAGACTGAGAGGGGACATTACAGTTTTCAAGTACCTAAAAGGTTATTACAAGGAGGCGGGAGAAAAAATATTCTCCTTAACCTCTCATGATAGGACAAGAATCAAGAGGCTTAAATTACAGCAAGGGAGGTTTAGGTTAGACATTAGGAAAAACTTGCTAAGAGTCAGGTGGTTAAGCCGTGGAATAAATTGCCTAGGAGGTTGTTGAATCTCCATCCTTGGAGATTTTTAAGAGCAGGTTAGACAAAGCCCTGTCAGAGATGATCTATATAATACTTAGTCTGGCCTTGAGTGCAGGCGACTGGACTCGATGACCTCTTGGGGTCCTTCCAGTCCTATGATTCTATGATCCAAAGGTCTTTACTTGCCTTAATGTCTACAAATCTCTGCAAAACTAAGTATGGGCCATTGAGCAGCCTCTGATGTTTTCATGTGTCACCTGCTTCGTGTCCAGAAGTAACACTGAGTGAGTGGGGGTGTGGGTGTGACACAGCAGGAGCAGCTCAAAGATGCAAAGGGGCTGTCCAGGGCGGTGACATCACACTAGCCTTTTACAGGAGCTGGGCTGATTGGTCAAAGGAGGTTGGGAAGCGGTGACCTCACAGAGAGTCTATGAGCAGGGGCAGGTAAAGAGGCTGCAGGGTGGGGGAAATGGCTTTGCTGCAGGGAGTCTCCTTCTCAAGGTCTCCCCTTGAGGAGTGAGAGAGAATACAGGGTCACGCCTGTGAGCGCGAGGAGGAGCCTCCTTGGGGTTTCCCCCTTTCCCCCTGCTAATTGAGTGAGAAGACAGACGTCCCTGTGGAGCAGAGAAGAGCCTCAGAGAGGTTTCATGTTGTTGTTTCATGTTGTCATAGGTTTCCTTCATATGGACTGCATGACCAAGTGGAATTGATGGCAAAACATTGCCATTATGCAGTAAAACATCTTTAAGACTCGTCTTCGATGAATCAACGAACAGTCTCCACTCATGTGGACTGTGAACGATGTTGAGGGCTGCCATCACACCATGGATGTTGTTGCAGGCTACAAGATGGCCTTCCATGAAGAAGAATGGGACAAGATCCTTTTGACGGTCCCGGAGCAGGCTACATGAGGAAATCAGTCCTTTCGTTGGACTTGCTGGTAGAAGAGCCCAGTGATGTTGGAGCTCCCCGAGCGTCAGTGACAAACACAGCGCTCCAGCAACTGAGCTCTAGGGCTCGCTGCTGAAAGAAAAGCTTCAGGAGTGACAAAAGGCAAAGGGAGGTGCTGATCTTTAGCCAAGGGCAGGGAGCCCCATCCTCCAACATAGAGCATTTCCTCGTTGTCTGTCTGTGCTGGGGCAGGAGAAATAACACGGCCTCCTGCTTTTGCTATTGCAGAGAGTCGGTTCTGACGGTCTCCTCAAACCCAGGGTGCGAAACAGGCCTCAGAGTTGACTGGGTGTAAACAAGAACTACGCAGATAGACTGAGCCAGCTGGGAATTCAGATGTGCCCCTTTCCTGGAGAGATGGACTGAGCTGTGAGGGGACTGGAAGCGGAGCTCCCAATGTTTAACTTGCACTCGTTCAGCATCTTTCCTGCGAGTGCCGTCACTGTAGGTTAAATCCTCCAGCCCAGGACTCCCACCAGCTGTGGGCCTGACAAGCTTTCCTGGGATTGGATTCTGTAGAACAGGGGTGCAGGGAACCAGCAGGTGCATCTGACTCCTTGGTGAGGTTTTGCATGCAAGATGTGTGTGTGAGTCTTTGTGTGTCGGAAGCAGTGAGTGTGGAACTCTCAGTGAACCGACAGAGGGCGACGGTGGTCAGAGAGAGACAAAGGAAGAATAAAGAGGCACCGATGGGCATAACGATGATGATTGTGTTGTGTTTCATTCCTTAGATGTGGTGCCACCGCCCGTCCCTTTAGCCTTGTAGTTTACCAAGAGTGAAACTAAATATCTGTTGAGATACAAGGGAGTGTGTGTGTCCATTCCTGCTAGCTGCACAGGGGTTTGATGTTGCTGCTTTCAATCCTCCGGCTCTGCCGGGATAAGGAACAATTGAGACCGTCACTGAAGTGAAGGAGGGAGATGATTTTCTGACAGGGAGGGACGGCACCTCTCAAAGGTGTTTGGCAGGTAGCCTCCTTCCCAGGTCTGTCCCGACAACACCCAGTTGAAAAGGGACTCTCCCCAGCCCTCCTCAGCCCGGTGAAAACGAGCGACTGAGTGAGCGTGGGGGAGAGCAAGTGATGGAGGGAGATCATAGAATCATAGAACCTCAGGATTGGAAGGGACCTCAGGAGGTATCTAGTCCAACCCCCTGCTCAAAGCAGGACCAACCCCAACTAAATCATCCCAGTCAGGGCTTTGTCAAGCCAGACCTTAAAAACCTCTAAGGAAGGAGATTCCACCACCTCCCTAGGGAACCCATTCCAGTTCTTCATCACCCTCCTAGTGAAAAAGTTTCTCCAACCTAAACCTCCCGCTCTGCAAGTGAGCGAGCCAGGACCTCGCTGAAGGGGCGGGATGAGGGTGTTCAGTTTTGTGGGGTCAGAAAGTTGGCAACCCCAGATGCAGGGGAAACAAATCAAACACCCAACGAGTCTGGCCAGGGCAGGACATCAGCTTTGAGGGGAGGGTGGGTGTGGCAGTGACATCACAAAGGCCTTTTGCAGGAACTCGGCCTATTGGGCAAAGGTGGTGGGGAGGGTGACCTCACAGAGACCCCGACATCAGCCGGGCAGGACAGAGGTGCAGGGCCAGGTCTGTCTCTGAGACCTCCTGGCTTTGCTGCCGCAAGTCTCCTTCGCGAGGTCTCTCCTCGAGGGCTGAGAGAGGATTAGGATTCACAGATGTGAGCATGAGGAGGAACCTCTGTGGAGTTTTCTCCTTTCCTACCACTGATTGTGCCGAAAACAAACTTCCCTTTGACAAGGTAAGAGGCTCAGAGAGGTTTGGAACCTGTTCCGTCTGATCCACCTGGCGCAGGCAGCATTCTAGGCCCAGGAAACACTGGCTTCAGGTGGCAGAATTTGATTTCCTCCCTAGGTTTTGATGATTGGAATCTCTGGGGACATTGGGGTTTGTCCTTTTTGGTTTCCCTTTTCCTCTTTCCTCCCTCCTTTCTCCTCTTCTCTTGCTTCTTTTTTCCCTTTTCCAGCTTCCCTCCTCTACCTAGGAGGGACGGGTCTGGAGTGCGGGCAGGGGAGGGTATTGCTCTCATTGCGGGAGGTCCTCCCAAGAGGTGGGTCTGGGTCTGAGAGTGATCCTCTGATGGTGTCCTGGGCCGTCCTTTGGGACATCCCGTGAGACCCCTCAGCCTCCTGCCACTCAGAGTCTCAGTGCTGATTGGCTGAGCAGGGGGCTATCGACACCAAGGAGACTCAGGTCAGTTTGGTCTCTTTTCAAATCAGGCAAATAAGTCACAACCAATCCAATGTATGGAATTAATCTTGCTGCTTCTCTCCATTAATTGTCTCTTGGCAGGTCATGATTTTCAATAATGTCCTAGGTCTTCTAAAATACTTGCTGAATAATTACTATGAACCACTGTTGGTCTCTAGCTCACTTGAGGGCACTTTATTCTGATCACTCAATGTGTGAAATTCAAGATGTGAGAGAGAGGCTGAAAGTCAGGAGCAGTGTTTCCTCTATTTTGTTATGTCCATGTGTGGAATGAATTTTGTTTTGGGCACAAATATGGAGGTGAGGTGTGACACATCACCTGCATATTGCGCTCCTTACAAAATTCATTCTGCACATGGATGGTGTGTGGCAGGGTAAGGCTGAAAGGTTTGTAGTGTGGGAGGCTCGGGGGTTGGGGCGCAGTGATGTAAGGGCTCCGGCTGGGGTGCAGGCTCTGGAGTGGGGCTAGCGATGAGGGTCTCAGCATTGGAGCAGAGGGTAGGGGCGCAGGGGTGAGGGCTCTGGGGTGGGGCTGGGAATGAGGAGATTGGGGAGCAGGTTGCCCCAGGAGAAAGAACTGCCCCTCCAGCCCTCTCTCCCACAGCAGCTCAGGGCCAGGTGAGAGGGCACCTGTCTCAAGCTGCAGCAGCGCCGGTGGGGCTGGGTTGGGACTGAGGGATGCGACAGGATTTATTTTTCCGAAGTCAAAAGGAGGAAGGGATGGAGTTATGCTTCAGTATTTACCTCATAAACTTATTCCTGTCTAACCCACAGGACACTATGAGAATAAGACACTATGTCATGTGGTGACATCACAAGAGCAGAGGATGTGAGAACTATAGCAACAGAGATGGCAGTGGGGTTAGAGTCAGATTGTTTCAAATGCGGCATCTTCGGCTGACATTTAACAGCAACGCTTAGCTAACACAATGGAGAAAGGAATTCTCTGCTAAAGATTCAACTTGCCCCTTTGGCCAACTCTGCCCCTTCCCTGACTGGAGTGTGCTCAGAACAGCCTCCCCCCCCACACACAAGCCCACAGCTGGGCACCCAGCACAAAGCCAGGGAGGGGGTTGCTTGGCTTGTTTTATTTTTACTTCGCAGAAGGTTTTTTCAAAAGCATTTTCTGCTCCTGTTCCCCATGGTGAGGAAGCAGATGGTTGTGGGGAAGGGAACCTGAGAGCGGTGGAGCCGGGGCAGTGTGGGGGGGAGTTGGGGGAGGCTGAAGGGGGCAATGGGGGAAGTTGGGGGAGGCTGAAGAGAGCGATGGGGGAAGTTGGGGGAGGCTAAAGGAGCGATGGGGAAGTTGGGGAGGCTAAAGGAGCAATGGGGAAGTTGGGGAGGCTGAAGGGGCAATGGGTTGCCGGCGGCCGGGGCAGCGAGGCTGGTGGGGGGCTGCTCGTCCCCACGGGAGGGGAGGAGGAAGAGGAGCTGCCCTTCTTTCTGAAGCTGTTTCCTGTTAGATCTTGCAACTTCACTGTTCCTGAGCAGGGTCCTGTGATGAAGAGGAAACTAGAGATTCGTGGTCCTGCTTTCAGCAGGGCTTAGGCTAGATGAGCTCCTGGGGTCTCTTCCAACCTCATTGTCTAGGATTCTGTGTTTCTGTGGAGGACAGGTCCATCAATGGCTGTTGGCCAGGGTGGGCAGGGATGGTGCCCTAACCTCTGTCTGTCAGAAGCTGGGAATTGGGCGACAGGGGATGGCTCCTGGATGATTCCTGTCTGTTCATTCCTCTGGGGCACCTGGCACCGGCCGCTATCGGCCGACAGGACACTGGGCTAGATGGAGCTTTGGTTTGACCCAGTCTGGCCGGTCTTCCCTTCTAATGCTCTTCTCACATGCTCAGTAACAGCTGCAAGCTGCTGCCCTCACGCGCCATCAGAATCTGCTCCCTGCAATCAAAGGCCGGAAAATCCCCCTGAAGGGGGGAATCGGAGGCGGGATGGGCAGAGGGACAAAACTGGGACAGGATCAGGGTTCAGACGGGGCTGCCATGCCAGGTAGGTGCAGAAGGGAAAACCCCCAGCTAGAGGGAGGCAGAGGGGATAGAAGTCCCCACAGATGGGGTGAGCCGGCAGCAGCAGTTCCAAACTAGGGTGTGGTGGATGGTAGAAGGACTCGTGTTCCTCGCACGATGGTCCCTCTCAGCCCCCCCTCCCCATGGCTGTGGTGTTAAAGGCCCCGCATGGCCCAGTGCCCAGGCACCACAGCAGTGCTCTATCTAAAATGGTGACTGAGCTGCCAAGGGAGCAGGAGCAGCTCCAGGCCCCAGCACGCCAAGCGCGTGCTTGGGGAAGCAAGCCAGGGGGATCTCCGCTGGTCCCACAGCTTCAGTGGACCCTCCACAGGCAAGCTGCTGAAGGCAGCCTGCCTGCCGTGCTTGGGGCGACAAAATCCCTAGAGCCGCCCCTGCAAGGGAGGCGTGATTGAGGGAAATAGTATAAACCCCACCCCCACCATCATAAAACAAACTGATGATCATCAGTTCATCCCTTCCCACTGAACTGCCCAGTGCCTGGCTCGGAGGTAGAGGCAGGAGGAGAGAGACAAGGGTGAGATTTCAGCATCTCCAGGTAGGTCCCACGGCTCCAGTTGCCCCAACAAACACTGCGGAGTTTTAACTGTAGCTGCAGGCCAGCTTTAGGGCTATTCCACCAATTCCCCAATTGGGACCCACGCCTAAGGGCCCCGTACCCAGTAAGAATCCCTTCCTGGCTAGAGGCGCCTTTTTAATTTTTACTCACCCGGCGGCACTCTGGGTCTTCAGGGGCATGTCGTCGGCGGGTCCTTCACCGCTCGAGTCTTCGGCGGCACTTTGGCGGGTCCTTCAGTGCCGCCAAGACCTGGAGTGAGTGAAGAACCCACCACCGAAGTGCCACCAAAGACTCGGAGCACCGCCCGGGTGAGTACAAGCCCCACGTGTTTTTTTAACGTGGTTTTTTTGTTTTAGTCATCCCTGGCGGGGCCCCATCGAAACTGTTCGAATTGGGCCCCGCACTTCCTAAAGCCGGCCCTGAGCATAATTCTAATCAGCCAATCATAACCTCTCCATAGACCCCTTACACGACAACCTTTATGCAATATTGGCTGCAAATCTAGAATAGTGGTCACAACGGTGATCTATACAGTTACAGTTTATGTCAATAACATCACAGGAGGTAACACGGCATCAGTGAGCCTGATATTGGAATACAGCCTCCAGTTTTGGTGTCCTCGTTTGAAAAAGAAGTTGTGAAATTGGAGCTGGGGCAGCAAAGAGCCACCAAATGTTCTGAGGGCTGGAGAAAAATGCCTTCTAGTGAGCTATTGAAAGAGCTCAACCTGTTTAACTTATCAAAAGAAGATTGAAAGATAACTTCATTGAAGTGTTGAAGTGCCTTAATGGAGAGAACATATTGGGTATTAAAGGGCTCTTTAATGTAGCAGAGAATTATTACTATTATGCTTCCCCACTGCAGAACTCCAGTTTTAGGCTGTGCAAGAAGCCAGAGCAGGCATGAGGGTTTCACCCATAGTTTTAATAGAGCTCCCGCTGCTTAACTTTGCTCTTCATTCATATCTCCTCAGTTAATATACAGTGAACCAGTGTGAACATAATCTTACTGATTTCAACAAGAATGCTGGTTCTTGAACGTAATCAGAGTTTATTCCTAGTTTGTGGTTTTAATTGACTTCTTATAAATAGTCTAGCTCCTGGCTTAGTTATGGAAAAGTAGGTAGACACTAGACAGACGGATTATTTTTCTATGGGGCTAGATAGAGAGAGACATGGTTACGTCTGGGGTTAGATAGACAGAAGCACGTCATTAGACAGACACAGGAGAAAGGAAGGATGGTCCAGAGGTTATCGCACTCGACTAACACTTGAGGGGTCTGAGTTTAAGTTCTGCCTTCACTGCAGACTTCCTTTGTGACCTTGAGCAAATCACTTAGGGCCAGATTTTTAAAGGGATTTCAGTTCCTAATTCCCATTGAAATCAATTCAGGCCTCAGATCAGGAGCAGGGGCTGTCTTAAAGTCCTCTGCACAGAATAGCATCTTGACAACGGCTTCACTGTTGTGATGCACTTTTAACCTGTTTCTATGCACATTCCGAGGTGCGTCCCTGCTGCGGGGCCTGTGTACATTGCAGGTAACAGCATGACCCCTCCCTACCACCTCAGAAGGCCCCTCCCATCAGTTTTGCAATTTGTACTTTTCCACAAGGAATAACACCAGCAGAAGATCCCCTGCATCAAACGATCGCTCACAAGGAGAGAGGAACCCCCTTTATCCCATCGAATTGGGACCAGGGCCAGATTAGTTAACCAAAAGGTCGGATCATCGCATGAATGGGAAAGTGCCAGGCTGCATCGCCATCTAGTGACCATAGGAGAGATTGCCCACTTCTGGACCTGTGTGCGCTGGTTGTTGGGTTCATATGGAGAACCGGAGAATTCTGGAATGTGTTTGCCCCAAAAGAAGCTATTGTGTCATACAGGAGGCCTGTGATATGCAGGGGGTCAGATTAGATGCTCTAATGATCTCTTCTGGCCATCAAGTCAACTAATTTCATAAAAACTAAGTGTAGCATTGGGAGCAGCGTCTGATGTTTTCCTGTCTAGCTGGCTTGCTTCCTAGAACGAACGCTCCTTGAGTGGGGTGATCCACAGGGAGTAGCTCAAACCTCCAAAGTGCCTGGCCAGAGGCAGGACATTAGCCCAGCAAGGGAGGGGTGTGGCAGTGACATCACAAAGGCCTTTTGCAGGACCTCAGACTATTGGTCAAAGGTGGTGGGGAGGTGGTGACCTCACAGAGAGATGCTGACATCAGCCAGGCAGGACAGGGGCGAGGGGCCAGGGAAACCTCAGAGACCCTGTGGCTTTGCTTCAGCAAGTCTCCCTCTCCAGGTCTCTCTTTGAGGACTGGGGGAATATTGGGGTTCACTTACCTGAGCGCCAGGAGGAACCTCTTTCGAGTTTTCTCCTTCCCTTTTAGTGATTTTACTTGAAAACAGCCGACCCTGTTTAGAAGGTAAGAGCCTCCTCGAGGTTTGAAACTGTTCAGTCTGATCCATCTGGTGACAGTTGAATTCATGGAAAACATGATCTTAAGGAGGCAGAATTTTATTCCAAACCTGGGATATTGTCCCTTAGAATCTCTGAGGACATTAGGGTTTGTCCTTTTGTTTCACCTTTCCTCCATCCATCCCTCCTTTCTCTTCCTCTCTTGCTTCTTTTCTCCTTTCTCCTGTTCCCCTCCTAACACCAGGAGAGGGTGTGTGTGTGTGTGTGTGTGTGTGTGTGTGTGTGTGTGTGAGTGTGTGTTTTGTGGGGGAGTGCTCGGCAGCTCTCACTGTGGGAGGTCCACCACAAACTGTGGAGCTGCAGTAGTGCTGGGGCAGTGATCCCTGCCAGTGACCTGGGCCATCCTTTGAGCTCTCTGGTGAGACCTCAGCCTTCCATCCTCAGTCTCTACCCTGATTGTCTGAGCAGGGGTTAATGACAAGGAGGAGACTCAAGGCCTTTTTGTTCTCTTTAAGACCAAGTAAATAAGTCATAACCACTTATATGTTTGATGGATTTTGCTGCTTCTCTGCATTAATGAGGCAAGTATGAAGCCTCATTCAAAGACCAGGGTCACTATATTACTGCACAGTCAATCAATGCAGTCAATCAATGCAGTTGTAGATAAATCTCTGCATTATGCATTTTTGTATAACTTGTATATGACTTTGTATTGAACCTTGGTAATATGTTATAGCGGGCCCCTAAGGTAGTGTAATTAAGGTAAAAGAAAAGTGTCTTTTGCTAGAAGTAGAATAAGATCTCCCCCCCACTTGGTAATCAACTGCCCTGTTGAATGAATGAGGTGTGACTGAGCAAGGCGTGGAGGGCAGTACCTCCAGACAGCTGCAATCCTTGGAGAGGGGCTGGCAGCCCAACCAAGGACAATCAGGCTTGGCAAGTGGGCTGACTAGAGAAGAGCAGACATACTGATGGCCTCGGGGATAAGAAGCAAACACCTTCCTGTGGGAACAACCCCCAGCCCAGAGAAAAGCAGCTAGAAGGACCAACAGACACAGTCACAGAGTTTGAATCTGGGAGATTTGCCCTCTCCATCCACCGACTCGCTGCTTGCCTCCTCACCCCACCCCAAGTATAAAGCCTCATTCAAAGACCCAAGGAGTCACTATATTACTGCACAGAGCCCTCCCCCCCGACGAACTCTGCCCCTCACCTGCCTCAGGCTCTGCAAGGGAGTTTGGGTCGGGCGAGGAGGTCTGGGGTGCAGCCCTGGGTTGGGGCAGGGGTTTGGGGTGTGGGATGGTTGAGAGGTTGGGCTCTGGAATGGAGTTTGGGTGCTGGGTGCAGGCTCCAGGCTGGGGCACAGGGTGGGGGTGCAGGATGGGTGGAGGCAGGGGCGACTCTAGGCACCAGCAAAGCAAGCAGGTGCTTGGAGCAGCCCATTTGCAGGGGCGGCAGCCAGCAGGGATCCAGCCTGGGAGCTGAGAACCAACAGGGGCCCTGGGAGCTGTAGTTCCTGGTTAGCTCCTGCCTATAGAGCCAGCTCTGGAGCAGGGAAAAAACTACATTTCTCAGCATTCCCTTGGCCGCTATCAACAGGAAAGGGAGGGGGAGGGAGTACGGTAGCTGAAACCTCAAGCTGCAGCTTGCTGTCAATGGAGAGCTCACTGCTAGAGCGGGGTGGCACTGTGAATGGGGAACGAGTGTGCCCAAGTTGTAGAAGGCTTTGCCCTAGATATCCCCTTCAGAAGACATCCCCAGACTGGATTAGAGATACTGGTGTGACCTCACCTTGCAGCCCCAAGGAAGGAATTGGGTGGACTAAATGGACAGTTCCTCTTTATCTGAATCCTAGCAAGGGAGGTAAGTGGATCCCACTAGAATTTAAGAGTAAGGGAGGAGAGGCTCTACTTGACCTGGGCAGCTTTAGATACAGTACCAGGCACGTAGAGGATTTCCACTTCTGAGCCATCGAAGCAGAAATTGACTTTTCCTTTCCAGATTTAGCTAATATTCAGAAAGGGAATCTAGCACCTGCCTTCCAGATTTGAACACCCTCAAAATTCAGGAGTGCTGAAGCTCAATTTGGGCAGCTGTTACTTCATTTCTCCCAAATCAAATATACTGATTCACTGTAATTTGCTGTAGAAAAGTTGGATAAACTTGAGCAAGAAATGCTTCCCAGTGGTTTTTAAGACTGGAATTGCTATTTTCAACAGCCATTGCCTTTGTTTGTTTGTTTTATAGTTTTATTTGTTTAAAAGGAAGACAGTGATATTGCATTGGCAAATTGCCCATAGAAACAAAGAATGGAACATAAGAATAATAAAGGCACCTCAACGTTTCCTCATTTCTGTAGGACAGTCTTATAATATGCATCCAGATATCCTTTAATCACACAAGCTGGAAATTGTTGCATGTTACTGCAGTTCTGTAACCATATGGGAACCAATCCTGTCTGTGTTCTGTGCACATCCAAAATTCCTGCTGAATGACCCACTCTGGGAGCAAGTTACCAGTGACCCAGGGCTGGGGTGGAAGGAGGGTGCAAGTGGGCGGGGGGAGCCCAGAGCTGGGGCAGCACGGGGTGCATGTGTGGGGAAGATCCCAAGGCTGGGGTGGCAGAGGGTGCTGGTGTGTGTAGGGGAGAGCCCAGGCTGGGATGGCATGGGGTGCGGGTGTGTGGGAGAGAGCCCAGGGCTGGCAGTAGGGGGGTACAGGTTGGGGGGGAGGCCCAGAACTGGGGCAGCAGGGGGTGTGGGTGGAGGGGCAGAGCCCAGGGCTGGGGCAGCAGGGAGATTCAGAGAGGAGCCCAGGACTGGGGTGGGGACAGCCAATATTTTTTTTTGCTTGGGACAGCAAAAAACCTAGAGTTGGCCCTATCTCCACCCACCGTGAGGTAGGTAGGAGCGGATCATTATTATCCCTACTTGAAAGAGGGAGAAGATAAGGCTGAGAAAGGATAATTGACTTGTCTTAGGTCGCATAATCAGTGGCAGAGTTGGGAATAAGACCCAAGAGCCCTGATTTTCAAACTAAGCATCGGATCTTAAATTTTCTACATTGAATGATCTGAGTAAAGTGCTCTCAGATGAGCTCCAGACCAGCAACAGTGCACAGTTAAGTATTCAGCCTATATTTTAGGAGAACTGCATGTTAGAGAGAATCATGAACTGCTCAGAGACAATTAGTGCAGAGAAGCAGCAAAATTCATCAAACATACAACTGCTTATGACTTATTTACTTGGTCTTAAAAAAGAACAACAAGACCTGACTCTCCTCTCTGGCAATAACCCCCTGCTCAGCCAATCAGGGAAGAAACTGAGGATGGGAGGCTGAGAGTTCTCACCAGAGAGCCCAAAGGATGGCCCAGGTAACTGGTGGGGATCACTGCCCTGCAACACACACACACACACACACACACACACACACACACACACACACACACACACACACACACACAGAGCCCTCTCCTGGTTTTGGGAGGAGAACAGAAGAAAGGATAAAAGAAGCAAGAAACGAAGAGAAAGGAGGGAGGGAGGGATGGACGAAAAGGTGAAACAAAGGACAAACCCCAATGTCCCCAGTGAATCTAAGGGACAAAATCCCAGGTACACAATAAAATTCTGCCTCCTTAAGCTCGTTTTTTCCATGCCTAGAATTCAACTCTCACCAGATGACTGAGACTGAACAGGTTTCAAACCTCGAGGAGGCTCTTGCCTTCTAAACAGGGACATCTGTTTTCTAGGAAATCACTAAAAGAGAAGGAGAAAACTCGAAAGAGGTTCCTCCTGGCGCTCAGGTACGTGAACCCCAATACTCCCCCAGTCCTCAAAGAGAGACCTGGAGAAGGAGACTTGCTGAAGCAAAGCCACAGGGTCTCTGAGGTTTCCCTGGCCCCTCGCCCCTGTCCTGCCTGGCTGATGTCAGCATCTCTCTGTGAGGTCACCACCTCCCAACCACCTTTGGCCAATAGTCTGAGCCCCTGCAAAAGGCCTTTGTGATGTCACTGCCACACCCCTCCCTTGCTGGGCTAATGTCCTGCCCCGGCCAGGCACTTTGGAGGTTTGAGCTACTCCCTGTGGATCACCCCACTCAAGGAGCATTCGTTCTAGGAAGCAAGCCGGCTAGACAGTAAAACATCAGATGCTGCTCCCAATGCTACACTCAGTTTTTTAGAAATTAGTCGACTTTATGGCTAGAAGAGACCATTAGAGCATCTAATCTGACCCCTGCATATCACCGGCCTCCTGTATGACACAATAGCGGGTGGGTGGGGGCTGTGGGGGTTGGCAGTGGCGGGGGGACAGGTGAGCCAGTGGCTGACCCCAGCTCACCTCCGCTCCACCTACTCCCCTGAATGTCCCACCCCGCTTCCGTGAATCAGCTGTTCGCGCAGGAAGCCTTGGAGGGAAGAGAAGCGGTGTGGCAGCTTCGCGCTCAGGCCCAGTAAGGTGGAGACAGAGACAAAGTGAGCTGGGTCAGGGGGGCCGCCCGCACCACAGCAGGTAACCCGGGGTGCACAGGGGAACTGCCTCACCCCAGCTCACCTACCTCCCTCTGCCACCCTGGGCCTTAGTGTGAAGGCGCCATTTGCTTCTCAGTCCTCCCAGGCGTCCCGCGCGAACCATCAGGGGCAGGGGTTCCAGAGGTGGTCAGGGGACAGGGAGAAGGGGTGGTTGAATGGGGCAAAGGTCCCAGGGGGGCCATCAGGAATGAGGAGGGGTTGGATGGGGTGACAGGGGGCAGTCAGAGGACAGTGAAGGGCAGTGGATGGGGTGGGATCCAGAGGGGGCATAAAAGGAACGCAGGGGTTGGATCGGCGCAGGAGGCCCGGGGGGACACAACCCCCTGGGGTGAGGAGGGAACTGGTTGTTAAGATTTTGGTAGCTCATCCCTGGCCAGGGGGGTGGGAGGCTGAGGAGGAGAGCAGGCGGGCAGTGGCAGGGGATGAGTATGCGAGCCGGGGAGGGGAGAGCTGAGGTGAGCTGGGGACTGAGGAGGTGAGCGGGCAGGAATTGGTGGGTTGGCAGGTGAGCTGGCGGTGGGGAAGGGGGTTGAGAAGGTGAGCGGGGGTGGAGGCTGAGAAGGCGAGTAGTGAGTCAGTGGCTGACCTGTTCTACTGATCTGGTCTGGCTCCCATCCTCCGAGGGTTGCAGCTGTCTGGGGTGTTGCCTTCCACATTCACACCTCATTCATTCAATAGCATAATTGACTACAAAGTGGGGGAAGATCTTATTCTACTTCTAGCAAAAAGAGAGTTTTCTTTACCTTCGTTATACTACCTTAGGGGCCTGCTATAACTTATTACCAACATTCAATACTGCTGTTTTGGCGGGGTGGTGTTGGGGAAGGAGGGTTTGTTTCACAGGGCGGACAGTGCTTGGGGTGGTGTTTTGTGGGGCTGGGTGGCACTGGGGGTTTCAGTGGAGCCAGGGGTTTTGGCCTCAGCTGTTTTCTTTGGAGTACTATTGCCCTTGCCGCTTTACGAGTTGTGCAGTCCTGGACTAAACCACAGACTCTGGACTCAGCATTCAAGTATCCTGCAGTCTGAACTTCGAATCCGATACATTCTCATTGGCTACCATTGTTTTCCCAGCATGGAAGTGCTTTTTGTCCAACAAGGCAGCCAGATTGGGATCCATAGGCATGGAATGGCTCTGAAGGAATCAGCTGTTTCTCTCTACGCTTCATGAAACTTTGGATTGAAATGGTAAAGGACAGTTGTTCCCAATTTAATCATGGTGTCCTTTAGGAGTGTGACCAAGGCCACTTAACTAGGAGCGGGGGTCTAAAAAGAGTTTACCTGGGCCACAGGTCACCATAGCTTCCATCTCGGGGGTGAAAATCAACCACCAGTACCTGCAATTTCTACCCGAGTTCTTGTCAAATCTGTGACCTTGCTTGGAGTAATTTTATACTTCTCTGGCGTAGAATTCTTCACCAACTGCACAACAGATCAGTAGTGATAGTGAGGTACAACTCCCCCAACTATGCCCTTTTATTTCTTTAATCTGGAGGCACAGATTTAAATTAGGGACTAAATTCAGATGCAGCTTAGAATCCCTGTAAGACACCAAATGTCAGGTCTCTATTAAAAACAGGCATCTTTCTGCAGCTATATCACATTCAACACACCTTCCATTTTCTACACATTTGCAGCACCTCCAGGGGTGAGCTGAAGACAAATGTCATTTCCATTTTTCCCATCCCTACCTCAATATGGATTGTATTTCCCAAATAATAGGCAATAAGCAGCTGATTAGGAAGGAGATATCTTCAGGAGCGACTCTTGCAGGGCCTGGGCCACAACGACTTTGGTAGTGAAATCCATTGGTATTTTGCTTCATTCCAAGTCATTTACTAAGGAATCCTCTTCTCAGCCCTTTAGAAAAAATAGTGACCTAACCAATTGAACAAATGGAGGATTGGAATGGTGATCGGGAATAAGGGAATCCTCTGACTTACACTAACTTCTTCTGTTGTTACAAAGGGTGAAATGACATTTTCCCTATCCCTGCCCTGTTCCTGCTCTTTGTTATAGTTCAATATATTTTAAGTGAGGAAAATGATAATAAAAATATCTGCTCTCCAGCACAACCTGAAGCAACATCAGAGCAACTGGGAATGAAACAATTGGTTTCAAAGGGGGAACTCGATGACTAACACTTGGTTTGAAATGGGGAACAGTATAACCGTGATGCTCAGGGTTTGTTTAGACTAGGAAAAGTGATGGAGTTTAGGTCAGGTCAAAGGAAAGCTAATGCCAACCACTGCACCTGGGCTGCAGCTGCATCTGCACTACAACTATAATTGTCTTTTTACACCAAGATCACTAACTTGAGCAGCCAATGCCATGTACAGCCCTAGTGGATGGAAGGCACAGGTAGTTTTGCCTCAGTGTAGCTTGTTGGGATCAAACCTCTCTCTCACCTGGAGCTGATGAACATTCCTGGCTGGAGGGACACACACTCCTACGACTCAAAAGGAAAGGAGTTGATAGAAAAGATCACAGGACTGACCCCAATGAAGGGTGAGCTGCAAAATGCAGAAGCAGGTAACTCATGTGTGGGAGCTGAGAGACCACAGTGAAGATGGAGCAAAGACCACAATGCAGGAATGAGCAAATTCGATAAACACAACAAAAAAACTACATCTCAAACTAAGGCCAGCACTAATAAAGGCATTTATTACAGTTCTCTCCCATGTGGATTTTCTGATGTTTAATAAGGTTTGTGCTCTGACTGAAGCTTTTCCTACACTCAGATCATGTGTAGGGTCTCTCTCCACAGTGGATTCTCTGAGGTGCGATCAGGGTAGAGTTCTGAGTGAAGCTTTTCCCGCATGCAGAGCATGTGTAGGGCGTCTCTCCTGTGTGGATTCTCTGATATCTGATAAGGTGTGAGCTCTGATTGAAGCTTTTTCCACACTCAAAGCATGTGTAGGGCTTCTCCCCTGTGTGGATTCTCTGATGTGAAATGAGGGTTGAACTATGAGTGAAGCATTTCCCACACTCAGAGCATCCATAAGGTTTCTCTCCTGTGTGGATTCTACGATGTGTGATAAGGTGTGAGCTCCAATTGAAGTGTTTCCCACACTCATGGCATGTGTAATGTGTGTCTTCCAAGTTGATTCTCTCACTTGTAATAAGGTCTGTGTGGCTACTGAAGTTTTCCTCTGGCCTCTGCTGAGTCTCACAGGCTTTTGCTTTTGCTTTTTCTGGGAGTGCACAACTCCAGGAAACATTCCCTTTCGATCTTCCTGATAATGTCCCATGTGGTTCTATTGGCTCAGCATCTTCCTGCTGGGGTTTCTCCTCCTTGTTATCACTCACCATCCTGTCACCTGATGGGAGACAGAGAGAATGAGACATAGGTCACTCTCTGTGCCTGAGAGAAAGGAAATCTCAGAGATAGGAATGGAAAAAGGGATGAACCAACCAAAATATATGTTGGAGATTTTCCCCAAACCTCTCCCCAGAGGAGAATGGAAGGGATCAGTTTTGGTCTGCATCTCACCAGAACTCTCAGGGGAAAGCGAGATTGGGGGACCTGCTGCCAGTTGACAGTCAGGATAGGTGGGATGCTGTAAGTGACATCTATCTAATGATGCCACATCTGCAGGGAACAATCCTGAACTTGGAGAGCTCACAAGGTCTTTGTAGGGCATCCCAAATGTTTCCTGGACAGTTTTCGAGTTGGTTTAACCACCCCACCTGTGCAGGCAGCTCTCAGGGGCACTTCTTTCTCAGAGCCCTGGAGACCTGGGACCCACGGCTCTTCCTCATTCCAGCTGCGAGATCACATCAGGTTTGGAAACTGGAAACTCTACTCAAGGCAAAGAAATCAAGGGAGGTCAGTGGAATTTGTTGGATACTTTTCACAAAAAATAGTCCATGGATTTAAGCAAATCTCCTTTTAAGCAGTAACATCCCAGGGCCAGCTTCCTTGGCTCAATGTGGCAGGAGAGTAATTATTCTAAATCACATTCATTACCTCAGTGCCTAGGGACCAACTAACAGGGGGTCCCCATTGTGCTAGGCACAGTACAAACGCAGAATAGTAGATGGCCCATGCCCTGAAGAATTACAATCTAAATAGAAAAGACAAACACAGAATGGAGGAAGGGGTCGAATCCTCTGTTAGAATAGAGATATTCAGGCCTGCCTGTAAAGCCTATACATTAAGAACTTACAATTGTTTTTTATCACTTAACTAGTTACAGGAGTATGAAAACAAAGAATGAAAATCTCAGTCTGCCTGTGTATGGGTCTTCTCTCACTAGGATCAGGGCCGGCTCCAGGCACAGCTGAGCAAGCTGGTGGTTGGGGCGGCAGATTCTAGGGGGCGGCATCCGCCCAATCCTAGGGCGGCACTGACGGGGTTTTTTTCTGCTGCTCTGGCTGCCCTGTAGGGGGCGGAGGAGGGCAGCGCCTGCAGCGAGCCCGGCAGGGCAGCCCGCGCCCTTCCCTCCCTGCCAACCGGAGCAGCTGCAGCTCGGAGCCCTCCCGGCAGGCGGCGCGAGGTGGTGTTTGAGCAATTGGTCCTGATTTGGCACTCTCCGCTGCCGCCTGGCCCCGTTGTTTTTGTTTTTGTTTTTTCCCTGCAGCCCGGTGGCCCCACCTCCATTTTTTTTTTTTTTTGCTTGAGCGGCAAAGCCAGAGCCGGCCCTGACTAGGATAGTCTGAGGCCTTTTTCTTAGGCTAAGGACTTTGGCTAAGCAGCAGGGGCAGCCATTAGCTGGGAAGCGAAGGGTCACATCCTCTCATCCCAAACCAGTCACACTGAAATAAGGTGCTATTAGGCTGTTAGGAAGACGATCCTGTCTGTATGATGCCCATCACCACCAGATAAAGAAACAGATCTTAAGGTGGATAAAAGAAACTTAGTTTGACAGCATCCTGTCTGGCAAGAAATCACTTATCAATGGCTCTGACTGCGAAACTCTCATTTCTGTATTGTTCTATCTTCATGGCCCTCACTTTTCTGTTGTTTATCTGTCTGGTTCTCTAATTGTTTCTCTCTTCTGTACAATCAATCGTGCTAGGTGTAGCTGAGAATATGACTCTATAAACTGGGGTCAAACAGGAGGGGGAAGGGAAATTGGAATCATGTTTATTAAGTGGGGGGAACAGGAACAGGGACACAGGCAAGGCTGGGAAGGAGGACGGGGTAAATGCTCTGCAGCATCAGAGCTGGGAAGGGAACACTGGGGAACAGACTGTATGGGTGTATAGAGATAAGCCTGAGTGGTGTGAAGGGCTTCGAATATGTAATCTTATAGGTGTAACAATTGTACGGGCTACACAACCACCCAGTGACATCATCAACAAAGTGCCCATTTGTGCCTGGGTAGCGGCCCTGCTATGGGAGGGAGTGTGACGTTATTGGTATAAACTGGGACCATATAGAACATGGTTTGCAACCAAGGTCCTGTAGTGGCACCAAATCTTAGATAAAGGGGGTCATATAAGGTGTCTAAGACCAGGTTATGGGTGGCTGGTTATGATTATGCTGTCTGTGTGCATGTGTCATTTTTAGTTGAAGTTATGTATATTGGCTCTATACTGTCTGTATTTCAAGTTGGTGCTGTGCTTCTGGGAAACATCCCAGACAAGTTGGTGTTAGCTCTGCCCAGCTTGCTTGATGGCCCATTAAGGACCATCAGCTACACAATTGACCCATGGAGAGAAGGCAGACACGCCTTGTGACTCAGCAAAGTATGCAGGACTGGCCCATGTGACTCCAGACTCCATTTTGCTGTAATTTTCCACAGTAAGGACAAAGAGGTTCTTACACCTGGAAAAGCCTATTGTAGTGGGGAGAATTGCCCCACTCCCTGTGAGAGTGGGCTGCGGCAGGCCAGGGCGCCTGTGCAGACAGTGAGCCAATCAGAGAGGGGCTTATTGAGAGCCAATCAGGGCCCAGATTAGAGACAGCCAATCAGGGCCAGGCTCAGGGGTATATAAAGGCTGCCCAGAGCAGGAGCAGTCAGTCTGTCCCAGGCCTTCGACAGGGGAAGGTCAGTCTCCAAGGGCGGAGACTAGCACCGCGGACAGCGCAGTGCTGGCCATGCTCGGGGAGGCTAGGGAGCTTGAACCCGTAGCCTGCCAGGCTGCAGGCCCTGAAGGGAAGGGCCTAGCGGGTGCAAGGGGCCGTAGGGGAAGCGGCCCAGGGAAACAGACAGCAGAAGGGGAGAGAAGGACAGCGAGGCTGACGCCAGAGGGTCCCTGGGCCGGGACCCAGAGTAGAGGGCGGGCCTGGGTCCCCCCCTTTGCAGTGCACCCAGCCATTGGCTGTAGGAGCGGCCATCTTGCTACGCCAGATCCCTGACAGGAGGGATTAGACTCAGAGGGCGATTGCACATAGTGACTGGGGTGTGAGACCACTGAGCACTGACCCCCCCGGAAGGGGGCGCAGAAGGACTAAGGGGCACTGCCGGAGGGCAGTGGCCTCGAAGAGGACGCCGCCGAGCACGCAGCAACGCGGGTCCAGAGATAACAGAGGACAGAACAACGGACGGGACACCACCAGGAGGAGGTGCTCCACTGGAATGAGCTAATTCCCAGAGTCACCAGCAGGAGGCGCCGCGGGGGTGAGTCCCAACCAGTTACACCTATCTAAGGCTGATGCCTCATCTCCATCTGGTCTACAATCCTGCTTCTTACCTCTGGAGGGCTTTGCTACAAACTGAAGCTCTGCACAAAGGACTGATGACCCATCCCAGCGGGGGATGTACTCCAGAGACTTGATTTGAACCTGCAGTTTATGCCATCACTGCTACAAGCCTGAACTAAGAACTTTGCCATTACTGTATGTAATTGATTCCATTTAACCAATTCTAGTTCTCATCTCTACCTTTTTTCCTTCATGAATAAACCTTTAGATTTTAGATTCTAAAGGATTGGCAAGAGCGTGATTTGTGGGTAAGATCTGATGTGTATATTGACCTGGGTCTGGGGCTTGGTCCTTTGGGATAGAGAGAACCGTTTTCTTTTATTGGGGTGTTGGTTTTCATAACCATTCATCCCCAGGACGAGTAGCACTGGTGGTGATACTGGGAGACTGGAGTGTCTAAGGGAATTGCTTGTGTGACTTGTGGTTAGCCAGTGGGGTGAAACCAAAGTCCTCTTTGTCTGGCTGGTTTGGTTTGCCTTAGAGGTGGAAAAACCCCAGCCTAGGGCTGTGACTGCCCTGTTTGAGCAATTGGTCCTGATTTGGCACTCTCCGCTGGGTCCCGCCAGAACCGCATCGTCACAGGGAGGAATGCAGCAAGGACTCAGGATCAGTGGCCAGGGTCACTGAGCATAGACATGGGGAGGTTATATGGGGAGAGGGGTTATGAGTGGGAGAGGGAGGTCAAATGTTAAAATAATGATATTTGGGGGGAAAAATGTAAAAAACTGAACAGAAATAAAACTGGAGTGTAGGCTCTAAAGCAACAAGGCTTCAGTAGGGATTGAGGGTTAAAGGTCTGGGATCCCCCACAGCTCTAGATTCCCAAACCTCTCCTCCCTCCCAATGACCCACCCAGCCCACTTCCCGGGTGCCCTTCCTCCACGCTCCCCTCCCCTTCTTCCCATTACTCTCAGCCGGCACCACTTCCCGGCACCTTGGGAGCTTCTTGTATTTTCTCCTCATCTCTCACTACCTCCTACCTCCCTGCTGCTGCTTAGCTCTAACCCTGCACACACCCTCCCCCTGTCCTGGCACCCCAGAATTACCTACTCCCCCCACTTCTCCGCCCCTCCCACGGCTCTCTTATCCCTTCACCCATGGGATCCTGAATGGCAACATTACACGCCTCCTAACAGAGCTCATCTCACTGTCACACAAATCATGCATGAGTCATACACATATTTTCTCAATTTAGAATTCTACAGGAGGCATATTTTCCTCTTAAAATGAGGAAAAGGCATGAAAGCTACAGTGATTAATATAGCCAATAAGGATATATTAAATCCAATTTTAAAATGACTGACGGCACCAAAAAGGCACATGTCCAAAAATGATACTACCATGTGGGAGATAAGGCAAAAAAAGGGGAGCAAGAAAACCTGCAAAACTTGTATGATGAATAAAGGTATACTGTTATTACTACTCAGGTTCTTTAGAGACCCCACAGCTTCTAATAACCCAGGCGACAGGACTCTTACCCAGCAAGACCACCGTCTCATAGTTCTCCTGCATGACATCCCTGTAGAGGGCTCTCTGAGTGGGGTCCAGCAGAACCCACTCTTCCCTAGTGAAATACACAGCCACCTCCTCGAAGGTCACCGGCCCCTGAAAGAGCAAGAGTCCAACACTCAGTACCTGCTGCCCCACTCACAACCCCACTATTCACGGAACAGCAGCACCAGGTAAATGGAAGCTCCAGGAGGCACATGTTAACAGAGTCCCACCCTACCTTGCTTAGAGCAGCCAGGAGGCATCAGAGGGTGGAAAGAGAGAACCTTTGTGTCTCCCAGCTGACAGACAGAGGCAGAGTCATCACATTTATCACATAGCTACTAGCCAGGGCTTGATATAGGAGATGGGGCTGTCTCTGGACCCTGCTGGTGGCTTCCTGGTAGGAATCTCCAAAGAAAATATATGGAAGAAAGGGGAAGTCAACAGTAAAGAATATAAGTTAGAAAGTCAGAATTGTAGAAAATTGGTAAGGGAAGCTATCAGAAATCAATGACCACTTAATGAAAATGAGAAGGAAGTTTTAAAAAAGTATATTAAGTACAAAATTAATCCCTAACAATGGTAGTGGTAAATTACTAGATGGAAATGGCAGAATTATCAAAAATAATACAGAAGAGGTAATAGTGTTCAATAAATATTTCACTCCTGGAGTTGGAGAAAAACAGATGATGTAATCATATAAGACGCTGACAACGACAGTCTTTCCATCCCAACAATAACTCACGAGGATGTTAAACAGCAGCTATTACAGTTAGACATGTTTAAATAAGCAGGTCCAGATAACTTGTATTAAGAGTTTTGAAAGACCTGGTGGAGGACTGTTAATGTTGATTTTAATTAGGACTTGGACCAATGGGGAAATTCCAGAAGACTGGAAAAAAGCTAATGCTGTGCCAATATTTAAAAAGTGTAAAAGAGATGACCCAGCTAATTACAAGAGTGTTAGTCCGATACTGGGCAAGATAATAGAGCAGCGAATATGGATTTAATTAATAAAGAGGTAAAGGAGGGTAATATAATTAGTACCAATTAACAAAGGTTCAGAGACAACAGATCCAATCAAACTAACTGGATATCCTTATTGGGTGAGATCAAAAGTTTGATTGCAGCTAATAGTATTGATGAGCTAAGAGGTGAAAACATTACCTAGACTTCTGTAAGGCATATGACTTGGTTCAGCACAATATTTTGACTAGAAAACTAGAAAGATACAAAATAAACACAGCATACATTAAATAGATTAAAAACTATGATTGTAAATGGGGAACCATGCTTGAGTAGATTTCTTTCTAGGGGGTTCCCACAAGGATTGGTTCTTGGCCCTGCGCTATTTAACATTCTTATCAATGACCTGGAAGAGAATATAAAATCATCATTGATAAAGTTTGCAGTTGCCACAAAGATTGGGGTTCGTGGTAACTAATGAAGTGTCAGAAGATTCAGGCTCCAGCACTGGGAGTCCGGGAAGTTTTTCCAGCCCTGGCTGGAGGGTTATTTCCTGTTCCACAAAGAGTGGAAGTTCCATTCCCAACTCCTGTGCCTTGAAATTAGGCCCTGACACTACACCACACATTCAGCATAGTGGTATGATTATAAAATGATTAAGACATAATTATGTTACATTTTGTGCAAGATGCATCATGTTCAGTGTCATTGGAAAAGTTATGATTTGCTGAATATGACTGTCCTATTTGTGTGCATGTATCATGTCTGTAACTGAAGTTATGGATATTGACTCTGTATCTGTATTTCAAATGTGTTTACTCTGGGTAACACTCACAACAAGCCTTTCAGGTACAACAAAGAAGCCAGACAGTGTTCATGGCTCATCAAGAAAGACAATGGACCGTGGAAGAGCTTAGCCCTCTTGTGAATTTTTCAGCTAGCCTATGAGTCATGGCTACTATGACTCAGCAGGGCATGCTAGGGCATGTGAGCAGACCACATGACAACAAACTCCATTTTTGTACCTGTATTTTTCCACAAACTGGACTGGGAAACAAGTTTGGAACAAATGGTTCCTGCAATATGGAAAAGCTACATAAGGTGGAGTGTGACATCATTTCTGGCCTCATTCCCACACAAGAGAACTCCTGGAAACACCTGAGGAAGAAAGACTGAACTGGGGAACTGCTGGTCCCAGGGTAAAGGGATTTTTAGCTTGTGTATGGAAACTTGGTGGACTGCTTGTATCATCAGTCAGGTGAGAAACTGCTAATTCAAATTCTATCCAGATAGTATGTTAAGCTTAGTTTGAGTTTTTGGTTATTTGTTAAGTAATCTGCTTTGATCTGTTTGCTACCACTTATGGCTGGGAAATTGGCTTTGTCTTCTATCTGTCTTTGAGTGGCTTAGGTAACGCACTCAGGTAGCTTAGTTGGATGCGTGGTGCCACCTGCTGTCCTGTTGGGTAATAACAGGGCCTGGAGAGGCTGGCAGTGTGAGAAGGGCCAACCCAGTTTGAGGGTTAGAGGGACAGTGTTTCCCAGAAGCCCCCCAGACTGCACCCCGGGGTGACAGCCCATCACACCCTAGAGTACACAAGTCTCAGCAGGTTTGTCACATCCTTTCCTCCCATTCCACACCCTAGACAGTTCCTGCCTCCCACTACCTCTAGCAGCTCCCACCCTCCTATACATTTACTTCTCCTCTCCTCCAAGCAGAACCCACCACCAGCGTCCTGATAATCCCTTACCTGAGCCAGCTCCATTGCAGCCGTTTCCTTCCAGCTGGGAGGAGGGGATGATTTAGGTGAAAGGTGGACATTATTCTGTAGCCTGCCAGGGCAAGAAGGGCAATGTGAGAGAATTCAGACAGGGTTTCTGTCCTTTCCACATGTCAATTCCCCCCAGCATTTTTCCCTGGTAATGGACATTCTAGGTTCTGCCACACTGTGTAGCACAAAATGACCTTATTCCAGTACAGGCCTAGCCCTCTCCCACAAGGGTGTAACCTCCTAGACATAGTGAAACCTCCCAGTAGCAGAGTCACTCTGTTACATTTATACAGTTTGTAGATGATATCTTCCTCTCTACTCTGCACTGATTAGGCCTCAACTGGAGTAATGTGTCCAGTTCTGGGTGCCACATTTCAGGAAAGATGTGGAAAAATTGGAGAAAGTCCAGAGAAGAGCAATAAAAATGATTAAAGGTCTAGAAAACATCACCTATGAGGGAAGACTGAAAAAATTGTGTTTGTTTAGTCAGGAGAAGATATGATCAGCTTTCAAGTACATAAAAGTTCATTTCAAGGAGGAAGGAGAAACATTGTTCTTAACCTCTGAGGACAGGACAAGAAGCAATGGGCTTAAATTGCAGCAAGGAAGGTTTAGGTTGGACATTAGGAAAACTCCTGTCAGGGTGGTTAAGCACTGGAATAAATTGCCTAGGGAGGTTGTGGAATCTCCATCATTGGGGATTTTTAAGAGCAGGCTGGACAAATACCTCTCAGGGATGATCTAGATCAGGGGTGGCCAACATGTGGCTCTTTAGAATTTAATACGCGGCTCCTTGTACAGGCACCAACTCCGGGGCTGGTGCTACAGGCACCAACTTTCCAATGTGCTGGGTGTGCTCACTACTCAGCTACAGGCCCTGTCCCCACTCCACCCCACTCCACCCCTTCCCTGAGCCTACAGTGCCCACGCTCCATCCCCCCCGTCTCCCCCCACCGAGTGTCTTGCATAGCATGAGCAGCTGATCAGGAGTGCGAGGAGGGGGGGTGCTGATTAGTGTGGCTTCCCATGGGTGGGAGGCACTGGGAGCAGGAGGTGGGAGCTGATGATTCTTTAGCAATGTATATTGGTGAATTCTGGCTCTTTCTCAGGCTCAGGTTGGCCACTCCTGGTCTAGATAATACTTCATCCTGCCTTGAGTGCAGGGGACTGGACTAGCTACCTCTCAAGGTCCCTTCCAGTTCTGTGATTCTATGAACCAAAGGCCAGAGATGAGCAGAATCAAAGAAGTCACTCTGGGGTTTCTCCCTGTCATTGTCATTGTCCCCAAGGCAGCTCTCTCAGCGTGACCCTGGGGGCTCTGAGACTGGGCCTTTTACCTCAGCACACCTTGTTTCTTTCTGTGGCTCCCAGTGAGTCCAAATGAGTAGATACTCCTCATACAGACTGTGAACATAAGAATGTGTTTTGTGTTTAGACTTTATTGAATGCTTGTAAGTTGCTGCCTGAGTTAACATCTGACTAGTTGCATTGTGAGCCTCTGTGGCTCTGTAAATCACCAGACAGGAGAGAGACTTTACCTACGTGAAGTGCTGATTGGCAACAGAATGCCTGGCAGGAAAGGTCAATCAACACCAGAGAGACTATTATGGGATGTTAACAAGGACACAAGACTGTTGTTGTGCTCTTCACTTCCCATTAGCTGAGTTTCCTGCTCAGAGCACATGGTAGGAAGGGGATGAAAACCCCATAGAGAAGGAACTGATTGTCTGTATGCTGCCTGGACTCGGGGGTGGGGGGGAAAGTTTCTAGGCATAAGCAAGGAAGTGACGGGTCCTTTGGGACTGGAAGTAACTTGAACATTGCTGTGATTCATGCTGTAAGGCAGTGGTTCTCAACCAGGGCCCCCCTGGAGGGCTGTGAGCAGCTTTCAGGGGGCTGCCAAGCAAAGCCGGCATTAGACTCACTGAGTCCCAGGGCAGAAAGCTGAAGTCCCAGCGCATGGGGCTGAAGTCCAGGGCCCTGAGCCCCATCACCAGGGCTGAAGCCAAAGCCTAAGCAATGTAGCTTTGCGGGGGCCCCTGTGGCATGGGGCCGCAGGCAGTTGCCCTGCTTGCTACCCCTAACGCCAGCCCTGGATTTTATATGCAGAAAACCAGTTATTGTGGCCCACATGGGCAGTGGAGTTTTTATAGCGTGTGTGGCGTGGGGGGTGGGGAGGCTCAGAAAGAAAAAGGTTGGGAACCCCTGGAGTAAGGGACCACCTGTCACAAAGGTGAGCTCACCTGCGTGGTGAGATATATGGGATCACCCAAGAGGACTGTCTGTGACTCCATGTTAATGCTGTTACAATGCCTGAAGCGTTTACAC
Source organism: Mauremys reevesii (assembly GCF_016161935.1). Classification (NCBI taxonomy): domain Eukaryota; kingdom Metazoa; phylum Chordata; order Testudines; family Geoemydidae; genus Mauremys; species Mauremys reevesii. The sequence continues at coordinate 28,048,483 of NC_052639.1, forward strand.
TGGATACTTGGTTGGTGAAATCTCCATACAGACCTCACACCCAATTTGGGGTTTGTGCCCTGCTTCTCACCAGTCTGCCTGAGGCTGGTGCTAGTGCTCTCGAGTCACTGAAGACAGTGTTACAGAGAGAGGAGCTGTGACTTCCCCAAGGTCACTAAACAGGTCCATGACAGAGCCAGGAACACATCCTGTTAACTCCCGAGCCCCATCACTCGCAGCTTGGAAAGGTCCCCAGTGCACACTGTAGGAAGAGCTGTGCAGAGATTGCAAATGAGCTGCTCTGCCAAGACAGCCTGCACATCCATGGACAAACCACCTCGCTGGGGGTGTGTCCCCTGGGTCAGGAGAAGTCAGTGTCCAGTCCTGTGGGGCTGTGCTCCTGGCTCATACCTCCAGCACTCACTGCTGCCCCTCCGTTACCATCTGCACTGTTCAGTGAGCCTCAGGCCTCAGGGAGGTCACAGCCCCTCTCCCCACCCCAAACCTTCAAACTGGGACATGGTGCAGCAGTGCCAGAGTGCACTAGTGTAAATTCTGTCTACACTAACGGTTTGCACCAGTGCCTAAAACAGCAGTGTGGCAGAGACCTTCAGAAACAGCAGTACGGTGGCACTAGAACCTATTTCTAGCTCGGTCACAGACAGCCTGGGTGACCTTGGACACGTTAATGTTTCTCCTCCCAACTTTAGTCTCTTTATCCAACTGCCCACTCACTGGGGTCTCCTCTCTTTCCAGAGCTGCTCACCACTAAAATCTGTGTGGGTGTCCCCAGAGCTAAGGCAGTTCAGCTCTGGAACAGTCTTACAAGGGGGCTGGGGAGTCTCTTTCCCTGGAAGTCTTTAAGAACAAATAGGACAAAGCTCTGTCAGAGATAATCTACATATACTTGGTCCTGCCTCAGCAGAGAAAGCTGGACTTGATGACATCTTGAGGTCCTATCTAGTCCTACATTTCTAGGACGCGATGCAATATATACATATAAAAACACAACATACAGAATAAAACTCACCACAACATAATGTCAGGCAAATTCAGGGGAAAAAACACAAACTACAATCCACAGCATAAAATGACAATACAAAGGAAAAGAAAGCAACACGATGCAAACTATGACATCCTAGGACAAAAGTACACAATGGAAAACAAGCTGAGGCAAAACAATTCACCATAAAACTGCTACACAACATGGTGCGATCACAGTTCCAAATGGCACCATGCAAAACAGCTCAGCGTAGAACATGACGCAGCACAAAAGAGAATTATTTCAATGTAGGCCTGGAAGGGATCTTGAGAAGTCATCTACTCCAGCCCGCTGTGCTGAGGCAGGACCAAGTATCCCTAGACATTCGCAGACTGGCGTATCTCTAACCTGGTCTTAAAATCCTCCAATGAAGGAAATTCCACAGCCTCCTTGGAAGCCAATGCAAGGCAAACACAGACCAAAACAACGCTGTACACACACACGCTGGGCTTGCGGTTAAGGGGGGAGGCAAGAATTGAAACAATCTGGGTTCAGTTCCCAGTTTTGCCGCAAATTCTCCACGCAAACTTGTTAGACACCGGTGGCTGGCCCGTACCACTGACTTGGGCCCACACGGCTCAGGCTGTGGGGCTGTTTAATTGTCATGTAGAAGTTCCGGCTTGGGCTGCAGCCCAAGGTCTGGCACACTCCCACCTCGCAGGGTCCTAAGGTGAAAAGAGACAAATTCATATTACAATTAAGGCACAAATACTCAACAGCGAGGTTGATTCACCACAGGAACAAGCTACCAAGGAAAGTGGTGGATTCTCCGTCTCGTGACGTCATTTCATGAAGACTAGATGCCTTTCTGGAATGTGTTTACCCCAAAAGTAGCTAGTGTGTCATACAGGAGGCCTGTGATATGCAGGGGTCAGATTAGATGCTCTAATGGTCTCTTCTAGCAATAAAGTCGACTAATTTCTTTAAAACTGCATTGGGAGTTTACATTGGGAGCAGCAGCGTCTGATGTTTTCCTGTCTAGCCGGCTTGCTTCCTAGAACGAATGCTCCTTGAGTGGGGTGATCCACAGGGAGTAGCTCAAACCTCCAAAGTGCCTGGCCAGGGGCAGGACATTAGCCCAGCAAGGGAGGGGTGTGGCAGTGACATCACAAAGGCCTTTTGCAGGACCTCAGACTATTGGCCAAAGGTGGTGGGGAGGTGGTGACCTCACAGAGAGATGCTGACATCAGCCAGGCAGGACAGGGCGAGGGGCCAGGGAAACCTCAGAGACCCTGTGGCTTTGCTTCAGCAAGTCTCCTTCTCCAGGTCTCTCTTTGAGGACTGGGGGAATATTGGGGTTCACGTACCTGAGCGCCAGGAGGAACCTCTTTCGAGTTTTCTCCTTCCCTTTTAGTGATTTTACTTGAAAACAGCCGACCCTGTTTAGAAGGTAAGAGCCTCCTCGAGGTTTGAAACTGTTCAGTCTGATCCATCTGGTGACAGTTGAATTCATGGAAAACATGATCTTAAGGAGGCAGAATTTTATTCCAAACCTGGGATCTTGTCCCTTAGAATCACTGAGGACATTAGGGTTTGTCCTTTTTGTTTCATCTTTTCCTCCATCCATCCCTCCTTTCTCTTCCTCTCTTGCTTCTTTTGTCCTTTCTCCTGTTCCCCTCCTAACACCAGGAGAGGGTGTGTGTGTGTGTGTGTGTGTGTGTGTGTGTGTGTGTGTTGCGGGGGAGTGCTCGGCAGCTCTCACTGTGGGAGGTCCACCCCAAACTGTGGAGCTGCAGTAGTGCTGGGGCAGTGATCCCTGCCAGTGACCTGGGCCATCCTTTGAGCTCTCTGGTGAGACCCCTCAGCCTCCCATCCTCAGTCTCTACCCTGATTGTCTGAGCAGGGGGTTATTGACAGGGAGGAGACTCAGGTCCTTGTTGTTCTCTTTTAAGACCAAGTAAATAAGTCATAACCACTTATATGTTTGATGGATTTTGCTGCTTCTCTGCATTAATTTTCTCTGAGCAGTTCATGATTCTCTCTAACATTGCAGTTCTCCTAAAACACTGGCTGAATAATTACTGTGCATACTTGTTGGTCTGGAGCTCATCAGAGAGCACTTTCTTGAGGTCATTCAATGTATGAAATTCAAAATCCGATGGTTAATTTGACAATCAGGGCTCTGGGTCCTATTCCCAATTCAGCCATTGACTGGCTGTGTGACCTAAGACAAGTCAATTTTCCTTTCTCAGCCTGAGCGTCTCCCTCTTTCAAGTAGGGGTAATAATGATCCGCTCCTACCTACCTCAACACACTCACTCTTCCCCAGCACATACACACACTGTCTCTCCCCACACACAAACAGTCTCCACACTGCAGCTGAAAAGCAGCTGGCAATCTAGTAGGATGACCCTGGAACAATGGGATAGAGAAACCTGCATCACTGAAAGTGCAGCCACTATGGTATTGTAGGCCAGCTTCCTAAAGCCTCAGCCTCAACCACTTAACACTGGGGACTTTCTACACTCTGGTTCTGTTCTCACTGAAGGATCATTACCAATTGTTCGCTCAGACCAGCTTACCCAGCACCCTCACTGCTGTGCAGCTCTGTATGTGTGGCCATGGCTGAACAGCAAGAATTCCTGCCCATTTCCCTTCTGGCTGGAGCATGGTTTGTGGTTAATGATGTTGCAGTAGATTGTTTGCTACCTGCCTTGGCAATTCAGACAGTCCCTTTTCCCAACATATCTCCAGCACCTCAGTCCCTGGCTGGGTCTCCTGGGCAGTGGAAAACATCCCTTGTTTGGTGTTGCAAAGGGGATCGTGCATAGCTGAGATGTCTCTCGGTTTGGATCAAAGGGGAATGTTGGATGGAATATATCACACAACCCTCCCTGCTCCCCAGAGCCCCATGGGGAGAATGTAGAGAAGGGGGAGTCATTCCTCCCCTGCACTCCCACAAGAGTTGCTAGGACTCCTTCCTGCCAGCTACTCACCCCTGGATTCATGCTTAGCTCCTAGGATCTTTCTGCTCCAAAGGCTCCATAGTCCTGGGGTGGGGAGGTGTCACTGCACAGTCTGAAACACAAGGGAGGTTTCTGGAATTGAAGGAAGGAGCAGAAAACGGAGAGGAAAGAAACAGAGAGAAAACGCCTCGTCTCTCTCCCCTCCCCCTGCCTCCCCCATCAAGAAATGTTACCAAGGACCAGCATTAGGGGAAATGGTGTCCTGGGCAAAACTTGTACTTTGGCAAAGTTCTTGGTTCAGGCTTGTAGCAGTGATGGAATAAACTGCAGGTTCAAATCAAGTCTCTGGAGTACATCCACAACTGGGATGGGCCATTCAGTCCTTTGTACAGAGCTTCAGTTTGTAGCAATGTCCCTCCAGAGGTAGGAAGCAGGACTGAAGAGAAGATGGAGATGAGGCATCAGTCTTTTATAGTCTCTTGCCATGTGGTCTTTGCTTTCTTTGTCCCAAGGACACTCTATCCAGCACGTGACATCGAAAAACCTTAGATTTCTGTCCATAGGCAGGTCCCTGCCCACCTTGCTGAGCCACAAGGCATATCTGCCTTCTCTCAATGGGTCAGTTGTATAGCTGATGGTCCTTAATGGGCCATCAAGCAGGCTAGGCAGAGCTGACACCAATTTGTCTGGCTGGGGTGTTCCCCAGAAGCATAGCACAAGTTGGAAATACAGGCAGCATAGAGCCAATATTCATAATGTCAACTACAAAAATGATACATATCTAGAGATAGCATAATTATAATCAGCCAATCATAACCTCTCCATAGACCCTTTATGTGACCACCTTTATACAATATTGGCTGCAAATATACAACAGTGGTCGCAACGGTGATCTATACAGTTACAGATAATGTCAAGAACGTCGCAGGAGGTGACATCGTATCAGCGAGACTGATACTGGAATACTGCCTCCAGTTTTGGTGTCCTCATTTGAAAAAGATGGTGTGAAATTGGAGTTGAGGCAGCAAAGAGCCACCAAATGTTCTGAGGGCTGGAGAAAAATGCCTTCTAGTGAGCTATTGAAAGAGCTCAACCTGTTTAGCTTATCAAAAGAAGATTGAAAGGTGACTTCATTGAAATGTTGAAGTGCCTTACTGGAGAGGAAAGATTGGCTATTAAAGGTCTCTTTAATGTAGCAGAGAAAGGCATAAAAAAACCCAATGGCTGGAAGGTGAAAAGAGACAAATAGGGGTAGCCGTGTTAGTCTGATCTGTAATCAACAAAGAATTGTGTGTCTTATATAGACTAGAAGAGCAGAGCATGAGCTGTGGGTGAATACTGACTTCTTCAGATGCAAGAAGAAAGAAAAAAGAAAGAAGAAAAGAAAGAAGTACCCACGAAAGCACATGCTGCACTGCAACGTCTGTTAGTCTATAAGGTGCCAGGGATTGATTCATATTACAATTAAGGCATAAATATTCAACAGCGAGGATGATATACCACAGGAACAAGCTACCAAGGAAAGTGGTGGATTCCCCGTCTCGTGACATCATTTCATGAAGACTAGATGCCTTTCTTGAATGTGTTTACCCCCAAAGTAGCTAGTGTGTCATACAGGAGGCCTGTGATATGCAGGGGTCAGATTAGATGCACTAATGGTCTCTTCTGGCAATAAAGTTGACTAATTTCTTTAAAACTGAATGTAGCATTGGGAGCAGCAGCGTCTGATGTTTTCCTGTCTAGCCGTCTTGCTTCCTAGAACGAATGCTCCTTGAGTGGGGTGATCCACAGGAAGTAGCTCAAACCTCCAAAGTGCCTGGCCGGGGCAGGACATTAGCCCAGCAAGGGAGGGGTGTGGCAGTGACATCACAAAGGCCTTTTGCAGGACCTCAGACTATTGGCCAAAGGTGGTGGGGAGGTGGTGACCTCACAGAGAGATGCTGACATCAGCCAGGCAGGACAGGGGCGAGGGGCCAGGGAAACCTCAGAGACCCTGTGGCTTTGCTTCAGCAAGTCTCCCTCTCCAGGTCTCTCTTTGAGGACTGGGGGAGTATTGGGGTTCACGTACCTGAGCGCCAGGAGGAACCTCTTTCGAGTTTTCTCCTTCCCTTTTAGTGATTTTACTTGAAAACAGCCGACCCTGTTTAGAAGGTAAGAGCCTCCTCGAGGTTTGAAACTGTTCAGTCTGATCCATCTGGTAACAGTTGAATTCATGGAAAACATGATCTTAAGGAGGCAGAATTTTATTCCAAACCTGGGATCTTGTCCCTTAGAATCACTGAGGACATTAGGGTTTGTCCTTTTTGTTTCACCTTTTCCTCCATCCATCCCTCCTTTCTCTTCCTCTCTTGCTTCTTTTTTCTTTTCTCCAGTTCCCCTCCTAACACCAGGAGGGGTGTGTGTGTGTGTGTGTGTGTGTGTGTGTGTGTGTGTGTGTGGTGGGGGAGTGCTCGGCAGCTCTCACTGTGGGAGGTCCACCCCAAACTGTGGATCTGCAGTAGTGCTGGGGCAGTGATCCCCACCAGTGACCTGGGCCATCCTTTGAGCTCTCTGGTGAGACCCCTCAGCCTCCCATCCTCAGTTTATATCCTGATTGTCTGAGCAGGGGGTTAATGACAGGGAGGAGACTCAAGGCCTTTTTGTTCTCTTTTAAGTCCAAGTAAATAAGTGATAACCACTTATATATTTGATGGATTTTGCTGCTTCTCTGCATTAATTGTCTCTGAGCAGTTCATGATTCTCTCTAACATTGCAGTTCTCTTAAAACACTGGCTGAATAATTACTGTGCATACTGTGGGTCTGGAGCTCATGTGAGAGCACTTTATTGAGGTCATTCAATGTATGAAATTCAAGATCTGATGGTTAATATGAAAATCAGCGTTAGGGGAAATGGTGCCCTGGGCAAAACTTGTACTTTGGCAAAGTTCTTGGTTCAGGCTTGTAGCAGTGATGGAATAAACTGCAGGTTCAAATCAAGTCTCTGGAGTACATCCACAACTGGGATGGGCCATTCAGTCTTTGTATAGTGCAGGGGGTTAATGACAGGAGGAGACTCAAGGCCTTTTGTTCTCTTTTAAGACCAAGTAAATAAGTCATAACCACTTATATGTTTGATGGATTTTGCTGCTTCTCTGCAGTAATGAGGCAAGTATGAAGCCTCATTCAAAGACCAGGGTCACAATATTACTGCACAGTCAATCAATGCAGTCAATTAATGCAGTTGTAGATAAATCTCTGCATTATGCATTTTTGTATAACTTGTATATGACTTTGTATTGAACCTTGGTAATATGTTATAGCGGGCCCCTAAGGTAGTGTAATTAAGGTAAAAGAAAAGTGTCTTTTGCTAGAAGTAGAATAAGATCTCCCCACTCGGTAATCAACTGCCCTGTTGAATGAATGAGGTGTGACTGAGCAAGGCGTGGAGGGCAGTACCTCCAGACAGCTGCAATCCTTGGAGAGGGCTGGCAGCCCAACCAAGGACAATCAAGCTTGGCAAGTGGGCTGACTAGAGAAGAGCAGACATACTGATGGCCTCGGGGATAAGAAGCAAACACCTTCCTGTGGGAACAACCCCAGCCCAGAGAAAAGCAGCTAGAAGGACCAACAGACACAGTCACAGATTTTGAATCTGGGAGATTTGCCCCTCTCCATCCACCGACTCACTGCTTGCCTCCTCACCCCCCCACCCCAAGTATAAAGCCTCATTCAAAGACCCAAGGAGTCACTATATTACTGCACAGAGCCCTCCCCCCCCGACGAAGTCTGCCCCTCACCTGCCTCAGGCTCTGCAAGGAGTTTGGGTCGGGCGAGGAGGTCTGGGGTGCAGGCCCTGGGTTGGGGCAGGGGTTTGGAGTGTGGGATGGTTGAGAGGTTGGGCTCTGGAATGGAGTTTGGGTGCTGGGTGCAGGCTCCAGGCTGGGGCACAGGGTGGGCGTGCAGGATGGGTGGAGGCAGGGGCGACTCTAGGCACCAGCAAAGCAAGCAGGTGCTTGGAGCAGCCCATTTGCAGGGGCAGGGATTTCCACTTCTGAGCCATCGAAGCAGAAATTGACTTTTCCTTTCCAGATTTAGCTAATATTCAGAAAGGGAATCTAGCACCTGCCTTCCAGATTTGAACACCCTCAAAATTCAGGAGTGCTGAAGCTCAATTTGGGCAGCTGTTACTTCATTTCTCCCAAATCAAATATACTGATTCACTGTAATTTGCTGTAGAAAAAGTAGGATAAACTTGAGCAAGAAATGCTTCCCAGTGGTTTTTAGGACTGGAATTGCTATTTTCAACAGCCATTGCCTTTGTTTGTTTGTTTTATAGTTTTATTTGTTTAAAAGGAAGACAGTGATATTGCATTGGCAAATTGCCCATAGAAACAAAGAATGGAACATAAGAATAATAAAGGCACCTCAACGTTTCCTCATTTCTGCAGGACAGTCTTATAATATGCATCCAGATATCCTTTAATCACACAAGCTGGAAATTGTTCTATGTTACTGCAGTTCTGTAACCATATGGGAACCAATCCTGTCTGTGTTCTGTGCACATCCAAAATTCCTGCTGAATGACCCACTCTGGGAGCAAGTTACCAGTGACCCAGGGCTGGGGTGGAAGGAGGGTGCAAGTGGGCGGGGGGAGCCCAGAGCTGGGGCAGCACGGGGTGCATGTGTGGGGAAGATCCCAAGGCTGGGGTGGCAGAGGGTCCTGGTGTGTGTGGGGGAGAGCCCAGGGCTGGGATGGTGTGTGGGGAGAGCCCAGGGCTGGCAGCAGGGGGTACAGGTTGGGGAGGCCCAGAACTGGGGCAGCAGGGGTGTGGGTGGTGGGGCAGCGCCCTGGGCGGGGGCAGCAGGGAGATTCAGGGAGGAGCCCAGGGCTGGGGTGGGGGCAGCCAATTTTTTTTTTTGCTTGGGACAGCAAAAAACCTAGAGTTGGCCCTATCTCCACCCACCGTGAGGTAGGTAGGAGCGGATCATTATTATCCCTACTTGAAAGAGGGAGAAGATAAGGCTGAGAAAGGATAATTGACTTGTCTTAGGTCGCATAATCAGTGGCAGAGTTGGGAATAAGACCCAAGAGCCCTGATTTTCAAACTAAGCATCGGATCTTAAATTTCCTACATTGAATGATCTGAGTAAAGTGCTCTCAGATGAGCTCCAGACCAGCAACAGTGCACAGTAAGTATTCAGCCAGTATTTTAGGAGAACTGGAATGTTAGAGAGAATCATGAACTGCTCAGAGACAATTAATGCAGAGAAGCAGCAAAATTCATCAAACATACAACTGCTTATGACTTATTTACTTGGTCTTAAAAAAGAACAACAAGACCTGAGTCTCTTCTCTGGCAATAACCCCCTGCTCAGCCAATCAGGGTAGAAACTGAGGATGGGAGGCTGAGAGTTCTCACCAGAGAGTCCAAAGGATGGCCCAGGTCACTGGTGGGGATCATTGCCCCGCAACACACACACACACACACACACACACACACACCTCTCCTGGTTTTGGGAGGGGAATAGAAGAAAGGATAAAAGAAGCAAGAGACGAAGAGAAAGGAGGGAGGGAGGGAGGGATGAAAAGGTGAAACAAAGGACAACCCCCAATGTCCCCAGTGAATCTAAAGGACAAAATCCCAGGTACACAATAAAATTCTGCCTCCTTAAGCTCGTTTTTTCCATGCCTAGAATTCAACTCTCACCAGATGACTGAGACTGAACAGGTTTCAAACCTCAAGGGGGCTTCTGGCTGTGATTTTTCAGTCCTCAAAGGCCAGCCAGGTGACTGTAAATAACTTACAATCATTAGGAAAAATTAGTATCAAGATTCCAACTCTAGCAGTCAGACAACATTGGTTCAATTTACAAGAGATTACTTTTTATATTCCTTGGTTCCCCCCAAATTAGGAAGGGCCTGTGACCACAGGTCCTGCAGGGTACAAAGGGCAGGTCTACATCCCTTTTCTCTTTGTGCATAGTCCTGCCTGCTCCTTTTCAGTTTCAGTTCTGCTTCCACAGTACTGATCAGCACATTCTTCAGTAGCATAGGGAAGGGCAGGCACCATCACACAAGGACTATTACACAGAGACCTGCCAAATGCACACAGCAAACAAATGAAAACAAGAGATGAAAATGTTATTTTTTCATTAATCCCTTTCAGTGACAGCAACCTCCGTGGCTAATTGTAACAATAGTAGATGCAGCATTTTCTGATTGAAATGATTTTCAAGTTGTGGGTGCCCCTTTATGAACAGTAATTGCCTACATCTGTGACACAAGTACTTTTCAATTCCATTAAACCTGGGGTTTTGCTCAATTACACACGATATCTTGGAATTTTTCTGGCATATTCATCATCACATACATCACCTACAAGACTCCTGCCATAACAAGGGGTTCTTTATAGGGGTTTGAAATTATTAAAGTGACCCAGCACTTTTCAATTGTAACAGCTCAGGACAAAGTAGATCTCCCTGATCCCACTTATGTAGCTATTTAAATGTAACCTAGTTATAAGGTGGCCTAACTTACTGATATTTTTTGACACGTTTTCAAAAAGTGGCCTCTATTTAAATCCATGCAAATATCTGTATGCACACTTTCTGAGCACTGCAAGTCTGAATCTATCACCTGTGCATGCATCTGCTGTTACCTGAAACATGCACATGCTGCTATTTGCATGAAAACTTCTACACGCCTGAATAGAGGAGGATCCTTTGAAAATGTGGCCTTTTAATTATATTTCATACTCCACAAGAGTAGCCTAAAAACAACAACGGGATATAATAAGGCCCTGGCATCAAATGAATAAGGAACAATATAAAAAATCAGCAGCACTTTATAAAGAGGACAGGAACAAAATATACAGTAACCATAAAACCAACAGATAAAACAAAACCCAGATTTCCCCAGGTGCAATCTAACAGGACAATTTTGCCTTCATAACTCTAGCAATACTCATCTATTTCAGCATGTAATGATCCTGTTTAAAGTATCCAGGAAACAATAAACTCTGGCCCCGGTGCTTGTACATGTTCACTTTGTTGAGTGTGGCTCACATATCTGGACCTCCCAGCTGTTAATAGCTTCACCAACCACCCCTCTGTCTTTGCTTCTGTGTATGTCACTTCATTCTGGCTCTGCAAGGTGTCTGAAGTCCCAAATGCCACTTGTCCTTCTGTAAACCTATCCCAGCGGTATCCCTCCCCCAACTGCCTCCTTTGTGGTTCAATTCTACACCACTGAAATCAATGGAATTTTTTCCATTGACTTCAATTAGAGCAAGATCGGGCCCTTCAGCAATTTCCACCCAGTTCTTTCTATTATGATTTGTACCAATCAGGGTTCAGGGCCTCATTGTTCTAGGCACTGTCTAACAAAACAATGGTCCCGTGCCCCAAATATTCTGCAGCATCATCCAAAAGATACCAGAAATGCAGTCCAGTGAATTACCTTGATAACCTCTGGTGTAATCTTTCTTAATATCTGTGGTTTCTAATTCTATCAATTACTCGACAATTAAATTAAGGGGGTTAAGTTACACAGTGGTTTCTGAGAGCAACTGTTTTGAAAATCCAGTTAAAAATGTATTTTAAAGGTAAATAAATGCCTAATCTTTGCCTGAAACACAAGCAATATGATTTTTTTTTAAATGTGTGCTACCATCTCCAAGCCTCATCCTCTCTCCAGTGAAATCCCTCTGCAAATGCCTGCACTTTTTCATTTCCACCCATGCCCTTCCCCTTTTTGCCTTTACAGAGCTATTAAATTTGTTAGTCTCTAAGGTGCCACAAGTACTCCTCATTCTTTATGCTTAATGATGTACTTCTAATAAAGAATTTAATTCTAATTTTTGCCTAGAGTGACTCTGACTTTCAAATTATATTTAAACATAGGAACTTGTGGAATGGTTTAGGAATAAAAATAAATTAACATGTACAGAAATATGAAATAGAAAAACAAATAGGACAATTTCACTGCTCTACATGGGGAAAAACCCACACAGAGCTTATTTCATCTTGTGAATTTTTCTTCAGACTAAGCTAAGGGGGGGAAAAGAAAGAGTTTCTCTAATTGTTTTAAACCATGGATGAAAAGAACCTAACATGATCACCCTTGATTAACATGCTTATTATATAATATATAAACAGGGAAACCAGGAGACAACCTGGGCCACGAAAATAAATAAGGAATCCTTTTATATTGATAGTTCCCAATGTATCCTCTGCCAAGAAATGGACTTTGTGCAGAGAAAATCCATTTTCTAGTGCCAAAGATATTGATAATTAACATTTATGTCATGAAACTTGTAATACCAGTTTGCTAAAATAAAGCTAAGCTTTTCATTATTATTTTAGAGTTTAATTTAGTCATCCAAGGTTACTCAGCTTCATGTTTATAAATTATACAGGGCAGGGACTTAACTCCTCTTGATCGACCTGTTTTGGAATTATGACTGTACAAGTAAGGAGGTTCATAACCTTGTTTGAATATCTGATCCAGCCTTGAAAGAAGGTGATTTATGGGATCGACAAACCCTCATCATTTCAAGAATCGGCATCTGAGAACAAAATTTTCCTCTATAACACAAAGAGCGGAGCAAATCAGTTAAGTCTCTACTAGAAGCTACAACTTTGTTTATGTAAGAGTCATACAAGGTTACAAGGTCTGAGAATAGTTTGCCAGTAAGAGTATGGATTTTAGAACAAATAAATAGCTACATACTGCATAAAAATTGGAAGTTTTGAAACTACTTGTCTGATAATTCAGCACTAGCCATGCTACAGCATGTTCTAATTTACCATTTGGTATATGCTTTTGAAAATACTGAAAGTACATGCCAGTGGTCAACTAAATCATAGAAAATTCAAGCCCTATTTTACATGATGGGTGAGACATTGAAAACTGCATGACTTAGAAATGCCAGTCCCATTAAAAGTTAATGAGACTTATGTTCCTAAATCACTTACTCTCTTTTGAAAATCTCACCCATTTTCGTTTCCAGGGCTACTGCTGCCAATCACCAATATTTTTAAGATAGTACATTTTTTGTAATTATCTGGCATAATAAAAGCACCAAAATTGTTTCCTGGAGAAAAACAAATCCAGAAACCCTAAAATACTGCAGCACTTCTGTTTCACTTTCTGTACCAATGATGAGAGGATTCTGCGAAGACAGACTTTTTTTACAGGATCTGAAAAATTTCTATAGTAATCAAACATATATGCCCATATTAAGCACCATAGACTGCCAAATTCCAGAGAAACAGAAAACACTCTAGACTTGTGCATGGAATTGCTTTTATGTGTTATTTCAAATGCCCTTCCTGAAGTTCTTATGGTGATCTGCGGAGGGAGGGGGGAAGAATTCTGAAGATAAAAGTAAATTCCAGTGCCATTTCTATGATTGTGGAACCATGGGAAGCCAGGGCACTGAATTTATCACAGTATTTACATTACTGTTACAAATCCAAATGTTTCACCTATTTTCTAGGAATACTTCACCTTGGTTAAAAAGAACCAAGCAAAATCACGGTGCAACGGTAATACAATTAGGGCATTACCGATGCACCCAAACGTGTAGATTGTGCAAGGAATATCAGGTTGCAACCTGTATAAGTGCAGGTAACTGTGCAAAAGGGGCTAAAACTGTTTTTCTTTAATAATTGTATTCTCTGCCATGCATTGTCAGGGACTGAAGAAAGCACATGCCCAGCTTTCATTATCTGAAGATAACCTTCCAAATGTAAACCAGTGCAGACCTGTCTTCCTGAGTCTGCAAACTGGCAGTTCCAGAGCTTCTATTCCGCCTCACAATGCTGCCAAGCACTAGCAGCTTTGGTCAGTTTCACTGCTGTTATTCAGAACCCCAGGGTGACGGTAAAACTGAGAAAAATGGTGCCTCTTTCAGGAAAAGTAAGTTCAAGCAGAATCAGGCACTGGAGCTATTCATAGAGAAGCTCAATGCCCGCTTCCCTCCTCCCATGGAGTAGGAGGAGGGAGGATTTCTCCCTTTGGGTCTTGAAAAAAGAAGAGTGAAAAACAGGGTGCTGGGCTATGGGGGAGATCTGTGTGTGTCAGGGCACTGCGGGTCTATGTGGGGCATTGTGCAGTTATGGTGTGGGGCTGTGGGGAAGGGCACTGGGAGGGAGGAAGGAAGGGAGGAAATCTGTGTGTATTGGGAAACTAGAGAGTGGGGTTTCTGTGTGGGGTGCTGGGCAGCTGTGGTGGGGCTGTGGGCAGGGGTGTGCTGGGCGAGGTGTGTGTGCACAGCACTGTGCATTTGTGGTGGAAGAGTTGTAGGGGTGCTGGGCAGGGAGCTCTGTGGCACAGCATGGGCGCACCCCAATAGGAAAGGGCACGCTGGTAGCACAGGGCCAGGCGGACCAGTGTGCCTCTGGCTCCCAACGGGCTGCGCACCTGTGTCTGTCTGTCTCCCCAGCTCCACCACCGTGGCCTGATAGTTCACGCTTGCGATCTGGTCACCCTCCGCTCCCTCCATCCTTCACTCCCTTCCTGCGTCCCCCAGCCCTGTCCTCTGTCCCGTCCCCTGTCTCCATCCGTCCCTGCCCCTTCGTCCCCGCCGTCCCATCCCTGCATCCCCCAGCCCTGTCCTCTGTCCCGTCCCCTGTCTCCATCCGTCCCTGCCCCCTTCATCCCCTCCGTCCCGTCCCTGCATCCCCCCAGCCCTGTCCTCCGTCCCGTCCCGTCTCCTTTTATTTGTTTTAAACCTGCTGCCTATTAATTTCATTTGTTGACCTCTAGTTCTTGTATTATGGGAATAAGTAAATAACTTTTCCTTATCCACTTTCTCAATGTCACTCATGACTTTATATACCTCTGTCATATCCCCCCTTAGTCTCCTCTTTTCCAAGCTAAAGAGTCCTAGCCTCTTTAATCTTTCCTCGTATGGGACCCTCTCCAAACCCCTAATCATATTAGTTGCCCTTTTTTGAACCTTTTCTAGTGCTAGAATATCTTTTTTGAGGTGAGGAGACCACATCTGTACACAGTATTCGAGATGTGGGCGTACCATGGATTTATATAAGGGCAATACTATATTCTCCGTCTTGTTCTCTATCCCCTTTTTAACGATTCCTAACATCCTGTTTGCTTTTTTGATCGCCTCTGCACACTGCGTGGACATCTTCAGAGAACTATCCACAATGACTCCAAGATCTTTTTCCTGACGCGTTGTAGCTAAATTAGCCCCCATCATATTGTATGTATATTTGGGGTTATTTTTCCCAATGTGCATTACTTTACATTTATCCACATTAAATTTCATTTGCCATTTTGTTGCCCAATCACTTAGTTTTGTGAGAGCTTTTTGAAGTTCTTCACAATCTGCTTAACTATCTTGAGTAGTTTAGTATCATCTGTAAACTTTGCCACCTCACTGTTTACCCCTTTCTCCAGATCATTTATGAATAA
Source organism: Mauremys reevesii (assembly GCF_016161935.1). Classification (NCBI taxonomy): domain Eukaryota; kingdom Metazoa; phylum Chordata; order Testudines; family Geoemydidae; genus Mauremys; species Mauremys reevesii. Next base: position 28,063,830 of record NC_052639.1, read on the forward strand.
ATTGAATAGGATTGGTCCTAGGACTGACCCTTGGGGAACACCACTAGTTACCCCTCTCCATTCTGAGAATTTACCATTAATTCCTACCCTTTGTTCCCTGTCTTTTAACCAGTTCTCAATCCATGAAAGGACCTTCCCTTTTATCCCATGACAACTTAATTTACGTAAGAGCCTTTGGTGAGGGACCTTGTCAAAGGCTTTCAGGAAATCCAAGTACACTATGTCCACCGGATCCCCCTTGTCCACATGTTTGTTGACCCCTTCAAAGAACTCTAATAGATTAGTAAGACACGATTTCCCTTTACAGAAACCATGTTGACTACTGCTCAATAATTTATGTTTTTCTATGTGTCTGACAATTTTATTCTTAACTATTGTTTCAACTAATTTGCCCCGTACCGACGTTAGACTTACTGGTCTGTAATTGCCGGGATCACCTCTAGAGCCCTTTTTAAATATTGGCGTTACATTAGCTAACTTCCAATCATTGGGTACCGAAGCCGATTTAAAGGACAGATTACAAACCTTAGTTAATAGTTCCGCAACTTCACATTTGAGTTCTTTCAGAACTCTTGGGTGAATGCCATCTGGTCCCGCTGACTTGTTAATGTTGAGTTTATCAATTAATTCCAAAACCTCCTCTAGTGACACTTCAATCTGTGATAGTTCCTCAGATTTGTCACCTACAAAAGCCAGCTCAGGTTTGGGAATCTCCCTAACATCCTCAGCCGTGAAGACTGAAGCAAAGAATTCATTTAGATTCTCCGCAATGACTTTATCGTCTTTAAGCGCTCCTTTTGTATTTTGATCGTCAAGGAGCCCCACTGGTTGTTTAGCAGGCTTCCTGCTTCTGATGTACTTAAAAAACATTTTGTTATTACCTGTGGAGTTTTTGGCTAGCCGTTCTTCAAACTCCTCTTTGGCTTTTCTTATTACACTCTTGCACTTAAGTTGGCAGTGTTTATGCTCCTTTCTATTTGCCTCACTAGGATTTGACTTCCACTTTTTAAAGGAAGTCTTTTTATCTCTCACTGCTTCTTTTACATGGTTGTTAAGCCACGATGGCTCTTTTTTAGTTCTTTTACTGTGTTTCTTAATATGAGGTATACATTGAAGTTGGGCCTCTATTATGGTGTCTTTAAAAGGGCCCATGCAACTTGCAGGGATTTCATTTTAGTCACTCTACCTTTTAACTTTTGTTTAACTTTTGTTTAACTAACCATCTGCTTCCTCACCATGGGGAACAGGGGCAGAAAATGCTTTTTAAAAAGCCTTTTGAAAAGTAAAAAGTAAAACAAGCCAAGCAACCCCCTCCCTTGCTTTGTGCTGGGTGCCCAGCTGTGGGCCTGTGGGGGGGGGGAGGCTGGCGGGAGAGGTGTTCTGAGCACACTCCGGTCAGGGAAGGGGCAGAGTTGGCCAAAGGGGCAGGTTGAATCTTTAGCAGAGAATTCCTTTCTCCATTGTGTTAGCTAAGCGTTGCTGTTAAATGTCAGCCCACAAATGCAGCATTTGAAACAATCCGACTCTAAATCCCCCACCCTCTCAGTTGCTGTAGTTCTCACATCCTCTGCTCTTGTGATGTCACCACATGACATAGTGTCTTATTCCCATAGTGTCCTGTAGGTTAGACAGGAATAAGTTTATGAGGTAAAAACTGAAGCATAACTCCATCCCTTCCTCCTTTTGACTTCGGAAAAATAAATCCTGTCGCCTCCCTCAGTCCCAACCCAGCCCCACCGGCGCTGCTGTGGCTTGGAGACAGGTGCCCTCTCATCTGGCCCTGAGCTGCTGTGGGGAGAGAGGGCTGGAGGGGGCAGTTCTTTCTCCCTGGGGCAACCTGCTCCCCAATCTCCTCATTCCCAGCCCCACCCCAGAGCCCTCACCCCCTGCGCCCCTACCCTCTGCTCCAATGCTGAGACCCTCATCGCTAGCCCCACTCCAGAGCCTGCACCCCCAGCCGGAGCCCTCACATCACTGCGCCCCAACCCCGCCCCCGAGCCTCTCCCACACTCCAAACCTTTCAGCCTCACCCCTGCCACACACCATCCATGTGCAGAATGAATTTTGTAAGGAGCGCAATATGCAGGTGATGTGTCACACCTCACCTCCATATTTGTGCCCAAAACAAAATTCATTCCACACATGGACATAACAAATTAGAGGAAAGACTGCTCCTGGCTTTCTGCCTCTCTCTCACATCTTGAATTTCACACATTGAGTGATCAGAATAAAGTGCCCTCAAGTGAGCTAGAGACCAACAGTGGTTCATAGTAATTATTCAGCAAGTATTTTAGAAGACCTAGGACATTATTGAAAATTAAGACCTGCCAAGAGACAATTAATGGAGAGAAGCAGCAAGATTAATTCCATACATTGGATTGGTTGTGACTTATTTGCCTGATTTGAAAAGAGACCAAACTGACCTGAGTCTCCTTGGTGTCGATAGCCCCCTGCTCAGCCAATCAGCACTGAGACTCTGAGAGGCAGGAGGCTGAGGGGTCTCACCAGATGTCCCAAAGGACGGCCCAGGACACTATCAGAGGGGATCACTCTCAGACCCAGACCCACCTCTTGGTGAGGACCTCCCGCAATGAGAGCAATACCCTCCCCAGCCCGCACTCCAGACCCGTCCCTCCTAGGTAGAGGAGGAAGCTGGAAAAGGGAAAAAGAAGCAAGAGAAGAGGAGAAAGGAGGGAGGAAAGAGGAAAAGATAAACCAAAAGGATACACCCCAATGTCCCCAGGGATTCCAATCATCAAAACCTAGGGAGGAAATCAAATTCTGCCACCTGAAGCCAGTGCTGTCTGGGCCTAGAATGCTGCCTGCGCCAGGTGGATCAGACGGAACAGGTTCCAAAGCTCTCTGAGCCTCTTACCTTCTCAAAGGGAAGTTTGTTTTCGGCACAATCAGTGGTAGGAAAGGAGAAAACTCCACAGAGGTTCCTCCTCATGCTCACAACTCTGAATCCTAATTCTCTCTCAGCCCTCGAGGAGAGACCTCGCGAAGGAGACTTGCGGCAGCAAAGCCGGGAGGTCTCAGAGACTGGCCTGGCCCTGCACCTCTGTCCTGCCCGGCTGATGTCGGGGTCTCTCTGTGAGGTCACCCCCTCCCCACCACCTTTGCCCAATAGGCCGAGTTCCTGCAAAAGGCCTTTGTGATGTCACTGCCACACCCACCCCTCCCCTCAAGGCTGATGTCCTGCCCCTGGCCAGACTCGTTGGGTGTTTGAGTTGTTTCCCCTGGATCTGAGGTTGCCAACTTTCTGACCCCACAAAACTGAACACCCTCATCCTGCCCCTTCACAGAGGTCCCAGCCCCCTCAATCCATCTCCCTCCGTCGCTCGCTCTCCCCCACGCTCACTCACTCGCTCGTTTTCACCGGGCTGAGGAGGGCTGAGGAGAGTCCCTTTTCAACTGGGTGTTGTCGGGACAGACCTGGGAAGGAGGCTGCCTGCCAAACACCTTTAAGAGGAGCCGTCCCTCCTGTCAGAAAATCATCTCCCTCCTTCAGTTCAGTGACCGCCTGAATTGTTCCTTGTCTCGGCAGAGCCGGAGGATTGAAAGCAGCAATGTCAAACCCCTGTGCAGCTAGCAGGAATGGACACAGACTCTCCCTTGTATCTCAACAGATATTTAGTTTTACTCTTGGTAAACTACAAGGCTAAAGGGCCGGCCGTGGCACCAGATCTAAGGAATGAAATACAACACAATCATCATCGTTATGCCCATCGTTGCCCCTTTAACCTTCCGTTGTCTCTCTCTGACCACCGTCACCCTCCGTCGGTTCACTGAGATTGCCACACTCATTGCTTCCAACACACACCTGATCTCCAATTTTGCAGCCAAAAGAAAAGTGATAGGCTTTCTTAACCATAGTGTTTATACTGCACTTTTGTGATGCAAAAGTCACTTCACCACAAACATAGCACAAGTTATCTGCACTGTTCACACAAGTACGAGGCATCTCTGCTCACTTTGGCTAAAGAGAAATGGGTCCCTTTGCAAAATCAAACACTGACAAATAAGAGAGCAAGACACTGTATGATTTCTAGAGCTGATATAGGGCAATTGGTTCAGCTTCATTATGATTGCATCATCCATGACTTCTAGGAATAACATGATGCAATTCATATCATGTATGAGGCAATACCAGCTTCAGACTGTATCCTTCATTGTTTTGCCTAAAAGCAAGTACTGTCCAAAGCCATTCATAGATTTATTCATAGATCCAGTCAAAGATGTATTATAGCCATTACTGGTTTAAATTGAGATCCGTCCCTTTATAACTCACTTATCCTCCCCATTCCCAAGTCAAGGGTAATAAATACTGACTCAATAGCATATCTTGAAAACTAGAGCCAATCAAGAATTTTAAGCATCATTTTCGTTCTCAGTGACCCAGAATTAGTAAAGTTGGACTCCATTTATTTCAGAAGCATTTTGGCTGTAGAGCAGTGTAACAAGCCTCTCCTAGCTGCCTCCTGGTGGGGAGGCTGGGAGCTGTGGGGACCTGTTTGAGAGGGTCACTAGTAGCAGCGTAGCACAGGAGGTGTCCTATCGGGTTGAGTCATTGCAGATGATGATGTAGTGCAGCAGACCCCGTTTTGCCAACCGTGCATTAGGCAGCTTTCCATGTTAAGCGAACTCCCAGTGCCCACAGGTGCAGCAGCCGGCGATTTGTCCTGTGGCCGCTAGGTGGCGCTGCAGCCTCACTTTCCCGTTCCCGGGTATGGGAAGGTTTGATAAGGTGAGCTGGCTCCACCCGGCCCCGGGGAGATGCCGTCAGTGGGGTCTGCTGTGTAAGGGCTGAAAGTCAATTTGACTGGCATTTTATGATCTTTCAATCATGAAGGGAGCAACTGCTTACCCTGACTGAAGCATCTTATCTCGTTTCCAAATTGAAGTGTCTCCTCTTTGTGTGCGAAGAGACAGTTTAAGGGACGCCACAAACGGGAGATGCTTTTGGTTTGGAAAACAAAATATTTTTGCAAAGATTTTTCATCCAAATTGATTTAGGATTAATGGGGTCAAATTCCATGCTGTGCCCTGTGGCTTTAAGGCATTGGAGAACTGCTGAAGAGGTTAAAGGCCGCAGAGCTGGGTAGCTGGGTGTGGGGCCTCCAAAGTTATTGTGCTCTGGTGAGACTGAGCAGTTGTGGGGATTGTGCAAGCTGTGGTGTTTACATGCACATAGAAAATGTAATGAAACTCCATTTTTAAAACCACTCATGTCTGGGAATGGAAGAGAAGCTCTTTGAAATAAGTGTCCCCTTCATACTCTTCAAGATCACTGGCTCCAACACTCAGCTGCCTCAGGAACTCAGTGGTGGTGCATTTGATGGCAGATCAAGAGGTTTCTGGTTCAAGTCCAGCTGCTCTCTTACATGTCCTCTTTTTAAGTGATCTATATTTTCATATCCATCTCCTGTATGTTCAGGAGTTCCGCTGAACGGGGACGTGAAATGAATTTAATCATTCAATATATTCCTATTAAAATGTACAAACACTGAGGAAAGCTGTCCATCAGCTGAAATCCGTTCTGGTCCTCTGAGGCGGTAGTTTGTTTTCATTCTTGAAACAAAGATAGAGTACGACTGTAGATTTGCAGGTCCTTGTTCTCCACGAGCGATGCTGTGCAGAAGAAGAAGAACCAGTGGCTATCAAGTGGACACTATGGAGTTTAGACTTGCCTTCCAAGGGGAGTATTGGGGGCAAAAGACATATCTGGCTTCAAGACTACGCTTAATACGTTTATGGAGGGGATGGTATGATGGGCTAGCCTAATTTTGGCAATGAATTTGGCAATTGATCTTTGATTCTCAGCAGGTAAGTATGCCCAGTGGTCTGGATGGGATGTTAGATGGGTTGGGATGTGAGTTACTGCAGAGAATTCTCTCGTGGGTGCTGGCTGGTGAGTCTTGCCCACATGCTAAGGGTTTAAGTGATCAGCATCTTTGGGGTCGGGAAGGAATTTTCCTCCAGGGCAGATTGGCAGAGGCCCTGGAGGTTTCTCGCCTTCCTCTGCAGCATGGGGCACTGGTCACTTGCTAGAGGATTCTCTGCAGCTTGAGGTCTTCAAAGCACAATTTGAGGAGTTCAGTAAGTCAGACATAGGTTAGGGGTTTGATCTAGAAGTGGATGGGTGAGATTGTGAGGCCTGCGTTGTGAAGGAGGTGGGACTAGATGATCATTATGGTCCCTTCTGACCTTCGAGTCTATGAGTCTATGAGCCCATGAGACCATGGGAGGGTGGGGAGGAGCTGTGAGGCCGGCGGGTGTGTGCGGTGCAGGGCATTTGGAGTGTGGGAGCTGCTGGGGGGCCGGTGGGTGCCTGGGCTGCTGCTGCTGCCCCAGCCGGGTCTGTATGGGGGAGAGATCTGCATTAGCCCCCTTTGTGCCCAGCTCTGGGGGCAGGGAGGGTTCGGACTCTTTGCGGTGGCTGGAGCCAGCCGCTGAGCCGGAGCCTGCCGGCGAGGGGAGAGACCTGGGGGAAACAGCTGCAGCTGAGCAGGAAAGTGAGTCTGGAATTCAGCTCTCACCGCCCCAGATCTGCCGCTGAGGCCAAAGCAGAGGGTTCTTTTGGTTCAGTTCTTGGGTAACCTGCATTGAGCTGTGCGCTCATTGCTTACAATCCCTTCAAGCCTATCTTTGCATAGTTAATCAATGTGTGTTCTATTTCCCCCTAAAACTCTTCGTTTTGCTAGATGTGGTTGGGGCACCTGCTCAGGACCAGAGACTGGTGCATGATCCTCTCCACTTGGAGGGAGGAGCAGACTGGGTAATAAAGTGATCCCGTCAGGCTTTTGGCCAGGGCAAGTCGCTGCAGCACTGGGGACCTAGGCTGGGGAGCTGGGGAGAAGCTTCCTGGTCCCTGCAGCTGGGTGTGTTCCTGCCTGTGCAAAGGTTTGTGTGAGTGCAGGGACGGGGCGAGCTGCATCTTCTCCCAGCAGCAGTGTGAGAGGAGCCCAGGCTGGGGAGACAGAGAGCTCAGCGGTACCCCAGCTCCAAGTTGCACCCCTTGGGGCCTTTAAACGTTAGGAACCATCAGAGTTAAGGTGACGTTTATAAACTTTGTGCAGTGCTGTTGTGCATGCGTGTTATGATACAGACTCACAAGCGTGGGCTTGGGGTGAATTCTCTGCCCCCGACAGCCTGTGAGCGCGAGGAGGAGCCTCCTTGGGGTTTTCCCCTTTCCCCCTGAGCCCCAGAAGGAACTGCAAGGGAAGCCCAGAGCTCTCACTTCAGATGCCAGGCAGAAGCCCTGAGCCCAGGTACCCAGAGTGACGTCAGGAGTTGGGAAGGGCATGAAAGTCCTGAGCCCAGTGCCCCAGCCCTGGCTGCAGCCACAGGGGGCCAGAAGCTCTGAGTCCGGGCACCCAGAGATGTGACTGGAGCAGAAGCTGCCAAGGCCAAAGCCCTGAGCCCAACACCGGGCTGATGCAGCACACTCACTTCTGCATTGCCTCTGCAAGTGCGTCTGATATCCCCACGGAGAGGAAGTCCTGTCCCCAGCCGGGCAGAGAAACAGCTAGGAGGCCCCTACTGGGTTCTCCTGGCTGGGGGGTCCAGCAGGACAGGGAGATCGGATTTCACGGGGCAGGGCTAATTCGATCTAGCCAAAAATGGCACAACAAGAACCAATGGCTGTCAGCTGAAGCGTAAAAATTTCGTAACCTTTTAATCATTTTTGAAAATCCTGACTTTCTTTTCCTAATTATTTTGTGGTTTATTTTATTAATGAAAGCAAACTTAAGTAACGTTAAATGAAGGGGTTTTTGGTTTGTTACTTTCCTTATTTTTTTCTTAATATATAATAGTATTGTCTTTCTATGTACTGTTTAAACAATGAAGCTCTTACTCATCTGTTCTTTTCAATATATATTTTATTGCCATTCTTATTTTTGTGAAGGTCCCTTTTTCAAGGAACTCAAATGAGCACAGCAGGAGGCTATCGCGGCTATCCACCTCTGGCCCTGTTTCTTTACAAACTTCCTTTGTGTAATGATGCTCTGGTAATAAGGGGGCAATCAGTCATCAAAGGTAGCTCTTGCCATGGTAGCCAGGTTGCTATTCATTCTCCGCAAGTATGCAAATGAACTGGAGGGACAGGTGCTGAGTGGTGGATCCTCTCTGATGTCACAATGCTACTGCTCAGCCAGCACCAGGTAGCAGCAAATGTGCAGTGTGTATGAGGGGAACAGGGTTTCCCAGGGCTCCTGTTTCCCCAAATTTCCTAAAGAAGACAATAACCTAACTACATAGAACATGCATTAATGATGATGCCACACACATGATAATTAGTCACTGAAATTTGATTCAAGTCTCGCATGGCTTTTTTAGAAACAAGGGTTCCAAAAAAGGAGAGACCTTATAAAACAGAAAATGTTGATGCTCTGATGTATTTGCAGTTGTGTTAAAATTGAATACTGTGACGTTACATGTTGGGCAGTGTTTCTGTATGTGATTGCATGCTAGGCAGCTCAGTAAGGCAGAACAAACTTGGGACTTAGCACCAAAAGAACGTTTTCGCGCACAACATTTATTTCAGCTGGGAAATGTTGATTCCTTGTAATTGAGACATTCCCTGGGAACACGTCCATCTCAATGAGATGTTGTTTGGTGGGCTTCCCCACCAAAATGGAAGAGTGGAAGAGTTCAAAAGTTGTTGTAGGAGAGTCACAGCATTGCCACCCTCACTGCCGTCCTGCCTTCAGACCTGGGCTTGGAGGGAAGGAGCCACCAACCGTTCTGAAACTACAAGACATTCCCAAATGTGGAGGTGGCCACAGGGGTCAGAAGCCCTGAGCCTGGGCACCCAGAGATGTGGCTGAAGCAGAAGCTGCCAAGGCCAAAGCCCTGATCCCAATGACAGGCTGATGCAGTGCACTTGCTTCTGCACTGCCTCTGGAGGTGCATCTGATATCCCTACGGAGAGCATCCATACAGGGGAAGTCCTGTCCCAAATCCAGAAGACAAACAGCTAGGAGGCACCTACTGGGGTGCTCCTGCCTGAGGGGCTCCCAGCAGGACAGGAGATTGGATTTCATGGGGCAAGGCTAATTCAATCTAGCCAAGAAAGGCACAACAAGAACCAATGGCTGTCAGCTGAAGCCTGAGAAATTCAAATGAAATGTAAGGCACACATTTTTGACAGTGAGAGACACTAGCCACTGGAACAAATTACCTAGGGAAAGGTGGATTCTCTGTTTCCAGCTATCCTCACATCACAACTTGTTGTCATTCTGGAAGGTGCCTTTTAGTGAATTCCTACAAGCGATTGGGCTTAATATGGTGCTAAGTGTGTGAAATTTCATAGCCTGAGAAATAGAGGCCGGATTAGGCCATCAAATTGTTTCTCAACTGACACCTCTGTGAAAAACTCATTGTGGGGTGAGGAACAGACTCTGCTGTTTTACTGGGTAGCCTGCTTGCTCCCCAGAATCAATAATGACCAAGTGGGGAGATCTTGGGGTGCAACTCAAACATCGAACCGGGCTGGCCAGGGGCAGACATCAGGCCTGCAAGGGAAAGGTGAGTGTGGCAGTGACTTCACAAAGGCCTTTGGCAGGAATTCAGCCTATTGGGCAAAGATGATGAGGCGGATGTGACCTCACAGCTCCCTTGACAACAGCCAGGCAGGACAGGGATGGGGCAGGGGGAAGCTCGGAGACCCCTGTAGCCTGGTTGCAGCAAGCCTCCATCTTTGCTGTCTCTCTGTGAGGACCAAGGGGATTGGTGGGGAGGAGATACTTTGTGAGTTTTTTTCATTTCTGTGTTTAGATTTTGTCGAAAGAAGTCATCACCTGTGTAGAAAGTAAGACAAAATATAGGCTCTGTGTACAAGATAGAGGATTCAAACCTGGGAACCACCAGCTCTGAAAAGACTTGGGGTCATGGGGATAATCAGCTCCCCATGAGTTCCCAGTGGCCAAAGGGCAAATGTGACTCTTGGAGCCATACAAAGAGCAGAATCTCAAGTAGAAATAGAGAGGTTCCATATTTGTATACTGAGCACTGGTGCAACCACTCCTGGAAAATTGTGTCCACTTCTGGTGTCCACAGTTTGAGACAGATGCTCTCACATTGGACAGGGTTCACAGAAGAGCCACATGAATGATGAAAGGATTAGAAAACCCTCTTGTGCTGACAGAGTACAGCAGCTCATTCAAAGAGAAGGGTAAGCGCTGAGCCTAAGGGAAGAAATATTTACTAATGAGCTCTTCACTTTAGCAGATAAAGGTTAAGGGCAGACAATGGCTGAAAGTTGAAGCCTAGACCAATTCACACTAGAGAAAGCGCGCATTTTTAACCTCAGGGTTTGGAGCCATTCACCAAGGGTTGTGCTGGATCCTCCACAACTAGCCTTTTTTTAAAAAAATCAAGATTGTGTGATTTTCTAAACAATCTGCTTTAATTTCTGTGGGAATTATTTTCAGGGAAATTCAATGGCCGATGTTAAATAGAAAGTCAGACCAGAGTGGTTCCTTTCGGCCTTGGAATTTATGAATCTGTGACTCGCTGCGGGTGTTTGAAATTTGTCCTTTTGGACTTCCCTCTTCCTCCTTTCCTCTTTTCTCATCTTCTCTTTCCTCTTATTCCATTTCTTCCTGCTGATCTTCTTCCTGGGATCAGGTAATGAAAGTCTGCATCATCATGGAAATGCACAAGAGGACTGAATTAAGGGTGCCCAGGGCAACACTTATTTGGACATTTGCTAACAAGAGAACGTAAAATTTCGTAACCTTTTAATCGTTTTTGAAAATCTTGACTTTGTATTTCCTAATTATTTTATGGTTTATTTTATTGATGAAAGCAAACGTAAGTAACGTTAAATGAGGGGTTTTTTGGTTTGTTAATTTCCCTATTTTTTTCTTAATATATAATAGTTTTTTTCTTTCTATGTACTGTTTAAACAATGAAGCTCTTACTCATCTGTTGTTTTCAGTATATATTTTATTGCCATTCTTATCTTTGTGACAGTCCCTTTTTCACCACTCAATGCTGTGTTTATCAGAGAATTGAAAGTAATTAAATTAAACTGTATTAAAACAAAACTCATTTTATGCAACTTCAGTTTCAGTGAAAGTTCTAAGCTATTACCCTGAATGTGCAAGGAGCAGATAAACAATATCCAACAAAAAGCTGGAATTTTTCATCTTATTTTCACCTAGTCCCTACTAAGGAAAGTAGCAAACAATTGCCCTTTGTAAAGAAACACTGCACCGTACTACAGTACAAACCCAAATGAGCACAGCAGGAGGCTATCCCGGCTATCCACATCTGGCCCTGTTTCATTACAAGCTTCCTTTCTGTAATGATGTTCTGGTAATAAGGAGGCAATCAGTTGTCAAAGGTAGCTCATGCCATGGTAGCCAGGTTGCTAGTCATTTTCCCCAAGTATAAGAACATAAGAACGCCTGTACCGGCTCAGACCAAAGGTCCATCTAGCCCAGTATCTGTCTACCGACAGTGGCCAATGCCAGGTGTTCCAGAGCCAGAAGAGTACCCTGAAGTGACCTACCACAGGACAGGCCCAACAAAGAAAATAACAGAACGCCACTAGCCGTCACCTTCAGCCCCCAACTAAAACCTCTCCAGCGCATCATCAAGGATCTACAACCTATCCTGAAGGATGACCCTCACTCTCGCAGACCTTGGGAGACAGGACAGTCCTCGCTTACAGACAGCCCCCCAACCTGAAGCAAGCACACACCACACAACAACAATAATAACCAAGGAACCTATCCTTGCAACAAAGCCAGTTGCCAACTCAGTCCACATATCTATTCAGGGGACACCATCATAGGACCTAATCACATCAGCCCCATCATCAGTGTCTACTTCACCTGCACATCTACCAACGTGATATATGCCATCATGTGCCAGCAATGCCCCTCTGCCATATACATTGGCCAACCCAGACAGTCTCTACATAAAAGAATAAAAGGACACAAATCAGACGTCAAGAATTATAACATTCAAAAACCAGTCGGAGAACACTTCAACCTCCTAGACGCTTGATTACAGACCCAAAAGTCGCAATTCTTCAACAAAATAACTTTTCCAAAAAATTTCCCCATGCTAATTTTTCCCTAGTGTTACTCTCACCTTCTTGTCAACTGTTTGCTATCCTGATTATCACTACAAAAGTTTTTTTCTCCTGCTGATAATATCCCACCTTAATTGATTAATCTTGTTAGAGTTGGTATGGCAACCCCCATTTTCATGTTCTCTGTATATGTATCTTCTTACTGTATTTTCCACTGCATGCATCTGATGAAGTGGGTTTTAGCCCATGAAAGCTTATGCCCAAATAAATGTGTTAGTCTCTAAGGTGACACGAGTACTCCTCGTTCTATAAACTACAATAGGGCCAGGATTTCATCCCATGATATCAAAATTCATCTTAGTAAAAGTATCAATGAATCAGTTTGCAGGATTTATATCAAGCATCCTAAAGTAGTTTACATATTGCTCTAATTAAGAGATCATCTCTCTGCTGGAGAATGTTATCTTAGGATAATGGTCTCCGCTGCGAAGCATTTATGGAAAAAATGTTGACGTGTGATATTTATTTTCAAAACCTAAGGCTTTGATCCTCTCTCAATGTTCTGTTACGATGACTTTGTTTCTGTTCAAATTATCAGAATATATATCTAATAATTTTCTCAGCTGAATGTTGAAGCAGTAAAGTAACAGATGTTTCCCAAACAGTTATTGCCCTGAAGCATCGTGATTCGTTTAGAACAACTTATTGTTTGATTCAGCCAGTCAGATCAGTTCAGTTTATCCATAAAAACACATCCAGAGAAAGTTGACAATGGTGATGGAGAGGGTGGGTGAGAGGGGCTGAGCTGTTGTCTTAAATACCCTTTATGCATCTGATTAATTAGCACAGATTTAATTTAATATACATCTAGTTTAAAATTGGAAGAACTTTACTACTTACTCTCTACTTTCTCTTCATGTAAATTCAAGCATTGCACTATGCAAACTTGGGACAGCTATAATGTTAAAGAACCTGAATCTCTAAATAGGACTCAGGGAGGGCATTTGGATAAAAATCCTAGCACCTTCCCTCTTCTGACAATTGGGGAAGAGGAGTTCTCTGGGCTTCTCCCAGGGCATCGCCCTGATCCCACCCTCTATATTTCATATTTACTGCTGATTGATAGATTTAACCCTCCAGTTGGTTTGGTGGCTTTAGCTGGTTTTGTCAAGCTCTGTTATTGTCTCTAATTCCTTCATCAGCACAGGGAAAATACAATGAATCAGCCTGGCTGATTCTCCTCTGTGTGTCTTTAAAAATACCGTGAATTTAAAAGACACTATTATTGTTTATTTTTGTTTGCACAGTTTACAATCTGGGATCTATGTATACAAGTCATTGTTAAACCTCAGGAACATCTGAGTTCAACTCCTTTAAAATAATGTTTGAACTATAAAGAAAATTAAACAGTGATTTCTTTTGAAATGTCAAGCTATTTTGCCCTTTTTCTAAAAAAATTCTCCGTGTCAACTAAGTCCTTGGATTGTTTGAAAACAAAATGTATTTTTGCATGGTAGAAAATTTTATGTTCAATACCCACATGAGTAACTCGTGGGTGCTGGGAATCCTTGCAAGGGGACACAAGGAAGCACTCTCCCTCCTCAGTATGCAAAATGGGAAAAGATCAATGGCTGGAGTAGCTTCCACTGCTCTAATACCCTATTAAAGTCAATGATTTAGGTACATAACTATAGGCACTCAAGTATGGAAATTTTGGCCTATGTGATTTGACCAGGGCCACAGTGGGAGCCAGTGTCAACGCTAGGATTAGTCCTTTGTTCTCATCCCTGAACCCACTACATACTATATTGCCTCTTCTATTTGTCTGCCCCTTTTTGTGGTCAAACGTCATGCTGGATGCTCAGCAGAAGAACTTGTGATGGTCCTAGTGTATCAACGGTAGCCTGAGTGGTGCTGCCCACTTCAGCTGCAAAATGATCTGGGGCCTTCCCAAAAATCAAAGAGCTTCTGGCTGTGATTTGTCAGTCCTCAAAGGCCAGCCAGGTGACTGTAAATAACTTACAATCATTAGGAAAAATTAGTATCAAGATTCCAACTCTAGCAGTCAGACAACATTGGTTCAATTTACAAGAGATTACTTTTTATATTCCTTGGTTCCCCCCAAATTAGGAAGGGCCTGTGACCACAGGTCCTGCAGGGTACAAAGGGCAGGTCTACATCCCTTTTCTCTTTGTGCATAGTCCTGCCTGCTCCCTTTTCAGTTTCAGTTCTGCTACCACAGTACTGATCAGCACATAAGAATAGGAAAGGGCACACACACACTCCCCTCCTGGTGTTGGGAGGGGAACACAGGAATGTTATGTGCTCTTATTCAGCACATAAGAATGTTATGGCACATAGGAATGTTATGGAATAACATAGGAATGCCTTAGGGCACATAGGAAAGGGCACGCTGGTAGCACACGGCCAGGCGGACCAGTGTGCCTCTGGCTCCCAACGGGGCTGCGCACCTGTGTCTGTCTGTCTCCCCCCCAGCTCCACCAACGTGGCCTGATAGTTCACGCTTGCGATCTGGTCACCCTCCCGCTCCGTCCATCCTTCACTCCCTTCCCTGCGTCCCGTCTCCATCCGTCCCTGTCCCTTCGTCCCCTCCGTCCCATCCCTGCATCCCCCCAGCCCTGTCCTCTGTCCCGTCCCGTCTCCATCCGTCCCTGCCCCCTTCGTCCCCTCCGTCCCGTCCCTGCATCCGCCGCTGAGCGGGGGGGCGGACTCCTCCTCGCTGACGTCATTGCCCCGCGCTGCCAGCCAGCTGCTTTGTTTGCGTCACGGCCCATCCTTACCCCCCTCCCTGCCCCACGTGTGCCGAGAACGTTTGTTTTGGTGGTTGCCGCGGCGACAGTGGGCGGAGCCCGGGTGACCACGCTGGTTGGGCGGGGGGGGCAGAGGGCGGTGACGTCACAAGTGGGGTGGCCCGGTCGCGCGGCGTGACAGTTCCGAACGGACAGTGTCAGCGCTCTGCGCGCGAGCCCCGCCCGCGAGGACACCCCCCCCTCCACCCCCCGCGCACCAGCTCGCAGCAGCAGCGGCTCCCCCCGGCAGCGGCGCGAGCAGGGAATCCCGGGAGCCGTCTCGCGCCGCCCCCTCCTGCTGCTGCTGCTGCTGCTGCTGCCCGGCGGCGGGACCGCGGCTGGCCCCGCCCCTGCTCCGGAGGGCCCGTCCGAGCTGTAATTAAAGGGTTTTGTCTTGCAACTTTTTCATATTTTTGGTGCAACGTTTTACCCCCTTTGAGCCTCTCCCCAGCTGGACTCTCCGCCGGGCTCCCAGCCCGAGCAGCCCCTGACACTTCCATGGGGTGGGGTGTCCCCGCTCCCGTGGCACGTGATGGGTCTCGGTGGCACAGCAGCGTGGATCCGGGTCCCGAGCAGCGGCGGCGTTACAGGGCTGGCGGGTTCTCTCCCCGGGCTGTCTGCAGGCAGCCACCCGGCCCATTGGGCACGGCTCTCAGCGGCCCGCTGCTGCCCTCCTCGCGATCCTCGCGGCGGGCAGGAGAAAGCCCTGAGGCAGGCAGGTGTCAGCAATGCGAGTATCCCTCCCCACCCTGCACAGCCTGCCCGGTGCTCCGCGGTGCCCGGTGCTGGATCGCAGCGCAGGAGCTGCCCGGCCCCACCTGGCGAGTGACCGGGGCTGAGCTGGGCTGCAAATGAACGGGAGGACGGATGGAGACAGGGGACGGGACAGAGGACAGGGCTGGGGATGCAGGGACGGAGGGGACGAAGGGGCAGGGACGGATGGAGACAGGACGGGACGGAGGACAGGGCTGGGGGATGCAAGGGACGGATGGAGACAGGACGGGACGGAGTACAGGGCTGGGGATGCAGGGACGGAGGGGACGGAGGGGCAGGGACGGATGGAGACAGGGCGGGACGGAGGACAGGGCTGGGGCTGCAGGGACGGGACGGAGGGGACGAAGGGGCAGGGACGGATGGAGGACGGATGGAG
Source organism: Mauremys reevesii (assembly GCF_016161935.1). Lineage (NCBI taxonomy): Eukaryota > Metazoa > Chordata > Testudines > Geoemydidae > Mauremys > Mauremys reevesii. The sequence continues at coordinate 28,079,839 of NC_052639.1, forward strand.
ACAGGACAGGACAGAGGACAAGGATGGAGAGACGCAGGGAAGGGAGTGAAGGATGGACGGAGGGGAGGGTGAGCAGATCATGGCGTGAACTATCAGGCCACGTTGGTGGAGCTGGGGGGGAGACAGACAGACACAGGTGCGCATCCCCGTTGGGAGCCAGAGGCACACTGGTCTGCCTGGCCGTGTGTTACCAGCGTGCCCTTTCCTATTGGGGTGGGCCCATGCTGTGCCACAGAGCTCCCCTGCCCAGCAACCCCCTACAACTCTTCCACCACAAATGCACAGTGCTGTGCACACACACCTCGCCCAGCACACCCCTGCCCACAGCCCCACCACAGCTGCCCAGCACCCCACACAGACACCCCACTCTCTAGTTTCCCAATACACACAGATTTCCCCTCCCGTCCTTCCTCCCTCCCAGTGCCCTTCCCCACAGCCCCACACCATAACTGCACAATGCCCCACACAGACCCGCAGTGCCCTGACACACACAGATCTCCCCCATAGCCCAGCACCCTGTTTTTCACTCTTGTTTTCAAGACCCAAAGGGAGAAATCCTCCCTCCTCCTACTCCATGGGACGAGGGAAGCGGGGATTGAGCTTCTCTATGAATAGCTCCAGTGCCTGATTCTGCTTGAACTTACTTTTCCTGAAAGAGGCACCATTTTTCTCAGTTTTACCGTCACCCCTGGGGTTCTGAATAACAGCAGTGAAACTGACCAAAGCTGCTAGTGCTTGGCAGCATTGTGAGGCGGAATCGAAGCTCTGGAACTGCCAGTTTGCAGACTCAGGAAGACAGGTCTGCACTGGTTTACATTTGGAAGGTTATCTTCAGATAATGAAAGCTGGGCATGTGCTTTCTTCAATCCCTGACAATGCATGGCAGAGAATACAATTATTAAAGAAAAACAGTTTTAGCCCCTTTTTGCACAGTTACCTGCACTTATACAGGTTGCAACCTGATATTCCTTGCACAATCTACAAGTTTGGGTGCATCGGTAATGCCCTAATTGTATTACCGTTGCACCGTGATTTTGCTTGGTTCTTTTTAACCAAGGTGAAGTATTCCTAGAAAATAGGTGAAACATTTGGATTTGTAACAGTAATGTAAATACTGTGATAAATTCAGTGCCCCTGGCTTCCCATGGTTCCACAATCATAGAAATGGCACTGGAATTGACTTTTATCTTCAGAATTCTTCCCCCCTCCCTCCGCAGATCACCATAAGAACTTCAGGAAGGGCATTTGAAATAACACATAAAAGTGATTCCATGCACAAGTCTAGAGTGTTTTCTGTTTCTCTGGAATTTGGCAGTCTATGGTGCTTAATACGGGCATATATGTTTGATTACTATAGAAATTTTTCAGATCCTGTAAAAAAAAGTCTGTCTTCACAGAATCCTCTCATCATTGGTACAGAAAGTGAAACAGAAGTGCTGCAGTATTTTAGGGTTTCTGGATTTGTTTTTCTCCAGGAAACAATTTTGGTGCTTTTATTATGCCAGATAATTACAAAAAATGTACTATCTTAAAAATATTGGTGATTGGCAGCAGTAGCCCTGGAAACGAAAATGGGTGAGATTTTCAAAAGAGAGTAAGTGATTTAGGAACATAAGTCTCATTAACTTTTAATGGGACTGGCATTTCTAAGTCATGCAGTTTTCAATGTCTCACCCATCATGTAAAATAGGGCTTGAATTTTCTATGATTTAGTTGACCACTGGCATGTACTTTCAGTATTTTCAAAAGCATATACCAAATGGTAAATTAGAACATGCTGTAGCATGGCTAGTGCTGAATTATCAGACAAGTAGTTTCAAAACTTCCAATTTTTTATGCAGTATGTAGCTATTTATTTGTTCTAAAATCCATACTCTTACTGGCAGACTATTCTCATACCTTGTAACCTTGTATGACTCTTACATAAACAAAGTTGTAGCTTCTAGTAGAGACTTAACTGATTTGCTCCGCTCTTTGTGTTATAGAGGAAAATCTTGTTCTCAGATGCCGATTCTTGAAATGATGAGGGTTTGTCGATCCCATAAATCACCTTCTTTCAAGGCCGGATCAGATATTCAAACAAGGTTATGAACCTCCTTACTTGTACAGTCATAATTCCAAAACAGGTCGATCAAGAGGAGTTAAGTCCCTGCCCTGTATAATTTATAAACATGAAGCTGAGTAACCTTGGATGACTAAATTAAACTCTAAAATAATAATGAAAAGCTTAGCTTTATTTTAGCAAACTGGTATTACAAGTTTCATGACATAAATGTTAATTATCAATATCTTTGGCACTAGAAAATGGATTTTTCTCTGCACAAAGTCCATTTCTTGGCAGAGGATACATTGGGAACTATCAATATAAAAAGGATTAATGTGGAGACATGAAGAATAATAAAACATTAAGGATGTTATCTAACTATTTCAAATAGAGAGAAAGAGGTACATGTCTACCTATAATATGAGTTTTAGGATCAGCGGGCTCAGTTGTTTACAGATTCTGAATGATGCTTTGTTTTGATTCTTGTGAAAGCTTCCTTATTTATTTTCGTGGCCCAGGGTTGTCTCCCTGGTTTCCCTGTTTATATATTATATAATAAGCATGTTAATCAAGGGTGATCATGTTAGGTTCTTTTCATCCGTGGTTTAAAACAATTAGAGAAACTCTTTCTTTCCCCCCCCTTAGCTTAGTCTGCAGAAAAATTCACAAGATGAAATAAGCTCTGTGTGGGTTTTTCCCATGTAGAGCAGTGAAATTGTCCTATTTGTTTTTCTATTTCATATTTCTGTACATGTTAATTTATTTTTATTCCTAAACCATTCCATAAGTTCCTATGTTTAAATATAATTTGAAAATCAGAGTCACTCTGGGCAAAAATTAGAATTAAATTCTTTATTAGAAGTACATCATTAAGCATAAAGAATGAGGAGTACTTGTGGCACCTTAGAGACTAACAAATTTAATAGCTCTGTAAAGGCAAAAAGGGAAAGGGCATGGGTGGAAATGAAAAGTGCAGGCATTTGAAGAGGATTTCACTGGAGAGAGGATGAGGCTTGGAGATGGTAGCACACATTTAAAAAAAAATTCATATTGCTTGTGTTTCAGGCAAAGATTAGGCATTTATTTACCTTTAAAATACATTTTTAACTGGATTTTCAAAACAGTTGCTCTCAGAAACCACTGTGTAACTTAACCCCCTTAATTTAATTGTCTAGTAATTGATAGAATTAGAAACCACAGATATTAAGAAAGATTACACCAGAGGTTATCAAGGTAATTCACTGGACTGCATTTCTGGCATCTTATGGATGATGCTGCAGAATATTTGGGGCACGGGACCATTGTTTTGTTAGACAGTGCCTAGAACAATGAGGCCCCGAACCCTGATTGGTACAAAACATAATAGAAAGAACTGGGTGGAAATTGCTGAAGGGCCCGATCTTGCTCTAATTGAAGTCAATGGAAAAAATTCCATTGATTTCAATGGTGTAGAATTGAACCACAAAGGAGGCAGTTGGGGGAGGGATACCGCTGGGATAGGTTTACAGAAGGACAAGTGGCATTTGGGCAGGGGCGGCTCTAGACACCAGCGCGCCAAGCAGGCGCTTGGGGCGGCCGTTTCCCGGGGGGGCGGCATTTGGCTCCGGTTGAGCTCCCGCCGGCATGCCTGCGGCAGGTCCACCGAGCCCGGACGAGCGGACCTGCCGCAGGCATGACTGCGGCGGGTCCCGTCTTCCCGCTCGGTTGAGCTCCCGCAGGCATGACTGCGGCAGGTCCGCTCGTCCCGGCTCCGTGGACCTGCCGCAGGCATGCCGGCAGGAGCTCAACCGAGCCGCGGGAAGACGGGACCCGCCGCGACTGAAGGGCAGCGCAGCGCCCGCGCTGCTTGGGGCAGCCCGATTTCTAGAGCCGCCCCTGCATTTGGGACTTCAGACACCTTGCAGAGCCAGAATGAAGTGACATACACAGAAGCAAAGACAGAGGGGTGGTTGGTGAAGCTATTAACAGCTGGGAGGTCCAGATATGTGAGCCACACTCAACAAAGTGAACATGTACAAGCACCGGGGCCAGAGTTTATTGTTTCCTGGATACTTTAAATAGGATCATTACATGCTGAAATAGATGAGTATTGCTAGAGTTATGAAGGCAAAATTGTCCTGTTAGATTGCACCTGGGGAAATCTGGGTTTTGTTTTATCTGTTGGTTTTATGGTTACTGTATATTTTGTTCCTGTCCTCTTTATAAAGTGCTGCTGATTTTTTTATATTGTTCCTTTTTCATTTGATGCCAGGGCCTTATTATATCCCGTTGTTGTTTTTAGGCTACTCTTGTGGAGTATGAAATATAATTAAAAGGCCACATTTTCAAAGGATCCTCCTCTATTCAGGCGTGTAGAAGTTTTCATGCAAATAGCAGCATGTGCATGTTTCAGGTAACAGCAGATGCATGGATAGATTCAGACTTGCAGTGCTCAGAAAGTGTGCATACAGATATTTGCATGGATTTAAATAGAGGCCACTTTTTGAAAACGTGTCAAAAATATCAGTAAGTTAGGCCACCTTATAATTAGGTTACATTTAAATAGCTACATAAGTGGGATCAGGGAGATCTACTTTGTCCTGAGCTGTTACAATTGAAAAGTGCTGGGTCACTTTAATAATTTCAAACCCCTATAAAGAACCCCTTGTTATGGCAGGAGTCTTGTAGGTGATGTATGTGATGATGAATATGCCAGAAAAATTCCAAGATATCGTGTGTAATTGAGCAAAACCCCAGGTTTAATGGAATTGAAAAGTACTTGTGTCACAGATGTAGGCAATTACTGTTCATAAAGGGGCACCCACAACTTGAAAATCATTTCAATCAGAAAATGCTGCATCTACTATTGTTACAATTAGCCACGGAGGTTGCTGTCACTGAAAGGGATTAATGAAAAAATAACATTTTCATCTCTTGTTTTCATTTGTTTGCTGTGTGCATTTGGCAGGTCTCTGTGTAATAGTCCTTGTGTGATGGTGCCTGCCCTTCCCTATGCTACTGAAGAATGTGCTGATCAGTACTGTGGTAGCAGAACTGAAACTGAAAAGGGAGCAGGCAGGACTATGCACAAAGAGAAAAGGGATGTAGACCTACCCTTTGTACCCTGCAGGACCTGTGGTCACAGGCCCTTCCTAATTTGGGGGGAACCAAGGAATATGAAAAGTAATCTCTTGTAAATTGAACCAATGTTGTCTGACTGCTAGAGTTGGAAGCTTGATACTAATTTTTCCTAATGATTGTAAGTAATTTACAGTCACCTGGCTGGCCTTTGAGGACTGACAAATCACAGCCAGAAGCCCCCTCGAGGTTTGAAACCTGTTCAGTCTCAGTCATCTGGTGAGAGTTGAATTCTAGGCATGGAAAAAACGAGCTTAAGGAGGCAGAATTTTATTGTGTACCTGGGATTTTGTCCCTTAGATTCACTGGGGACATTGGGGTTTGTCCTTTGTTTCACCTTTTCATCCCTCCCTCCCTCCCTCCTTTCTCTTCGTCTCTTGCTTCTTTTATCCTCTCTTCTATTCCCCACCCAAAACCAGGAGAGGTGTGTGTGTGTGTGTGTGTGTTGAGGGGCAGTGATCCCCACCAGTGACCTGGGCCATCCTTTGGGCTCTCTGGTGAGAACTCTCAGCCTCCCATCCTCAGTTTCTACCCTGATTGTCTGAGCAGGGGGTTATTGCCAGAGAAGAGACTCAGGTCTTGTTGTTCTTTTTTAAGTCCAAGTAAATAAGTCATAAGCAGTTGTATGTTTGATGAATTTTGCTGCTTCTCTGCATTAATTGTCTCTGAGCAGTTCATGATTCTCTCTGACATTCCAGTTCTCCTAAAATACTGGCTGAATATTTACTGTGCACTGTTGCTGGTCTAGAGCTCATCTGAGAGCACTTTACTCAGATCATTCAATGTCGGAAATTTAAGATCCGATGCGTAGTTTGAAAATCAGGGCTCTTGGGTCTTATTCCCAACTCTGCCACTGATTATGCGATTTGTAGCAAAGTCCCTCCAGAGGTAGGAAGCAGGACTGAAGACAAGATGGAGATGAGGCGTCAGTCTTCTATAGACTCTTGCCATGTGGTCTTTGCTTTCTTTGTCCCAAGGACACTCTATCCAGCACGTGACATCGAAAAACCTTAGAGTTCTGTCCATAGGCAGGTCCCTGCACACCTTGCTGAGCCACAAGGCATATCTGCCTTCTCTCAATGGGTCAATTGTATAGCTGATGGTCCTTAATGGGCCATCAAGCAGGCTAGGCAGAGCTGACACCAATTTGTCTGGCTGGGGTGTTCCCCAGAAGCATAGCACAAGTTTGAAATACAGGCAGCATAGAGCCAATATTCATAATGTCAACTACAAAAATGATACATATCTAGAGATAGCATAATTATAATCAGCCAATCATAACCTCTCCATAGACCCTTTATGTGACCACCTTTATACAATATTGGCTGCAAATATAGAACAGTGGTTGGAACGGTGATCTATACAGTTACAGATTATGTCAAGAACGTCACAGGAGGTGACATGGTATCAGTGAGACTGATACTGGAATACTGCCTCCAGTTTTGGTGTCCTCATTTGAAAAAGATGGTGTGAAACTGGAGTTGAGGCAGCAAAGAGCCACCAAATGTTCTGAGGGCTGGAGAAAAATGCCTTCTAGTGAGCTATTGAAAGAGCTCAACCTGTTTAGCTTCTCAAAAGAAGATTGAAAGGTGACTTCATTGAAATGTTGAAGTGCCTTACTGGAGAGAAAAGATTGGCTATTAAAGGGCTCTTTAATGTAGCAGAGAAAGACATAAAAAAACCGAATGGCTGGAAGGTGAAAAGAGACAAATTCATATTACAATTAAGGCACAAATACTCAACAGCGAGGTTGATTCACCACAGGAACAAGTTACCAAGGAAAGTGGTGGATTCTCCGTCTCGTGACGTCATTTCATGAAGACTAGATGCCTTTCTGGAATGTGTTTACCCCAAAAGTAGCTAGTGTGTCATACAGGAGGCCTGTGATATGCCGGGGTCAGATTAGATGCTCTAATGGTCTCTTCTGGCAATAAACTCGACTAATTTCTTTAAAACTGCATCGGGAGTTTACCTTGGGAGCAGCGTCTGATGTTTTCCTGTCTACCCGGCTTGCTTCCTAGAACGAATGCTCCTTGAGTGGGGTGATCCACAGGGAGTAGCTCAAACCTCCAAAGTGCCTGGCCAGGGGCAGGACATTAGCCCAGCAAGGGAGGGGTGTGGCGGTGACATCACAAAGGCCTTTGGCAGGACCTCAGACTATTGGCCAAAGGTGGTGGGGAGGTGGTGACCTCACAGAGAGATGCTGACATCAGCCAGGCAGGACAGGGGCGAGGGGCCAGGGAAACCTCAGAGACCCTGTGGCTTTGCTTCAGCAAGTCTCCTTCTCCAGGTCTCTCTTTGAGGACTGGGGGAATATTGGGGTTCACGCACCTGAGCGCCAGGAGGAACCTCTTTTGAGTTTTCTCCTTCCTTTTAGTGATTTTACTAGAAAACAGATGTCCCTGTTTAGAGGGTTAGAGCCTCCTCGAGGTTTGAAACTGTTCGGTCTGATCATTCTGGTGACAGTTGAATTCATGGAAAGCATGATCTTAAGGAGGCATAATTTTATTCCAAACCTGGGATCTTGTCCCTTAGAATCACTGAGGACATTAGGGTTTGTCCTTTTTGTTTCACCTTTTCCTCCATCCATCCCTCCTTTCTCTTCCTCTCTTGCTTCTTTTCTCCTTTCTCCTGTTCCCCTCCCAACACCAGGAGGGGTGTGTGTGTGTGTGTGTGTGTGTGTGTGTTGCGGGGGAGTGCTCGGCAGCTCTCACTGTGGGAGGTCCACCCAAAACTGTGGAGCTGCAGTAGTGCTGGGGCAGTGATCCTCGCCAGTGACCTGGGCCATCCTTTGAGCTCTCTGGTGAGACCCCTCAGCCTCCCATCCTCAGTCTATATCCCGATTGTCTGAGCAGGGGGTTAATGACAGGGAGGAGACTCAAGGCCTTTTTGTTCTCTTTTAAGTCCAAGTAAATAAGTCATAACCACTTATATGTTTGATGGATTTTGCTGCTTCTCTGCATTAATTGTCTCTGAGCAGTTCATGATTCTCTCTAACATTGCAGTTCTCCTAAAACACTGGCTGAATAATTACTGTGCATACTTGTTGGTCTGGAGCTCATCTGAGAGCACTTTATTGAGGTCATTCAATGTATGAAATTCAAGATCTGATGTCAAGTGTCAGAGGGGTAGCCGTGTTAGTCTGGATCTGTAAAAGCAACAAAGAATCCTGTGGCACCTTATAGACTAACAGACGTTTTGCAACATGAGCTTTCGTGGGTGAATACCCACTTCTTCAGATGCAAGATCTGATGGTTAATATGAAAATCAGTGTTAGGGTAAATGGTGCCCTGGTTCAGGCTTGTAGCAGTGATGGAATAAACTGCAGGTTCAAATCAAGTCTCTGCAGTACATCCACAATTGGGATGGGCCATTCAGTCTTTGTACAGTGCAGGGGGTTAATGACAGGAGGAGACTCAAGGCCTTTTGTTCTCTTTTAAGACCAAGTAAATAAGTCATAACCACTTATATGTTTGATGGATTTTGCTGCTTCTCTGCATTAATGAGGCAAGTATGAAGCCTCATTCAAAGACCAGGGGTCACTATATTACTGCACAGTCAATCAATGCAGTCAATCAGTGCAGTTGTAGATAAATCTCTGCATCATGCATTTTTGTATAACTTGTATATGACTTTGTATTGAACCTTGGTAATATGTTATAGCGGGCCCCTAAGATAGTGTAATTAAGGTAAAAGAAAAGTGTCTTTTGCTAGAAGTAGAATAAGATCTCCTCCCACTTTGTAATCAACTGCCCTGTTGCATGAATGAGGTGTGACTGAGGAAGGCGTGGAGGGCAGTACCTCCAGACAGCTGCAATCCTTGGAGAGGGCTGGCAGCCCAACCAAGGACAATCAAGCTTGGCAAGTGGGCTGACTAGGGAAGAGCAGACATACTGATGGCCTCGGGGATAAGAAGCAAACACCTTCCTGTGGGAACAACCCCCAGCCCAGAGAAAAGCAGCTAGAAGGACCAACAGACACAGTGACAGATTTTGAATCTGGGAGATTTACCCTCTCCATCCACCGACTCGCTGCTTGCCTCCTCACCCCCCCACCCCAAGTATAAAGCCTCATTCAAAGACCCAAGGAGTCACTATATTACTGCACAGAGCCCTCCCCGACGAACTCTGCCCCTCACCTGCCTCAGGCTCTGCAAGGAGTTTGGGTCGGGCGAGGAGGTCTGGGGTGCAGGCCCTGGGTTGGGGCAGGGGTTTGGGGTGTGGGATGGTTGAGAGGTTGGGCTCTGGAATGGAGTTTGGGTGCTGGGTGCAGGCTCCAGGCTGGGGCACAGGGTGGGGGTGCAGGATGGGTGGAGGCAGGGGCGACTCTAGGCACCAGCAAAGCAAGCAGGTGCTTGGAGCAGCCCATTTGCAGGGCGGCAGCCAGCAGGGATCCAGCCTGGGAGCTGAGAACCAACAGGGGCCCTGGGGCTGTAGTTCCTTGGTTAGCTCCCTGCCTATAGAGCCAGCTCTGGAGCAGGAAAAAAACTACATTTCTCAGCATTCCCTTGGCCGCTATCAACAGGAAAGGCAGGGGGAGGGAGTATGGTAGCTGAAACCTCAAGCCGCAGCTTGCTGTCAATGGAGAGCTCACTGCTAGAGCGGGGTGGCACTGTGAATGGGGAACGAGTGTGCCCAAGTTGTAGAAGGCTTTGCCCTAGATATCCCCTTCAGAAGACATCCCCAGACTGGATTAGAGATACTGGTGTGACCTCACCTTGCAGCCCCCAAGGAAGGAATTGGGTGGACTAAATGGACAGTTCCCCTCTTTATCTGAATCCTAGCAAGGGAGGTACGTGGATCCCACTAGAATTTAAGAGTAAGGGAGGAGAGGCTCTACTGGACCTGGGCAGCTTTAGATACAGTACCAGGCACGTAGAGGATTTCCACTTCTGAGCCATCGAAGCAGAAATTGACTTTTCCTTTCCAGATTTAGCTAATATTCAGAAAGGGAATCTAGCACCTGCCTTCCAGATTTGAACACCCTCAAAATTCAGGAGTGCTGAAGCTCAATTTGGGCAGCTGTTACTTCATTTCTCCCAAATCAAATATACTGATTCACTGTAATTTGCTGTAGAAAAAGTTGGATAAACTTGAGCAAGAAATGCTTCCCAGTGGTTTTAGGATTGGAATTGCTATTTTCAACAGCCATTGCCTTTGTTTGTTTGTTTTATAGTTTTATTTGTTTAAAAGGAAGACAGTGATATTGCATTGGCAAATTGCCCATACAAACAAAGAATGGAACATAAGAATAATAAAGGCACCTCAACGTTTCCTCATTTCTGTAGGACAGTCTTATAATATGCATCCAGATATCCTTTAATCACACAAGCTGGAAATTGTTCCATGTTACTGCAGTTCTGTAAGCATATGGGAACCAATCCTGTCTGTGTTCTGTGCACATCCAAAATTCCTGCTGAATGACCCACTCTGGGAGCAAGTTACCAGTGACCCAGGGTTGGGGTGGAAGGAGGGTACAAGTGGGCGGGGGGAGCCCAGAGCTGGGGCAGCACGGGGTGCATGTGTGGGGGAGAGCCCAGGACTGGGATGGCATGGGGTGCTGGTGTGTGTGGGGGAGAGCCCAGGGCTGGGATGGCATGGGGTGCGGGTGTGTGGGGGAGAGCCCAGGGCTGGCAGCAGGGGGGTCCAGGTTGGGGAGGCCCAGAACTGGGGCAGCAGGGGTGTGGGTGGAGGGGGCAGAGCCCAGTGCTGGGGCAGCAGGGAGATTCAGGGAGGAGCCCAGGACTGGGGTGGGGACAGCCAATATTTTTTTTTGCTTGGGATAGCAAAAAACCTAGAGTTGGCCCTATCTCCACCCACCGTGAGGTAGGTAGGAGCGGATCATAATTATCCCTACTTGAAAGAGGGAAAAGATAAGGCTGAGAAAGGATAATTGACTTGTCTCTGGTCCCATTATATAAGGCGTTGGTGAGACCTCATTTGGAGTATTGTGTGCAGTTTTGGTCTCCCATGTTTAAGAAGGATGAATTCAAACTGGAACGGGTACAAAGAAGGGCCACTAGAATGATCCGAGGAATGGAAAGTCTGTCGTACAAAAGGAGACTTGAGGAGCTCGGTTGATTTTCCTTAACCAAAAGAAGGATAAGAGGAGATATGATTGCACTCTTTAAATATATCAGAGGGATAAATACCAGGGAAGGAGAGGAATTAATTCAACTCAGTGCTAATGTGGACACGAGGACAAACGGATATAAATTGTCAGTCAGAAAATTTAGGCTTGAAATTAGATGAAGGTTTCTAACCATCAGAGGAGTGCAATTCTGGAACAGGCTGCCGAAGGAAACAGTGGGGGCGAAGGACCTCCATGACTTTAAGATTAAGCTAGATAAGTTTATGGAGGAGATGGTATGATAGGATAACGGGCTTAGTCAATAGGTCAATTAAGTGACACACTGGTAATTAGTACAATGGGTCAATGATAGGATATTGTTAGCCTTTTTCCAGAGGGTATGGCTGGAGAGTCTTGCCCGCATGCTCGGGGTTGAGCTGACCACCATATTTGGGGTTGGGAAGGAATTTTCCTCCAGGGTAGATTGGCAGTGGCCCTGGAGGTTTTTCGCCTTCCTCCGAAGCATGGGGCAGGGGTCGCTTGCTTAAGGAGTGGGTGGATCGGCTTCTGTGGCCTGCATCTTGCAGGAGGTCAGACTAGATGATCATAATGGTCCCTTCTGATCTTGAATTCTATGATTCTATGATTCTATGAACTTTGCCAAAGTACAAGTCTTGCCCAGGGCACCATTTCCTCTAACGCTGGTCCTTGGTAACATTTCTTGATGGGGGGGGGAGAGGAGAGAAATGAGGCGTTTGCTCTCTGTTTCTTTCCTCTCCATTTTCTGCTCCTTCCTTCAATTCCAGAAACCTCCCTTGTGTTTCAGACTGTGCAGTGACACCCTCACCACCCCAGTACTTTGGATCCTTTGGAGCAGAAAGATCCTAGGATATAAGGATGAAGCCAGTGGTGAGTAGCTGGCAGGTATGAGTCCTAGCAACTCTTCTGGGAGTGCAGGTGAGGAATGACTCTACATTCTCCCCATGGGGCTCTGGGGAGCAGGGAGGGTTGTGTGATAAATTCCATCCAACATTCCCCTTTGATCCAAGCCGAGAGACATCTCAGCTATGCACGATCCCCTTGGCAGCACCAAACAAGGGATGTTTTCCACTGCCCAGGAGACCCAGCCAGGGACTGATGTGCTGGAGATATGTTGGGAAAAGGGACTGTCTGCATTGCCAAGGCAGGAAGCAAACAATGGGCAGGAATTCTTGCTGTTCAGCCATGGCCACACATCCAGAGCTGCACAGCAGTGAGGGTGCTGGGCAAGCTGGTCTGAGCAAACAATTGGAAATGATCCTTCAGTGAGAACAGAACCAGAGTGTAGACAGGCCCCAGTGTTAAGTGGTTGAGGCTGAGGCTTTAGGAAGCTGGCCTACAATACCATAGGGATCTTTCTGTGGAGGTTTGATTCTTGCCAGCTAGGGAAGCTGGTGTGTGGTGTCTTTGTGGCTGCACTTTCAGTGATGCAGGTTTCTCTATCCCATTGTTCCAGGGTCATCCTACTAGATTGCCAGCTGCTTTTCAGCTGCAGTGTGGAGACTGTTTGTGTGTGGGGAGACAGTGTGTGTGTGTGCTGGGAAGAGTGAGTGGGTTGAGGTAGGTAGGAGCGGATCATAATTATCCCTACTTGAAGAGGAGACGCTCCAGGCTGAGAAATGAAAATTGACTTGTCTTAGGTCACACAGCCAGTCAATGGCTGAATTGGGAATAGGACCCCAGAGCCCTGATTTTCATATTAACCATCAGATCTTGAATTTCATACATTGAATGACCTCAACAAAGTGCTATCAGATGAGCTCCAGACCAACAAGTATGCACAGTAATTATTCAGCCAGTGTTTTAGGAGAACTGCAATGTTAGAGAGAATCATGAACTGCTCAGAGACAATTAATGCAGAGAAGCAGCAAAATCCATCAAACATATAAGTGGTTATGACTTATTTACTTGGTCTTAAAGAGAACAAAAGGCCTTGAGTCTCCTCCCTGTCATTAACCCCCTGCTCAGCCAATCAGGGTAGAGACTGAGGATGGGAGGCTGAGGGGTCTCACCAGAGAGCTCAAAGGATGGCCCAGGTCACTGGCGGGGATCACTGCCCCAGCACTACTGCAGCTCCACAGTTTGGGGTGGACCTCCCACAGTGAGAGATGCCGAGCACTCCCCATAACACACACAAACACACACACACACACACACACACCCTCTCCTGGTGTTAGGAGGGAACAGGAGAAAGGAGAAAAGAAGCAAGAGAGGAAGAGAAAGGAGGATGGATGGATGGAGGAAAAGGTGAAACAAAAGGACAAACCCTAATGTCCTCAGTGATTGTAAGGACAAGATCCCAGGTTTGGAATAAAATTCTGCCTCCTTAAGATCATGTTTCCCATGAATTCAACTGTCACCAGATGGATCAGACTGAACAGTTTCAAACCTCGAGGAGGCTCTTACCTTCTAAACAGGGTCGGCTGTTTTCAAGTAAAATCACTAAAAGGGAAGGAGAAAACTCGAAAGAGGTTCCTCCTGGCGCTCAGGTACGTGAACCCCAATACTCCCCAGTCCTCAAGAGAGACCTGGAGAGGAGACTTGCTGAAGCAAAGCCACAGGGTCTCTGAGGTTTCCCTGGCCCCTCGCCCCTGTCCTGCCTGGCTGATGTCAGCATCTCTCTGTGAGGTCACCACCTCCCCACCACCTTTGGCCAATAGTCTGAGGTCCTGCAAAAGGCCTTTGTGATGTCACTGCCACACCCCTCCTTGCTGGGCTAATGTCCTGCCCCTGGCCAGGCACTTTGGAGGTTTGAGCTACTCCCTGTGGATCACCCCACTCAAGGAGCGTTGGTTCTAGGAAGCAAGCCAGCTAGACAGTAAAACATCAGACGCTGCTGCTCCCAATGCTACATTCAGTTTTAAAGAAATTAGTCGAGTTTATTGCCAGAAGAGACCATTAGAGCATCTAATCTGACCCCTGCATATCACAGGCCTCCTGTATGACACACTAGCTACTTTTGGGGTAAACACATTCCAGAAAGGCATCTAGTCTTCATGAAATGACGTCACGAGACGGAGAATCCACCACCTTCCTTGGTAGCTTGTTCCTGTGGTGAATCATCCTCGCTGTTGAATATTTGTGCCTTAATTGTAATATGAATTTGTCTCTTTTCACCTTAGGATCCGGCGAGGTGGGAGTGTGCCAGACCTTGGGCTGCAGCCCAAGCCGGAACTTCTACATGACAATTAAACAGCCCCACAGCCTGAGTTGTGTGAGCCCAAGTCAGTGGTACTGGCCAGCCACCGGTGTGTAACAAGTTTGCGTGGAGAATTTGTGGCAAAACTGGGAACTGAACCCAGATTGTTTCAATTCTTGCCTCCCCCCTTAACCGCAAGCCCAGCGTGTGTGTGTACAGCATTGTTTTGGTCTGTGTTTGCCTTGCATTGGCTTCCAAGGGAGGCTGTGGAATTTCCTTCATTGGAGGTTTTTAAGACCAGGTTAGAATCGCCAGTCTGCGAATGTCTAGGGATACTTGGTCCTGGCTCAACACAGCGGGCTGGAGTAGATGACTTCTCAAGATCCCTTCCAGGCCTACATTGAAATAATTCTCTTTTGTGCTGCGTCATGTTCTACGCTGAGCTGTTTGCATGGTGCCATTTGGAACTGTGATCGCACCATGTTGTGTAGCAGTTTTATGGTGAATTGTTTTGCCTCAGCTTGTTTTCCATTGTGTACTTTTGTCCTAGGATGTCATAGTTCGCATCGTGTTGCTTTCTTTTCCTTTGTATTGTCATTTTATGCTGTGGAGTGTAGGTTGTGTTTTTGTTCCCCCTGAATTTGCCTGACATTATGTTGTGGTGAGTTTTATTCTGTATGTTGTGTTTTTATATGTATATATTGCATCGCATCCTAGAAATGTAGGGCTAGAGAGGACCTCAAGATGTCATCAAGTCCAGCTTTCTCTGCTGAGGCAGGACCAAGTATATGTAGATTATCTCTGACAGAGCTTTGTCCTATTTGTTCTTAAAAACTTCCAGGGAAAGAGACTCCCCAGCCCCCTTGTAAGACTGTTCCAGAGCTGAACTGCCTTAGCTCTGGGGACACCACACAGATTTTAGTGGTGAGCAGCTCTGGAGAGAGGAGACCCCAGTGAGTGGGCAGTTGGATAAAGAGACTAAAGTTGGGAGGAGAAACATTGACGTGTCCAAGGTCACCCAGGCTGTCTGTGACCGAGCTAGAAATAGGTTCTAGTGCCCCCGTACTGCTGTTTCTGAAGGTCTCTGCCACACTGCTGCTTTAGGCACTGGTGCAAACCCTTAGTGTAGACAGAATTTACACTAGTGCACTCTGGCACTGGTGCAACATGTCCCAGTTTGAAGGTTTGGGGTGGGGAGAGGGGCTGTGACCTCCCTGAGGCCTGAGGCTGACTGAACGGTGCAGCTGGTAACGGAGGGGCAGCAGTGAGTGCTGGAGGTATGAGCCAGGAGCACAGCCCCACAGGACTGGACACTGACTTCTCCTGACCCAGGGGACACACCCCCAGCGAGGTGGTTTGTCCATGGATGTGCAGGCTGTCTTGGCAGAGCAGCTCATTTGCAATCTCTGCACAGCTCTTCCTACAGTGTGCACTGGGGACCTCTCCAAGCTGCGAGTGACGGGGCTTGGGAGTTAACAGGATCTGTTCCTGGCTCTGTCATGGACCTGTTTAGTGACCTTGGGGAAGTCACAGCTCCTCTCTCTGTAACACTGTCTTCAGTGACTCGAGCACTAGCACCAGCCTCAGGCAGACTGGTGAGAAGCAGGGCACAAACCCCAAATTCAGGGTGAGGTCTGTATGGAGATTTCACCAACCAAGTATCCAGTGTAAACGCTTCCAGGCATTGTAACAGCATTAACATGGAATCACAGACAGTCCTCTTGGGTGATCCCATATATCTCACCACGCAGGTGAGCTCACCTTTCTGACAGGTGGTCCCTTACTCCAGGGTTCCCAACCTTTTCTTTCTGAGCCCCACCTCCTACCCCCACCCCACACACGCTATAAAAACTCCACTGTCCATGTGGGCCACAATAACTGGTTTTCTGCATATAAAATCCAGGGCTGGCATTAGGGGTAGCAAGCAGGGCAACTGCCATGCCACAGGGGCCCCCGCAAAGCTACATTGCTTAGGCTTAGGCTTTGGCTTCAGCCCTGGTGGTGGGGCTCAGGGCCCTGGACTTCAGTCCCATGCGCTGGGACTTCAGCTTTCTGCCCTGGGACTCAGTGAGTCTAATGCCGGCTTTGCTTGGCAGCCCCCTGAAAGCTGCTCACGGCCCCCCAGGGGGGCCCTGGTTGAGAACCACTGCTTTACAGCATGAATCACAGCAATGTTCAAGTTACTGCCAGTCCCAAAGGACCCGTCACTTCCTTGAGTCAATTAAATCTTAGATCTTCCAACAAAGACACTTGTAGCCAGTCCTGTCATAACCTGTATTAAGACTTATTTAAAAGGAAACGAGAGTTGTTAACAGAGTTAAAACAGGTAATCCTATAGATGCAGATGAGCTGCAGTCTTAAATTTCAAAGGTAATAGAAGCTTCTGTAATAAGCAAGCTCTACATATTCTTTAGGACTAACCCAGGCTAAGCAGCTGGGGATCTCTTGCTTATGCCTAGAAACTTTGCCCCAGAGTCCAGGCAGCATACAGACAATCAGTTCCTTCTCTATGGGGTTTTTCATCCCCTTCCTACCATGTGCTCTGAGCAGGAAAGTTAGCTACTGGGAAGTGAAGAGCACAACAACAGTCTTGTGTCTTTGTTAACATCCCATAATAGTCTCTCTGGTGTTGATGGACCTTTCCTGCCAGGCATTCTGTTGCCAATCAGCACTTCACATAGGTAAAGTCTCTCTCCTGTTTGGTGATTTACAGCGCCACAGAGGCTCACAATGCAACTAGTCAGATGTTAACTCAGGCAGCATCTTACAAGCTTTCAATAAAGTCTAAACACAAAACACATTCTTATGTTCACAGTCTGTATGAGGAGTATCTACTCATTTGGACTCACTGGGGAGCCACAGAAAGAAACAAGGTGTGCTGAGGCAAGAAGGCCCAATCTCAGAGCCCCCAGGGTCACGCTTCCCAAAAGCTAAAACTAGGCCCAGCCCATGAAAGGGGCACTCCCAGGAGAGACTGTATAAAGGCTGGAGCATCAAATAACTTAGTTAATCTGAGAGAGCTGCCTTGGGGACAATGACAGGGAGAAACCCCAGAGTGACTTCTTTGATTCTGCTCATCTCTGGCCTTTGGTTCATAGAATCACAGAACTGGAAGGGACCTTGAGAGGTAGCTAGTCAGTCCCCTGCACTCAAGGCAGGATGAAGTATTATCTAGACCAGGGTGGCCAACCTGAGCCTGAAAGAGCCAGAATTTACCAATTGTCGAAGAAAAACTCAGTTCTCGCTTTTTGTTTGGGTGCAGCAAAATCAAATACTTTATTATTTCTCCAGTAATTACAATGGAGGGAGAGAGTGCCATAGGACACAGGGTCGCCCCAGTCCTGGACAGGTCTCTCAACTGGTAAACAATCACAGCAAGCCTTTATACCTTTGTTACAGACAATTTCTAGCAATAATACAGACAGTAAAAGCAACAACTACATTTTGTTTATACATAGCAGAAAGGCTTATCTTATTTGTCTCAGTCCTAAGAAAGAACTGAGTTTTCTTCACGACAATTGGTAGTTCTGGCTCTTTCAGGCTCCCGGTTGGCCACTCTAGTCTAGATAATGCTGGCTCCTCTGCCTTTGGGTGCAGGGGACTGGACAACTACCTCTCCAAGGTCCTTCAGTTCTGTGATTCTATGAACCAAAGGCCAGAGATGAGCAGAATCAAAAATCACTCCTGGGGTTTCTCCCTGTCATTGTCTAAGCAGCTCTCCGATTAACTAAGTTGTTGATGCTCCAGCCTTTATACAGTCTCTCACCAAGATGCCCCTTTCATGGGCTGGGCCTAGTTTTAGCTTTTTGAGAAGCGTGACCTGGGGCCTGAAGTTGGCGTACTTGCCTCCATTTGTGTTTCTTTCTGTGGCTCCCAGTGAGTCAGCCAAGTGATACTCCTCACTTACAGACTGTGAACATAGTGTTTGTGTTTGGAGCTTTATTGAAAGCTTACATAGATGCTGCCTGAGTTAACATCTGACTAGTTGCATTGTGAGCCTCTGTGGCGCTGTAAATCACACCAAACAGGAAGACTTTACCTATGTGAAGTGCTGATTGGCAACAGAGATGCCTGGCAGGGAAAGGTCCATCAGCACCAGAGAGACTATTATGGGATGTTTAACAAAGACACAAGACTGTTGTGCTCTTCACTTCCCAGTAACTTCTTTCACTCAGAGCACATGGTAGGAAGGGATTAAGCAGAAGAGGAAGACGATTGTCTGTATGCTGCCTGGACTCTGGGGGGAGCAAAGTTCTAGGCATATTAAAGAGAGATCCCCAGCTGTAGCCTGGTTTAGTCCTAAGAATATGTAGAGACTTGCTTATTACAGAAGCTTCTATGTGCCTTTGAAATTTAAGACTGCAGCTCATCATCATAGGATTACCTGTTTTAACTCTGTGCTGCTCTCGTTTCCCTTTTAAAAATGGTCTTAAGCATCTGAGTTATGACAGGACTGGCTACAGAATGTCTTTGTTGGAAGATCTAAGCTAGTGCCTAAAGTGTGGGTCCTTTGGGACTGGCAGTAGCAGACATTGCTGTGATTCATGCTGTAAGCAGTGGTTCTCAACAGGGCCTGAGGGGGCCGTGAGCAGCTTTCAGGGGGCTGCCAAGCAAAGCCGGCATTAGACTCACTGAGTCCCAGGGCAGCTGAAGTCCCAGCGCATGGGACTGGAAGTCCAGAGCCTGAGCCCCACCAGGGCTAAAGCCTAAGCTAAGCAATGTAACTTTGCTTGAGGGCCTGTGGCATGGCAGTTGCCTGCTTGCTGCCTAATGCCAGCCCTGGATTTTATGCAGAAAGCCAGTTATTGTGGCCCACATGGACAGTGGAGTTTTTATAGCGTGTGTGGGGTGGAGGTGAGGAGGTGGGAGCTCAGAAAGAAAGGTTGGGAACCCTGGAGTGAGGACCACCTGTCCAGAAAGGTGAGCTCACCTGCGTGGTGAGATATATGGGATCACCCAGAGGACTGTCTGAATGATTCCATGTTAATGCTATTTAATGCCTGAGCGTTTACCTGGATACTTGGTTGGTGAAATCTCATACAGACCTCACCCCGAATTTGGGGTTTGTGCCTGCTTCTCACCAGTCTGCCTGAGGCTGGTGCTAGTGCTCTCCAGTCACTGAAGACAGTGTTACAGAGAGGAAGACATGACTTCCCACAAGGTCACTAAGCAGGTCATGACAGGAGCCAGGAACAGATCCTGTTAACTCCCAAGCCCCGTCACTCGCAGCTTGGAGAGGTCCCAGTGCACACTGTGAAGAGCTGTGAGATTACCAAATGAGCTGCTCTGCCAAGACATATACATCCATGGACAAATACCTCGCTGGGGTGTGTCCCCTGGGTCAGGAAGAAGTCAGTGTCCAGTCACTGACCGGGCTGTGCTCCTGGCTCATACCTCCTTTCACTGCTGCCCTCCGTTACCAGCTGCACCACGTTCAGTCAGCCTCAAGGCCTCCAGGGAGGGTCTGGCCCCTCTCCCCACCCCAAGCCTTCAAACTGGACATGTTGCACCAGTGCCAGAAATTACACTAATGTAATTCTGTCTACTAAGGAGTTTGCACAGTCCTAAGCAACAGTGTGTAGAAGACCTTCCAGAAACAGCAATCTGAGAAATTACTAGAACCTATTTCTAAACTCGGTCTGAACAGCTTCGTGACCTTGAGACACGTCAATGTTTCTCCTCAACTGGTCTCTTTATCAACTGCCCACTCCTGGTCTCCTCTCTCTCCAGAGCTGCTCACCACTAAAATCTGTGGTGTCCCCAGAGCTAAGGCAGTTCAGCTCTGGGAGTGGTCTTACAAGGGCTGGGGAGTCTCTTTCCTGGGTTTAGAACAAAATAGGACAAGCTCTGTCAGAAGATAATCTACATATCTTGGTCACTGCCTCCCAGCAGAGAAAGCTGGACTTGATGACTCATGAGGTCCTCTCTAGCCCTACATTTCTAGGATGCGGTGGCTGTAACCATATAAAAAACACAACATAGATAAAACTCACCACAACATAATGTCAGGCAAATTCAGAATAAAAACACAACCTACACTCCACAGCATAAAATGACAATACAAAGGAAAAGAAAGCAACACGTCTGTTCTGACATCCTAGGACAAAAATTGCACAATGGAAAACAAGCTGAGCCAAACAATTCACCATAAAACTGCTGCTGCAACATGGTGCGATCACAGTTCCAAATAACCATGCAAAACAGCTCAGCGTGGGGGTATGGCCAACACAAAAAGGGAATTATTTCAATGTGAGCCTGGAAGGGATGTTGAGAAGTCTCCAGCCACAGCTGTGTTGAGAGCAGGACCAAGTATCCTAGACGTTCGCAGACTGGCGGTATCTCAACCTGGTCTTAAAAACCTCCAATGAAGGAAATTCACAGCCTCCTTGAAGCCAATGCCAAGGCAAACACAGACCAAAACAATGCTGTACACACACGCTGAAACTGAGTTGGGAGGCAAGAATTGAAACAATCTGGGTTCAGTTCCCAGTTTTTGCCACAAATTCTCACAAACATTACACACGATTGGCTGGCCAGTACCACTGACTTGGGCTCACACAACTCGGGCTGTGGGGCTGTTTAATTGTCATGTAAGTTCCGGCTTGGGCTGCAGCCCAGGTCTGGCACCTCCCCACCTCACGGATCTAAGGTGAAAAGGGCAAATTCATATTACAGTGAGCACAAATATTCAACAGCGAGGATGTTCACACAGGAACAAGCTACCAAGAGAAGGTGAGGTGGTTCTCCGTCTCGTGGCGTCATTTAAGACTGAATGCCTTTCTGGAATGTGTTTACCCAAAAGTAGCTGGTCATACAGGAGGCCTGTGATATGCGGGGTCAGATTAGATCTCTGTGGTCTCTTCTGGCAATAAACTCGACAGGCTTTCTTTAAAACTGAATGTAGCATTGGGAGCAGCGTCTGATGTTTACTGTCTAGCTGGCTTGCTAGAACCACGCTCCTTGGTGGGGTGATCCACAGGGATTATCAAACACTCAAGAGAAGTGCCTGGCCGAGAGACATTAGCTCAGGAGGGTTGGTGACATCGAGCCTTTTGCAGGACCTCAGACTATTGGCCAAAGGTGGTGAGAGGTGGTGACCTCACAGAGATACTTGACATCAGCCAGGCAGGACAGAGGGCCGAGGGCCAGGAAACCTCAGAAGACCTGGCTGCTTCAGCAAGTCTCCCTCTCAGTCTCTCTTTGAGGACTGAGGGGGTATTGAAGTTCACGTACCTGGCGCCAGGAACCTCTTTCAGAGTTTCTCCTTCCCTTTAGTGATTTGCTTGAAAACAACCGACCCTGTTTAGAAGATGAGAGCCTCCTCCGAGGTTTGAAACTGTTCAGTCTGATCCATCTGGTGACAGTTGAATTCATGGGAAACATGATCTTGGAGGCAGAGAATTTTATTCCAAACCTGGGATCAATCACTTACAATCACTGAGGACATTAGGGTTTGTCCTTTTGTTTCACCTTTTCCTCCATCCATCCATCCCTCCTTTCTCTTCCTCTCTTGCTTCTTTTCTCCTTTCTCCTGTTCCTCTAACACCAGGAGAGAGGGTATTGATATTATTGTGTGTGTGTGTGTGTGTTTGTGTGTGTTCTTGAGAGTGCTTTCGGCATCTCACTGTGGGAGAGTCCACCTAACTGTGAGCTGCAGTAGTGCTGAGGCAGTGATCCCCCGCCAGTGACCTGGGCCATCACTTTGAGCTCTCTGTTGAGACCCCTCAGCCTCCCATCCTCAGTCTCTACCCTGATTGGCTGAACAGGGGTTAATAACGGGGAGGAAACTCAAAGCCCTTTTGTTCTGCTTACAAGACCAATAAATGATCATAACCACTTATATGTTTGATGGATTTGCTGCTTCTCTCCATTAATTGTCTGAGCAGTTCATGATTCTCTCTAACATTGCAGTTCTCCTAAAACACTGGCTGAATAATTACTGTGCATACTTGTTTGGTCTGGAATAAATCTGATAGCACTTTGTTGAGGTCATTCAATGTATGAAATTCAAGATCTGATAGTTAATAATCAGGAGCTCTGGGGTCCTATTCCCAATTCAGCCATTGACTGGCTGTGTGACCCTAAGACAAGTCAATTTTCCTTTCTCAGCCTGGCGTCTCCCTCTTTCAAGTAGGGACCATTATGATCATCCCTACCTACCTCAACCTCACTCTTCCCAGCACACACACACCTGTCTCTCCCACACACAAAACAGTCTCCACACTGCAGCTGGCAGCTGGCAATCTAGTAGGATGACCCTGGAACAATGGGATGAAAGCCTGCGTCACTGAAAGTGCAGCCACAAAGACACCACACACCAGCTTCCCCTAGCTGGCAGAATCAAACCTCACAGAAAAGTCCTATGGTATTGTGAGCCAGCCTAAAGCCTCAGCCTCAACCACTTAACACTGGGGCCCTGTCTACACTCTGGTTCTGTTCACTGAAGGATCATTCAATTGTTTGCTCAGTGCGCAACACCCTCACTGCTGTGCAGCTCTGGATGTGTGCCGCCATGGCTGGCAGCAAGAATTCCCTGTTTGCTTCCTGCCTTGGCAATGCAGACAGTCCCTTTTTCAACATCTCCAGCACATCAGTCCCTGGCTGGGTCTCCTGGGCAGTGGAAAACATCCCCGCTTGTTTGGTGCTGCCAAGGGGATCGTGCATAACTGAGAATGTCTCTCGGCTTGGATCAAAGGAATGTTGGATGAATTTATCCACACAACCCTCCTGCTCCCCAGAGCCCCATGGGAAGAGAATGTAGAGTCATTTTCTTGCTCAGTTGCTGAGACTCCTTCCTGCCAGCCTCACCCCTGGCTTCATCCTTATCTCCTAGGATCTTTCTGCTCCAAAAGGCTCCATAGTCCTGGGGTGGGAGAATACTGCACAGTCTGGAGATTGAAGGAAGGAGCAGAAAATGGAGGAAAAGAAACAGAGAACCAGCCTCATTTCTCTCCTCTCCCCCATCAGAAATGTTACCAAGGACCAGCGTTAGAAATGGTGCCCCTGGGCAAGACTTGTACTTTGGCAAAGTTCATAGAATCATAGAATCATAGAATTCAAGATCAGAGGGACCATTATGATCATCTGGTCTGACCTCCAGCAGATGCAGGCCAAGAAGCGATCCACCCACTCCTTAAACAGGCCACCATGCTTCGGAGGAGAAGGCGAAAAACACTCCAGACACTCTCAATCTACCCTGGAGAAAATTCCTTCAACCCCAAATATGGTGGTCAGCTCAACCCCGAGCATGTGGGCAAGACTTTCTCCAGCCATACCCTCTGGAAAAAGGCTAACAATATCCTTTCATTGACCCATTGTACTAATTACCAGTGGTGTCATAATTGACCTATTGACTAAACCCGCGTTATCCTGTCGCATACCATCTCACCATAAACTTATCTAGCTTAATCTTAAAGTCTTGGGGTCCTTATTACTGTTTTCCTTCGGCAGCCTGTTCCAGAATTGCACTCACTCTGATGGTTAGAAACCTTACATCTATTTCAAGCATAAATTTTCGACATTTGACAATTTATATCGTTTGTCCTACCGTGTCCACATTAGCACTGAGTTGAATTAGTACCCTCTCCTTCCCTGGTATTATCCCTCTGATATATTTAAAGTGCAATCATATCTCCTCTTATCCTTCTTTTGGTTAGGAAAAATCAACCAGACTCCTCAAGTCTCCTTTGCATGCGACAGACTTTCCATTCTCGGATCATTCCTAGTGGCCCTTCTTTGTACCCGTTCAGTTTGAATTCATCCTTCTTAAACATGGGAGACCAAAACTGCACACAATACTCCAAATGAGGTCTCTGGCAACCTTATATAATGGGACCAGAGACAAGTCAATTATCCTTTCTCAGCCTTATCTTTCCCTCTTTCAAGTGAGGGATAATTATGATCCGCTCTACCTACCTCACGGTGGGTGGAGATAGAACCAACTCCCCAGGTTTTTGCTATCCCAAGCAAAAATATTAGCTGTCCACCACAGTCCTGGGCTCCTCCTGAATCTCCCTGCTGCCCACAGCACAGGCGCCTCCACCCACCCCTGCTGCCCCAGTTCAGGCCTCCCCCCCAACCTCTTTTCCCCTGCCCAGCCTGGGCTCTCCCCACACACCGCACCCCATGCCATCCCAGCCTGGGCTCTCCCCCAGCACCCATGCTCCCAGTCCTGGGCTCTCCCCACACATACCCCGTGCTGCCCCAGCTCTGGGCTCCCCGCCACTTAACCCTCCTTCCACCCCAACCTGGGTCACTGGTAACTTGCTCCCAGAGTGGGTCATTCAGCAAGATTTTGGATGTGCACAGAACACAGACAGGATTGGATTCCCATATGCTTACTGAGACTGCAGTAACATGGAACAATTTCAGCTTATTATTGATTAAAGGATATCTGGATGCATATTATAAGACTGTCTACAGAAATGAGGAAGCGTTGAAGTGCCTTTATTATTCTTATGTTCCATTCTTTGTTTATTGTGGGCAGTTGCAATGCAATATCACAATGTTCCTTTTAAACAAATAAAACTATAAAACAAACAAACAAAGGCAATGGCTGTTAGTAACAATTTAATCCCTAAAAACCACTGAGCATTTCTTGCTCAAGTTTATCAACTTTTTCTACAGCAAATTACAGTGAATCAGTATATTTGATTTGGGAGAAATGAGTAACAGCTGCCCAAATTGAGCTTCCAGCCTCCTGAATTACGAGGGTGTTCAAATCTGAAGGCAGGTGCTAGATTCCCTTTCTGAATATTAGCTAAATCTGGAAAGGAAAGTCAATTTCTGCTTCGATGGCTCAGGGTGGAAATCCCTCTACGTGCCTGTTACTGTATCTAAAGCTGCCCAGGTCAGTAGGGCCTCTCTCCATACTCTTAAATTCTAGTGGGATCCACGTACTCCCTTGCTAGATTCAGATAAAGAGAACTGTCCATTTAGTCTTTAATTCCTTCCTTGGGGGCTGCAAGGTGAGGTCACACCAGTATCTAATCCAGTCTGGGGATGTCTTCTGAAGGGGATATCTAGGGCCAAAGCCTTCTACAACTTGGTACACTCGTTCCCCGATGCAGTGCCACCCGGCTCCTGGCAGTAGGCTCTCCATTGACAGCAAGCTGCGGCAGGTTTCAGCACCATACTCCCTCCTCCCTTTCCTGTTGATAGCGGCCAGGGAATGCTGAGAAATGTAGTTTTCCTGCTCAGAGCTGGCTCTATGGGGAGCTAACCAGGAACTACAGCTCCCAGGGCCCCCTGTTGGTTCAGCTCCCAGCTGGATCCTGCTGGCTGCCTGCAAAATGGGCTGCTCCAAGCACCTGCTTGCTGCTGGTGCTAAAGTGGCCCCTGCCTCCACCATCACCCCACCTGTGCCCAGCCTGGAGCCTGCACAGCACCCAAACTCCATTCCAGAGCTAACCTCTCAACCATCCCACACCCAAGCCCTGCCCCAACCCAGGGCCTGCACCCCAGACCTCGCCCGACCCAAACTCCTTGCAGAGCCTGAGGCAGGTGAGGGAGGCAGGGGATTAAGTCGGGGGGAGGGCTCTGTGCAGTAATATAGTGACTCCTTGGGTCTTTGAATGAGGCTTTATACTTGGGGTGGGGGGGTGAGGGGAGGCAAGCAGTCGGTGGATGGAGAGGAGCAAATCTCCCAAATTCAAAATCTGTGACTGTGTCATTAGTCCTTCAGCTGCTTTCTCTGGGCAGGGTTGTTCCCACAGGAAAGATGTTTGCTTCTTATCCCAGGAGCCATCAGTATGTCTGCTCTTCTCCTAGTCAGCCCACTTGCCAAGCTTGATTGTCCTTGGTTGGGCAGCCCTACTCAAGGATTGCAGCTGTCTGGAGGTACTTTGCCCTCCGCTTCCTCAGTCACCACCTCATTCATGCAACAGGGCAGTTGATTACAAAAGTGGGGAGAGATCTTATTCTGCTGTAAAAAGACCTTTCTTTACCTTAATTACACTATCTTAGGGCCCTTTATAACATATTACCAGGTTCAATACAAAGTCATATACAAGTTAACACAAAAATGCATGATGCAGAGGTTATCTACAACTGCACTGATTGGCCCATTGATTGACTGTGCAGTAATATAGTGACCCTGGTCTTTGAATGAGCTTCATACTTGCCTCATTAATGCAAGCAACAAAATCCATCAAACATATAAAGTGGTTATGACTTATTTACTTGGTCTTAAAGAGAACAAAAGGCCTTGAGTCTCCTCCTGTCATTAACACTGCACTGTACAAAGATTGAATGGCCCATCCCAATTGTGGATGTACTGCAGAGGCAGTTTGAACCTGCAGTTTTATTCCATCACTGCTACAAGCCTCTTTCAGGGCACCATTGCCTAACACTGATTTTCATATTAACCATCAGATCTTGCATCTGAAGAAGTGAGTATTCACCCACGAGAAAGCTCATGTTGCAAACGTCTGTTAGTCTATAAAGGTGCCACAGGATTCTTCATTGCTTGCAGATCCAGACTTCTTTGGCTACCCCTCTGACATGACATCGAATCTTGAACTACCATTGAATGACCTCAATAAAGTGCTCTCAGATGAGCTCCAGACCAGCAAGTATGCCGGTAATTTATTCAGCCAGTGTTTTAGAGAACTGCAATGTTAGAGAGAGTCATGAACTGCTCCAGAGACAATTAATGCAGAGAAGCAGCCAAAATCGCATCAAACATATAGTGGACTATGACTTGTTGCCCGGACTTAAAGGGAACAAAAAACGCTGAGTCTCCTCCTGTCATTAACCCCCCTGCTCAGACAATCGGGATGGAGCTGAGAGGATGGGAGGCTGAGATACTCACCAGAAGCACAAAGGATGGCCCAGGTCACTGGCAGGGGATCACTGCCCCAGCACTACTGCAGCTCCACAGTTTGGGTGGACCTCCCCAGTGAGAGCTGCGAGCACTCCCATATTTACACACACACACACACACACACCTCCTGGTGTTGGGAGAACAGGAGAAAGGAGAAAAGAAGCAAGAGGAGAAAGGAGGGATGGATGGAGGAAGGAGTGGAAACAAAGGACATTTAATGTCCTCAGTGATTCTAAGGGACAAGATCCAGGTTTGGAGACAAATTATGCCTCCTTAAGATCATGCTTTCCATGTAGATTCAACTGTCCACCGGAAATGATCCAGACCGAGACAGTTTCAAACCTCAGGAGAGCTCCTAACCCTCTAAACAGGGACATCTGTTTTCTGAAGTAAAAAATCACCAAAGAGGAAGGAGAAAACAGAAAGAGGTTCCTCCTATAGCGCTCAGGTGCGTAGACACAGCATTCCCCCAGTCCTCAAGAAGAGACCTGGAGAAGGAGCTTGCTGAAGCAAAGCCACAGAGGTCTCTGGGGTTTCCTGGCCCCTCGCCCTGTCCTGCCTGGCTGATGTCTGCATCTCTCCTGTGAGTCACTACCTCCCCACACACCTTTGGCCAATAGTCTGAGGTCCTGCCAAAGGCCTTTTGTGATGTCACCGCCACACCCCTCCCCTTGCTGGGCTGTCTGCCCTGGCCAGAGCCACTTTGGAGGTTTGAGCTGCTCCCTGTGGATCACCTCAAGGAGCATTCGTTCTAGGAAGCAAGCCGGGTGAACAGGAAAACATCAGGCCCATTTGCTCCCAAGGTAAACTCGATGCAGTTTAAAAATTAGTCGGGTTTGTGCCAGAAGAACCATTAGAGCATCTAATCTGACCCGACATATCACAGGCCTCTGTATGACACACTAGCTACTTTTGGGGTAAACACATTCAGAAAGGCATCTAGTCTTCATGAAATGGCGATCACGAGAGCGGAGAATCCCACCACTCGTATTAACTTGTTCCTGTGGTGAATCAGCCTCGCTGTTGAGTATTTGTGCCTTAATTGTAATAGTTGTCTCTTTCACCTTCCAGCCATTCGGTTTTATGTCTTTCTCTGCTGCATTCAAAGCCCAGCTGTAATCTTTTCCTGCAGTAAGGCACTTCAACATTTCAATGAAGTCACCTTTCAATCTTCTTTGAGAAGCTAAACAGGTTGAGCTCTTTCAATAGCTCACTAGAAGGCATTTTCTCAGCCCTCAGAACATTTGGTGGCTCTTTGCTGCCTCAACTCCAGTTTTCACCTGCATCTTTTCAAATGAGGACACCAAAACTGGAGGCAGTGATGAAATCAGTCTCCCACTGATACCATGTCACCCTCCTGTGACGTTCTTGACATAATCTGTAACTGTATAGATCACCGTTCAACCACTGTTCTATATTTGCAGCCAATATTGTATAAAGGTGGTCATAAGGTCTATGGAAGAGTTATGATTGGCTGATTATAATTATGCTATCTCACGAAGAAGTATGTATCATTTTTGTAGTTGACATTATGAATATTGGCTCTATGCTGCCTGTATTTCAAGCTTGTGCTATGCTTCTGAGAACACCCCAGCCAGACAAGTGGTGTCAGCTCTGCCTAGCCTGCTTGATGGCCCATTAAGGACCATCAGCTATACAATTGACCCATTGAGGAAAGAAGAAGCAGATATGCCTTGTAAGCTCAACAGATTATTGCAGGGACCTGCCTATGGACAGAACTCTAAGGTTTCCCGATGTATCGGCGTGCTGGATAGAGTGTCCTTGGGACAAAAGCAAGACCACAGCAGAGTCTATAGAAGCTGGCGCCTCATCTCCCATCTTGTCTTCAGTCCTGCTTCACCTCTGGACTTTTCTAAATCGCATAATCGGTAGCAGGATTGGAATAAGACCCAAAGCCCTGATTTTCAAACCCCTACACATCGGATCTTAAATTTCCGACATTGTGATCTGGTAAAAGTGCTCTCAGATGGGCTCTAGACCAGCAGCAGTGCAGTAAATATTCAGCCAGTATTTTAGGAGAACTGGAATGTCAGAAAGAATCATGAACTGCTCAGAGACAATTAATGTGAAAGCAGCAAAATTCATCAAACATTACAACTGTATGACTTATTTACTTGGACTTAAAAAAGAACAGCAAGACCTGAGTCTCCTCTCTGGCAATAACCCCCTGCTCAGACAATCAGGGGTGAGAAACTGAGGATGGGGAGGCTGAGAGTTCTCACTGGGGAGAGCCCAAAGGATGTTGCCCAGGTCACACAGTGGGGATCACTGCCCCTCAACACACACACACACACACAACCCTCTCCTGGTTTTGGGAGGGAACAGAAGAAGGATCAAAGAAGCAAGAGGCAGAAGAAAGGAGGAGGGGGATGGATGAAAAGGTGAAACAAAGGACAAACCCCAGTATACAGATGAATCTAATGGACAAAATCCCAGGTACACAATAAAATTCTGCCTCCATAAGCTCGTTTTTTCATGCCTAGAATTCAACTCTCACCAGATGACTGAGACTGAACAGGTTTCAAACCTGGGGAAGCTACTGGCTGTGATTTGTCAGTCCTCAAGGCCAGCCGGGTGACATGTAAATAACTTACAATCATTAGGGAAAAATTAGTATCAAGATTCCAACTCTAGCAGTCAGACAACATTGGTTCAATTTACAAAGAGATTACTTTTTGTATTCATGGATTCCCCCCAAATTAGGAAGGGCCTGTGACCACAGGTCCTGCAGGAGAGTCTAAAAGGGGTAGGTCTACATCCCTTTTCTCTTTGTGCATAGTCCTGCCTGCTCCTTTTCAGTTTCTGTTCTGCTACCACAGTACTGATCCAGCACATTCTTCAGTAGCATAGGAAAGGGCAGGCACCATCACACAAGGACTAATACAGAGGGAACCATGCCAAATACACAACAAACAAATGAAAACAAGAGATGAAAATATTATTTTTTCATTAATCCCTTTCAGTGACAGCAACCTCCGTGGCTAGGTATAACAATAGTAGATACAGCATTTTTCAGTTTGAAATGATTTTCAAGTTGTGGGTGCCCCTTTATGAACAGTAATTGCCTACATCTGTATGACACAAGTACTACTCAATTCCATTAAACCTGGGGTTTTGCTCAATTACACACGATATCTTAGAATTTTTCTGCAGCATATTCATCATCACATACATCACCTACAAGACTCCAGCCATAACAAGGGAGTTTGCTTTATAGGGGTTTGAAATTATTAAGAAGTGACCCAGCACTTTTACTCGAATTAGTAACAGCTCAGGATAAAGTAGATCTCCTGAGTCCACTTATGTAGCTATTTAAATGTAACCTAATTATAAGGTGGCCTAACTTACTGATATTTTTGACACATTTTCAAAAAGTGGCCTCTATTTAAATCCCATACAAATATCTGTACACACTTTCTGAGCACTGCAAGTCTGAATCTATCACCTGTGCATGCATCTGCTGTTACCACAAGTATGCACATGCTGCTATTTGCATAGAAAGCTTCTACACGCCTGAATAGAGGAGGATCCCTTTGAAAATGTGGCCTTTTAATTTATATTTCATATTACTCACAAGAGTAGCCTAAAAACAACAACAGGATATAAACAGGCCCTGGCATCAAATGAATAAGGAACAATATAAAAAATCAGCAGTACTTTATAAAGAGGACAGGAACAAAATATACATTAACCATAAAACCAACAGATAAAAACAAAACCCAGAATTTCCCCAGGTGCAATCTAACAGGACAATTTTGCCTTCATAACTCTAGCAATACTCATCTATTTCAGCATGTAATGATCCTGTTTAAAGTATCCAGAAACAATAAGCTCCAGCCACGGTGCTTGTACATGTTCACTTTGTTGAGTGTGGCTCACATATCTGGACCTCCCAGCTGTTAACAGCTTCACCAACCACCCCTCTGTCTTTGCTTCTGTGTATGTCACTTCATTCATGTGAAAATACTGCAAGGTGTCTGAAGTCCCAAATGCAGGCGGCTCTGAAATCAGGCTGCCCAAGCTTGGCGCGAGCGCTCTTCCTCCGGTCCCGCGGCGGGTCCGTCTTCCAGCGGCTCGGTTGAAGCTCTGCCGGCATGCCTCGGCAGGTCCGCGACCGGGGCGGCAACCTGCGCGGTCTCTGCGAGACTCGGCGGGCAGCGGGAAGCGGGACCGCGCGGTCATGCCTGCGGCAGGTCGCTTCGTCCGGGCTCGGTGGACCTGCGCGGGTAACACGCTTCAACGAACCAAATACGCCCCGAGGAAGCGGCGCTGGCCGCTACACTTGGCGCGCTGGTGTCTAGAAACGCCCCTGCGGCCACTTGTCCTTCTGTAAACCTATCGCAGTGTCCTCCCCCAACTGCCTCCTTTGTAGTTTTCAATTCTACACCATTGAAATCAATGGAATTTTTCCATTGACTTCAATGAAACAGATAAGACCCTTCCTTGATTTCCACCCAGTTCTTTCTATTATGATTTGCTTTGCCAATCCAGGTTCAGGAGCCTCATTGTTCTAGAGCACTGTCTAACAAAACAATGGTCCCATTACCCCAAATATTCTATAGCATCATGCAAAGATGCCAGAAATGCAATCCAGTCGAATTACCTTGATAACCTCTGGGTGTAATCTTATACTAATATCTGTGGTTTCTAATTCTATCAATTACCCCAGACAATTAAATTAAGGGGGTTAGAAGTTACACAGTGGTTTCTGAGAGCAACTGTTTTGAAAATCCAGTTAAAAATGTATTTTAAAAGGTAAATAAATGCCTAATCTTTACCTGAAACACAAGCAATATGAATTTTTTTAAATGTATTGCTACCATCTCCAAATATCATCCTCTCTCCCAGTGAAATCCTGCTGATACCCCTGCACTTTTTCATTTCCACCCATGCCCTTTCCCTTTTTGCCTTTACAGAGAATATTCAAATTTGTTAGTCTCTAAGGTGCCACAAGTACTCCTCATTCTTTTATGCTTAATGATGTACTTCTAATAAAAGAGAATTTAATTCTATTTTTGCCTAAGTGACTCTGACTTTCAAATTATATTTAAACATAGGAACTTATGGAATGGTTTAGGAATAAAAATAAATTAACATGTACAGAAATATATGAAATAGAAAAACAAATAGGACAATTTCACTGCTCTACATGGGAAAACCCACACAGAGCTTATTTCATCTTGTGAATTTTTCTGCAGACTAAGCTAAGGAAGGGAAAGAAAGAGTTTCTCTAATTGTTTTAAACCACGGATGAAAGAACCTAACATGATCACCCTTGATTAACATACTTATTATATAATATATAAACAGAAACCAGGAGACAACCCTGAGCCACGAAAATAAATAAGGGAAGCTTTCACAAGAATCAAAACAAAGCATCATTTCAGAATCTGTAAACAACTGAGCCATTGATCCTAAAACTCATATTATAGGTAGACATGCACCTCTTTCTCTCTATTTGAAATATTTAGATAACATCCTTAATGTTTTATTATTCTTCATGTCTCACATTAATCAGCTTTTTATATTGATAGTTTCCCAATGTATCCTCTGCCAAGAAATGGACTTTGTGCAGAGAGAAAAATCCATTTCTAGTGCCAAAGATATTGATAATTAACATTTATGTCATGAAACTTGTAATACCAGTTTGCTAAAATAAAAGCTAAGCTTTTCATTATTATTTTAGAGTTTAATTTAGTCATCCAAGGTTACTCAGCTTCATGTTTTATATAAATTACTACAGGGCAGGGACTTAACTCCTCTTGATACGACCTGTTTTGGAATTATGACTAACTACAAATAAGGAGGTTCGCAACCTTGTTTGAATATCTGATCCGGCCTTGAAAAGAAGGTGATTTATGGGATCGACAAACCCTCATCATTTCAAGAATCGAAGCATCTGAGAGCAAAGATTTTCCTCTATAACACTTACAAAGAGCGGAGCAAATCAGTTAAGTCTCTACTAGAAGCTACAACTTTGTTTATGTAAAGAGTCATACAAAGGTTACAAGAGGTCAAAAGGAGCAATGAGTCACTGCCAGTAAGAGTATGGATTTTAGAACAAATAAATGGCTACATACTGCATAAAAAATTGGAAGTTTGGAAACTACTTCTCTGATAATTCGAGCACTAGCCATGCTGAAAGCATGTTCTAATTTTACCATTTGGTATAATGCTTTTGAAAATACTGAAAGTACATGCCGATGGTCAACTAAACCGTCATAGAAAATTCAAGCCCTATTTTACATGATGGGTGAGACATTGAAAACTTGCATGACTTAGAAATACCAGTCCCATTAAGAGTTAATAGGACTTATGTTCCTAAATCACTTACTCTCTTTTGAAAAATCTCACCCATTTTCGTTCCAGGGCTACTACTTTGCCAATCACCAGTATTTTTAAAAAGATAGTACATTTTTGTAATTATCTGGCATAATAAAAGCACCAAAATTGTTTCACTGGAAAGAAACAAATCCAGAAACCTAAAAATACTGCAGCACTTCTGTTCCACTTTCTGTACCAATGATGAGAGGATTCTGTAGAAGACAGACTTTTTTACAGGATCTGAAGAATTTCTATAGTAATCAAACATATATGCCCATATTAAGCACCATAGACTGCCAAATTCAGAGAAACGAAAACACTCTAGACTTGTGCATGAATCACTTTTATGTGTTGTTTCCAAATGCCCTTCCCTGAGATTCTTATGGTGATCTGTGGAGGAGGAGGGAAGAATTCTGAAGATAAAGAGTAAATTCCAGTGCCATTTCTATGATTGTGGAACCATGGGAAGCCAGGGGCACTGAATTTATCACAGTATTTACATTACTGCTTAAATCCAAATGTTTCACCCTATTTTCTAGAATACTTCACCTTGGTTAAAAAGAACCAAGCAAAATCAGTGCATTACCTTGATAATACAATTAGGGCATTACCGATGCACCCAAACGTGTAGATTGTGCAAGGAATATCAGAGTTGCAACCTGTATAAATTGATGAGCTTTGCTGCCTTGTGCAGGTACCTTACTGTAAAGGAGCTAAAACTGTTTTTCTTTAATAATTGTATTCTCTACCATGCATTGTCAGGGATTGAAGAAAGCACATACCCAGCTTTCATTATCTAGAGATAACCTTTGGAAATGTAAACCAGTGCAGGACCTGTCTTCCCACCAGTCTGAAACTGGCAGTTCCAGAGCTTCTATTCCGCCACTCCCCCAATGCTGCCAAGCACTAGCTGTAGCTTTGGTCAGTTTCCTGCTGTTATTATTCAGAACCCCAGGGAGTGGCCAGTAAAACTGAGAAAAATGAATTTTACTCTTTCAGGAAAAGTAAGTTCAAAGGCAGAGATCAGGAGCACAGGAGCTATTCATGAGAAGCTCAATCCCGCTTCCCTCACTCCCATGGGTAGGAGGAGGGAGGGGATTTCTCACTTTGGGTCTTGAAAAGAAACAAGAGTGAAAAACAGGGTGGTGCTGGGCTATGGGGAGAATCCTGTATTGTAGTCAGAAGTACTGCTGAGTCTGTGTGGGAGCATTGTGCAGTTATGAATTATTGTGGGGCTGTAGGGGAAGGGCACTGGGGAGGAGGAAGGAAGGGAGGGAAATCTGTGCATTGTGAAACTAGAGCTGAAGTGGGGTTTCTGTGTGGGATTGCTGGGCAGCTGTGGTGGGGCTGTGGGCAGGGATGTGCTGGGGCGAGGTGTGTGTACACAGCACTGTTACATTTAATGGTGGAAGAGTTGTAGGGGTTGCTGGGCAGGGAGCTCTGTGGCACAGCATGAAGCCCCCCAATAAGAAGAGCACGCTATTTTCTGCAGCCAGGCAGACCAGAGTGTGCCTCTGGCTCCCCAGGATCGCACCTGTGTCTGTCTGTCTCCCCAGCTCCTGCTTGATGTTCCTGATAGTTCCAGCTTGCGATCTGCTCACCCTCCCCTCCGTCCATCCTTCCACTCCTTCCCTCGTCTCTCCATCGCTTGTCACCTGTCCTGTCCTGCTCTCATCCGTCCCTGCCCCCCTTCGTCCCCTCCGTCCCGTCCTACGCCCCCAGCCCTGTCCTCCGTCCCGTCCCGATCTCCATCCGTCCTGCCTCCGTCCCATCCTCGTCCCCAGCTCTGTCCTCTGTCCTGTCCCTAATCCATCGGCTCCCCTCCACGTTCATTTGCAGCCCAGCTCAGCCCCGGTCCTCTCGCCAGGTGGGGCCGGAGCAGCTCCCCTACGCTGCGATCCAGCACCAGGCACCACAGGGCACCGGGCAGGCTGTGCAGGAGTAGGGAGAGGATACTCGCATTGCTGGCACCTGCCTGCCTCAGGACTTTCTCACTGCCCGCAGCGAGGATCGCCAGGGAGGGCAACAGCGTGTTCAGCGAGCCGTGTCCAATTGGCCGGGTGGCTGCTTGCAGACAACACGGGGAGAAGAACCAGACGGCCCTGTAACGCAGCCGCTGCTCAGGACCCGGATCCACGCTGCTGTGGCTGCAGGATCCATCAGAGTGCCACGGGAGGCAGGGGACACCCACACCCGGGGAAGTGTCTCAGGGGCTGCTCGGGCTGGGAGGCCCGAAGCGGAGAGTCCAGCTGAGAGGAGGAGGCTCAAGGGGGAGAGTAAAAACGTTGCACCAAAAATATGAAAAAGTTGCCGAACATAAACCCTTTAATTACAGCTCGGACGGGGCCCCTCTGGAGCAGGGGCGGGAGCCAGCCGCAGTCCCCGCCGCCGAGAACGCGGCGGCAGCAGCTGGCAGGGCGGGCGGCGCGAGACAGCTCCGGGATTCCCTGCTCGCGCCGCTGCCACCGGGGAGCCGCTGCTGCTGCGAAGCTGGTGCGCGGGAGTGGAGGGGGTGTCCTCGCGGGCGGGCTCGCGCGCCCAGAGTATCGGCCGCGCCCATCGTTGAGAGACTGTCACGCCGCGCGACCAAGCCGCCACGTTATGTCACCGCCCTCTGCCCCCGCCCAGCAAGCGTGATCACATCGGGCTCCGCCGCTGCCGCCGTGGCAACCCACTAAAGCAAACGTTCTCGGAACGTGTGGGGCAGGGAGGGGAAGAAATGGGCCGTGACGCAAACAAAGCAGCTGGCTACAACGGCGCGCGGCAATGGCGTCGGCGAGAGGAGTCCGCCCCGCTCAGCGGCGGATGCAGGACAGGACGGAGGACGGAGGGCGAGACTGGATGGAGACAGGACGGGACAGAGGACAGGGCTGGGGATGCAGGGATGGGACAGGAGGGGACAGAGGGGCAGGGACCGGATGGAACCGGACGGGACGGAGGACAGGCTGCGGGGATGCAGGGACGGGACGGAGGCAGGGGACGGATGGGAGCAGGACGGGAGGAGACCCAGGGCTGGGGATGCGAGGACAGGACCAAAGGGGCAGAGGCGGACAGATGGACACCAGAGCGGGGCAGGACAGAGGACAGGATGGAGGCATTGGGAAGGGAGTGAAGGATGGAGCGGAGAGGAGTGACCAGATGCATAGCGTAGGCTATCAGGCTACATTGGTGGGCTAGAGAGACAGACAGAACCTGAGTGCGCCAGCCCGTTGGGAGGCTAGAGGCACACTGGCTCGCCTGGCCGTGATGCTATAGCGTGCCCTATTTCCTGATGTGCCTAAGGCATTTCTATGTTATTCCACCCAACATTCCTATGTACCATAACATTCTTATGTGCTGAATAAGGCACATAGCATTCCTATGTT
Source organism: Mauremys reevesii (assembly GCF_016161935.1). NCBI lineage: Eukaryota > Metazoa > Chordata > Testudines > Geoemydidae > Mauremys > Mauremys reevesii. The sequence goes on from NC_052639.1 coordinate 28,116,780, forward strand.
CCTCAGCACCCGGGAGGGGTGTGTGTGTGTGTGCCTTTCCTATACTTATGTGTGCTGATCCCAATTGCCATGGTAGTAGAACTGTAGAGCTGAAGGTAGCAGGCAGGACTATGCACAAGAGAAAAGGATGTAGACCTGCCCTTTGCCTCCCCTACCCAGGACCTGTAGTCCCTGAGCCCTTCCCTAATTTGTGGGAACCAAAGGAATATAAAAAACCATCTCCTGTAAATTGGACAATGTTGTCCCTGACTGCTAGAGTTGGAATCTTTGATACTAATTTTTCCTAATGATTGTAGGATTTATTTACAGTCACCTGGCTGGCGCTTTGAGGACTGACAAATCACAGCCAGAAGCTCTTTGATTTTGGAAGGCCCCAGATCATTTTGCAGCTGGAAGTGAGCAGCACCACTCAGGCTACCGTTGATACATTAGGACCATCACAAGTTCTTCTGCTGAGCATCCCAGCATGACGTTTGACCACAAAGGGGCAGACAAATGAGAAGAGGCAATATATTATGTGAGTGGGCTCAGGGATGAAGACAAAGGACTAATCCCTGAAGCGTTGACACTGGCTCCCACTGCTGGCTGGGTCCAAGTCACATAGGCCAAAATTTCCATGCTTGAGTGCCTATAGTTTATGTAGCTAAATCATTGACTTTAATAGGGTATTAGAGCAGTGGGAAGCTACTCCAGCCATTGATCTTTTCCATTTTGCATACTCTGAGGAGGAGGTGCTTCCTTGTGTCCCCCTTGCAAGGATTCCAGCACCCACAGGTTACTCATGTGGGTATTGAACATAGAATTTTCTACCATGCAAAAATACATTTTGTTTTCAAACAATCCAAGGACTTAGTTGACCACGGAGAGATTTTTTTAGAAAAGAGGGCAAAATAGCTGACATTTCAAAAGAAATCACTGTTTAATTTTCTTTATAGTTCAAACATTATTTTAAGGAGTTGAACTCAAGATGTTCCTGAGTTTAACAATGAAGCTTGTATACATAGCTCCCAGAATGGAACCTGTGCAAACAAAAAATAAACAATAATAGTGTCTTTTAAATTCACTGTATTTTAAAGACACACACAGGAGAAGAATCAGCCAGGCTGATTCATTGTATTCCCTGTGCTGATGAAGGAATTAGAGACAATAACAGAGCTTGAAGCAAAACCAGCTAAAGCCACCAAACCAACTGGAGGGTTAAATCTATCAATCAGCAGTAAATATGAAATATAGGGGTGGGATCAGGCGTGCCCTGAGGAGAAGCAGAGAACTCCTCTTCCCCAATTGTCAGAAGAGGAAGGTGCTGGGATTTTTATCCGAATGCCCTCCTGAGTCTGTTTAGAGATTGGTTCTTCTTTGCACATTATAAGCTGTCCCAAGTTTGCATAGTCTCTGATACTGTGAATTTACATGAAGAAAGTAGAGTAAGTAGTAAGAGTTCTTCCAATTTTAAACTAGATGTATATTAAATTAAATCTGTGCTAATTAATCAGAGGCATAAAGAGTATTTAAGACAACGAAAAGCTCAGCCCCTCTCACCCACCCTCTCTCCATCACCATTGTCCAACTTTCTCTGGATGTGTTTTATGGATAAACTGAACTGATCTGACTGGCTGAATCAAACAATAAGTTGTTCTAAACGAATCCACGATGCTTCAGGGCAATAACTGTTTGAAACATCTGTTCACTTTACTGCTTCAACATTCAGCTAGAAAATTATTAGATCATATATTCTGATAATTTGAACGAAACAAAGTCATCGTAACAGAACATTGAGAGAGGATCAAAGCCTTAGGTTTTGAAAATAAATATCACACATCAACATTTTTTCCATAAATGCTTGACAGCGGGAGACCATTATCCTAAGATAACATTCTCAGCAGAGAGATGATCTCTTAATTAGAGCAATATGTAAACTACTTTAGGATGCTTGATATAAATCCTGCAAACTGATTCATTGATACTTTTACTAAGATGAATTTTGATATCATGGGATGAAATCCTGGCTATTGTAGTTTATAGAACGAGGAGTACTCGTGTCACCATAGAGACTAACACATTTATTTGGGCATAAGCTTTCATGGGCTAAAACCCACTTCATCAGATGCATGCAGTGGAAAATACAGTAAGAAGATACATATACAGAGAACATGAAAAAATGGGGTTGCCATACCAACTCTAACAAGATTAATCAATTAAGGTGGGATATTATCAGCAGGAGAAAAAAACTTTTGTAGTGATAATCAGGATAGCAAACAGTTGACAAGAAGGTAGAGAGTAACACTAGGGAAAAAATTAGCATGAAATTTTTTGGAAAAGTTATTTTGTTGAAGAATTGCGACTTTTGGGTCTGTAATCAGCGTCTAGGGAGGTTGAAGTGTTCTCCGACTGGTTTTGAATGTTATAATTCTTGACGTCTGATTTGTGTCCTTTTATTCTTTTATGTAGAGACTATCTGGGTTGGCCAATGTATATAGCAGAGTGGCATTGCTGGCACATGATGGCATATATCACGTTGGTAGATGTGCAGGTGAAGGAGCCCCTGATGGTGGGGCTGATGTGAGGTGGAGTCCTATGTTTATGGTGTCCCTGAATAGATATGTGGACTGAGTTGGCAACTGGCTTTGTTGCAAGGATAGGTTCCTTAGTTATTATTGTTGTTGTGTAGTGTGTGCTTGCTTCAGGTTGGGGAGGAGCTGTCCTGTAGCGAGGACTGTCCTGTCTCCCAAGGTCTGCAGTGAGGATCATCCCTTCAGGATGGGTTGTAGATCCTTGATGATGCGCTGGAGGTTTTAGTTGGGGGCTGAAGGTAGCCCGGCTAGTGATGGCGTTCTGTTATTTTCTTTGTTAGGCCTGTCCTGTGGTAGGTCATCAGAGGTACTCTTCTGGCTCTGGAACACCTGGCATTGGCCACTGTCGGTAGACAGAATGCTGGGCCTAGATGGACCTTTGGTCTGAGCCGGTGCGGCCGTTCTTATGTATTCTTATGCTTGGGAAAATGACTAGCAACCTGGCTACCATGGCATGACCTGCGACAACTGATTGCCTCCCCTTGTGCACCAGAACATCATTACAGAAAGGAAGCTTGTAATGCAGGGCCAGATAATGGATGGCAGGATAGCCTCCTGCTGTGCTGTTTAGTTTATACTATGTCACAGTGCAGTGTTTCTTTACAAAGGGCAATTGTTTTGCTACTTTCCTTAAGTAAGGGGACTAGGTGAAAATAAGATGAAAAATTCCAGCTTTTGTTGGATATTGTTTATCTGCTCCTTTTACATTCAGGAGTAATAACCAGAACTTTCACTGGAAAACTGAAGTTGCATAAAATGAGTTTTGTTTTAATACAGTTTAATTTAATTACTTTCAATTCTCTGATAAACACAGCATTGAGTGGTGAAAAAGGGACTGTCACAAAGATGAGAATGGCAATAAAATATATACACAGAAAACAACAGATGAGTAAGAGCTTCATTGTTTAAATAGTATAGAAAGAAAAACTATTATATATTAAGAAAAAAATAGAAAATTAACAAACCAAAAACCCTTCATTTAACGTTACTTACGTTTGCTTTCATCAATAAAATAAACCATAAAATAATTAGGAAATACAAAGTCAAGATTTTCAAAAACGATTAAAGGTTACGAAATTTTCACGTTCTCTTGTTAGCAAATGTCCAAATAAATTATTTGCCTGGGCACCCATAATTCAGTCCTCTTGTGCATTTCCATGATGATGCAGACTTTCATTACCTGATCCCAGGAAGAAGATCAGCAGGAAGAAATGGAATAAGAGGAAAGAAGATGAGAAAGAGGAAAGGAGGAAGAGAGGAAGTCCAAAGGACAAATTTCAAACACCATAGCAGTCACAGATTCATAAATTCCAAGGCCGAGAAAAGGAACCCTCTGGTCTGACTTTCTATTTAACGCCGATGCCATTGAATTTCCTGAAAATAATTCCCACAGAAATTAAAGCTGAGATTGTTTAGAAAATCACACAATCTTGATTTTTTTAAAAAAGGCCAGTTGTGGAGGATCCAGCACAACCCTTGGTGAATAATGGCTCCAAACCCTGAGGTTAAAAATCTGCGCTTTCTCTCTGGTGTGAATTGGTCTAGGCTTCAACTTTCAGCCATTGTCTGCTCTTAACCTTTATCTGCTAAAGTAGAAAGAGCTCATTAGTAAATATTTCTTCCCTTAGGCTCACCGTAGCAGCCTTCTCTTTGAATGAGCTCCTGTACTCTGTCAGCACAAGTGTTTGCCTAATCCTTTCATCATTCATGTGGCTCTTCTGTGAACCCTGTCAATGTGAGAGCATCTGTCTCAAACTGTGGACACCAGAAGTGGACACAATTTTCCAGGAAGTGAATTTGCACCAGTGCTCAGTACACAAATATGGAACCTCTCTATTTCTACTTGAGATTCTGCTCTTTGTATGGCTCCAAGAGTCACATTTGCCTTGGCCACTGGGAACTCATGGGAGCTGATTATCCCCCATGACTAAGTCTTTTTGCAGAGGCTAGTGGTTCCCAGGTTTGAATCCTCTACTCTTATTACACAGAGCCTATATTTTGTCTTACGCTTTCTACACAGGTGATGACTTCTTTCGACAAAATCTAAACACAGAAATGAAAAAAACTCACAAAGTATCTCCTCCCCACCAATCCCCTTAGTTCTCCACAGAGAGACAGCAAAGATGGAGCTTGCTGCAAAGCAGGCTGAGGGTCTCAGGGCTTCCCCTGCCCCACATCCCTGTCCTGCCTGGCTGTTGTCAAGGGAGCTCTGTGATAGTCACATCACACCTCATCATCTTTGCCCAATAGGCACAGATTCCTGCCAAAGGCCTTTGTGAAAGTCACTGCCACTCACCTTTCCCTTGCAGGCCTGATGTCTGCCAGCCCCTGGCCCAGCTTGATTCGATGTTTGAGTTGCACTTACAGATCTCCCACTTGGTCATTATTGATTCTGGGGAGCAAGCAGGCTACAGTAAAACAGCAGAGTCTGTTCCTCACCCACAATGAGTTTTTTTCACAGAGTGTCAGTTGAGAAACAATTTGATGGCCCTAATCCGGCCTCTATTTCTCAGGCTGTGAAATTTCCACACACTTTGCAGCACCATATTAAGCCCAATACGACACTTGGAGGAATTCACTAAAAGGCACCTTCAGGAGATGACAGCAAGTTGTGATGTGAGGATGGCTAGAGCAGAATCCACCTTTCCCCTAGGTAATTTGTTCCAGTGGCTAGTGTACTCTCACTGTCAAAAATGTGTGCCTTACATTTCATTTTGAATTTCTCAGGCTTCAGCTGACAGCCGGTAGTTCTTATTTGTGCCTTTCTTGGCTAGATTGGATTAGCCTTGCCCATGAAAATCCAAATCTCCCCTGTCCTGCTAGGGAGCCCACTCAGGCAGGAGCACCCCAGTAGGTGCCCACTCACTAGCTGTTTGTCTTCTGGATTTAGGACAGGACTTCCCCTGTATGGATGCTCTCCATGAGATGTCAGATGCACCTCAGAGGCAGTGCAGAAGCAAATTGCACTGCATCAACCTGTCATTAGGATCAGGGCTTTGGCCTGTGGCAGCTTCTGCCAATACAGCCCTCTCTAGGTGCCCAGGGCTCAGGACTTCTGACCCACACACGTGGCCACCTCCACATTTAGGAATGTCTTGTTGTAGTTTCTGGAACGGTTGGTGGCTCCTTCCACTCCAGCCCAGGTCTGAAGGCAGAGACGGCAGTGAGGTATGTAAGGCTGTGACTTTCTCCTACAACAACACTTTGAACTCTTACTCTTCCATTTTGGTAGGGGAAGCCCACCTTAAACAACATCTCATTGAGATGGACGTGTTCCCAGAGAATGTCTCAATTACAAAGGAATCCAGCATTTCCCAGCTAGAGAAATAAATGTTGTGCTGGAAAACTTTCTTTTTTTCTTTCAGAAAGGTTTGGCTTCAGATTTTTTTCTTTTTTTTTTTAGACTGTGGCTTTTTCTGTTTGTGGCACACAAGCAGACAAGTTAGAGAAAACATAAAATATTCTTGTAAAAAGTTTGCAATATCTTTATGTTGTATTTATTAAGACCAAACAATAGCACTGTAGAACCCAAAATCAGAGGAGAGAACATAGGCTACTGCCTGTAACAGAGAGAGCACAACTCACAGGTACCTGCTGACTGACTGGTGCCTAAGTCCCAAGTTTGTTCACCTTACTGAGCTGTCTAGCATGCAATCACGTACAGAAGCACTGCCCAACATGTAACGTCCACAGTATTCAATTTTAACACAACTGCAAATACATCAGAACATCAACATTTTCTGTTTTACAAGGTCTCTCTGCTTTTTGGAGATACTTGTTTCTAAAAAAGCCATGCGGACTTGAATCAAATTTCAGAGACTAATTATCATGTGGCGCATTGGCATCATCATTAATGCCTGTTCATATGTAGTTAGGTTATTGTCTTCTTTAGGAAATTTGGGAAACAAGGAGCCCTGGGAAACCCTAAATTACCTCCTCCTCATACTACTGCACATTTGCTGCTACCTGGTGCCTAGCTGAGCAGTAGCATTGCTGACATCAGAGAGGATCCACCATTCAGCACCTGTCATCTCAGTTCATTTGCATGCACGCGAGGAATGTGAATAGCAACACAACACCATGGCAAGGCTACAGCTGGTGACTGGTGCCCCCTTATTACCCAGAGCATCATTACAGAAAGGAAGGTTGTAAAGAAACAGGGCTAAGATGTGGATAGCCGCGATAGCCTCCTGCTGTGCTCATGTTGAGTTTGTACTGTAGTAGGGTGCAGTGTTTCATTACAAAGGGCAATTGTTTTCTCCTTAGTAAGGACCAGGTGAAAATAAGATGAAGAATTCAGCTCTTTTTCTTGGATATTGTTTATCTGCTCCTTGCACATTCAGGTTATAGCTTAGAACTTTAGCGGAAACTGAAGTTGCATAAAATGAGTTTGTTTTAATACAGTTTAATTTAGTACTTTCAATTCTCTGATAAACACAGGTTGAGTGGTGAAAAGGGACCTTCACAAAGATAAGAATGGCAATAAAATATATATTGAAAGAACAGATGAGTAAGAACTTCATTGTTTAAACGACACATTTATAGAAAAAGCAATATTATATATTAAGAAAAAATAAGAGGAGAGTAACAAACCAAAACCTTCATTTAACGTTACTTAGAAGTTTACTTTCATTAATAAAATAAACCATAAAATAATTAGGAAAAGAAAGTCCAGGATTTTTGAAAAAAATGATTAAGGATTACAGAAATTTTTAAACTTCAGCTGACAGCCATTGGTTCTTGTTGTGCCGGCATTTTTGGCTGAATCATGAATTAGCCCTGCCCCGTGAAATCCGATCTCCCTGTCCTCACTGGACCCCCAGCCAGGAGGAGGCAATGAGGGCCTCCTAGCTGTTTCTCTGCCCGGCTGGGGACAGGACAAAGCTTCCTCTCCGATGGGGATATCAGACGCACTTGCAGAGGCAATGCAGAAGTGAGTGTGCTGCATCAGCCCGGTGTTGGGCTCAGGGCTTTGGCCTTGGCAGCTTCTGCTCCAGTCACATCTCTGGGTGACGGACTCAGAGCTTCTGGCCCCCTGTGGCTGCAGCCAGGGCTGGGGCACTGGGCTCCAGGACTTTCATGCCGCTTCGAGCGCCACAGCTGGCGGCTCTGGGTACCTGGGCTCAGGGCTTCTGCCTGGCATCTGAAGTGAGATCTGGGCTTCCTTGCAGTTCCTTCTGGGGCTCAGGGGTCCATTTCTCTGAATGCCCCGAAAATGGTAAGAGCCAAGCTGTTCCCCAAGTAATAGGTAGGAGCTGAGGTGCTACAACAGTAGAAGAACCTCTCTGAGGCTACTTATCTGCTCCACAGGGACGTCTGGCTCTTCTCTCCTCAATTAGCTTAGTGGGAAGGGAAAGAACCCCAAGGAGGCTCATCACCTCGCGCTCACAGGCTGTCGTGGGCAGAAGGAATTCACCCCAAGGCCACGCTTGTGAGTCTGTATCCTGCTGCTGCATGCTACAACAGCACTGCACAAAGTTTATAAACGTCACACTGCCTTAACTCTGATGGTTCCTAACGTTTAAAAGGCCCCCAGGGTGCAACTTGGAGCTGGGGTGCAGCTGGGCTCTCTGTCTCCCCAGCCTGGGCTCCCTCTCACACTGCTGCTGGGAGAAGATGCAGCTCGCTCCCGTCCTGCACTCACACAAACCTTTGCAGGCAGGGGACACCCAGCTGCAGGGACCAGGAAGCTTCTCCCCAGCTCCCAGCCTAGGTCCCCAGTGCTGCAGCGACTTGCCCTGGCCAAAGCCTGGCGGGATCACTTTGTACCCAGTCTGCTCCTCCTCCAAGTGGAGGATCATGCACCAGTCTCTGGTCTGAGCAGGTGCCCCAACCACATCTAACAAAACGAAAGAGTTTTGAGGAAATAGAACACACATTGATTAACTATGCAAGATAGGCTTGAAGGGATTATGTAAGCAATGGCTGCACAGCTCAATGCAGGTTACCCAGAACTGAACCAAAGAACCCTCTGCTTTGGCCTCAGCGGCAGATCTGGGGCGGCGTGAGCTGAATTCCAGACTCACTTTCCTGCTCAGCTGCAGCTCTTTCCCCCAGGTCTCTCCTCGCCGGCAGGCTCGGCTCAGCGGCTGGCTCCAGCCATAGAGTCCGGAACCCTCCCTGCCCCCAGAGACTGGGCACAAAGGGGCTAATGCAGATCTCTCCCCATACAGACCCGGCTGGGGCAGCGGCAGCAGCCCAGGCACCACCGGCCCCCAACCCAGCTCCCACACTCCAAATGCCCTGCACCGCACCACACCGCCGGCCTCTACAGCTCCTCCCCACCCCTCCACATGGTCTCGAGGCTCCATGAACTCATGTAGACTCGAAGGTCAGAAGGGACCATAATGATCATCTAGTCCACCTCCTTCACAACGCATGGAGCCACACAATCTCACCCATCACTTCTATAGCAAACCCTAACCTATGTCTGACTTACTGAACTCCTCAAATTGTGCTGAGACCTCAAGCTGCAGAGAATCCTCTAGCAAGTGACCAGTGCCCCATGCTGCAGAGGAGGCAAAGAAACCTCAGGGCCTCTGCCAATCTGCCCTGGAGGAAAATTCCTTCCCGACCCCAAAGATGCTGATCGCACTTGGAAACCCTTAGCATGTGGGCAAGACTCACCAGCCAGCACCCACGAGAATTCTCTGCAGTAACTCATCATCCCAACCCATCTAACATCCATCCAGACCACTGGGCATACTTACCTGCTGAGAATCAAAAGAGATCAATTGCCAAATTCATTGCCAAGAAATTAGGCTAGCCCCCATCATACCATCCCCTCTATAAATGATATTAGCGTAGTCTTGAAGCCAGATATGTCTTTTTGCCCCCAATACTCCTTGGAAAGGTGGAAGTCTAAACTCCTAGTGTCCACTTGATAGCCACTGGTTCTTCTTCTTCTGCACAGCATCGGCTCAAGTGGAGAACAAGGACCTGCACATCTACAGTCGTACTCTATCTTTGTTTCAAGAATGAAAACAAACTACGCCTCAGAGGACCAGGAACAGATTTCAGCTGATGGACAGCTTTCCTCAGTGTTTGTACATTTTAACAGGAATATATTGAATGATGAGAATTCATTCGTCCCGTTCAAGCGGAACTCCTGTGAACATACAGGAGATGGATATGAAAATATAGATCACTTAAAAAGAGGACATGTAAAGAGGCAGGCTGGACTTGAACCAGAAACCTCTTGATCCACCCTCAAATGCACCACCACTGAGTTCCCTGAGGCAGCTGGAGTGTTGGAGGCCAGTGATCTTGAAGAGTATGAAGGGGACACTTATTTCCAAAGCCTCTAACCATTCCCAGACACTTGAGTGGTTTAAAAAATGGAGTTTCATTACATTTTCTATGTGCCATCATGTAAACACCACAGCTTGCACAAATCCCCACAACTTGCTCAGTCTCCCACCCAGAGTACAATAACTTTGGAGGCCCCACCCAGCTACCCAGCTCTGCACGACCTTTAACCTCTTTAGCAGTTCTCAATGCCTTAAAGCCAAAGAGCTACAGCATGAAATTTGACCCCATTAATCCCTAAAATCAATTTGGATGAAAAATCTTTGCAAAAAATATTTTCATTTTCCAAACCAAAAGCATCTCCCATTTGTGGCGTCCATAAACTGTCTCTTCGCACTGAAGGAGGCACTTCTGGTGGAAAGCGAGATAAGATGCTTCAGTCAGGGTAAGCAGTTGCTCCCCCCTTCATGATTGAAAGATCATAAAATGCCGTGCAGTCAAATTGACTTTCAGCCCTTACACAGCAGACCCCACTGGCGGCATCTCCCGGGGCGGGTGGAGCCAGCTCACCTTATCAAACCTTCCCATACCGGGGAGCAGGAAAGTGCGAGGCTGCAGCGCCACCTAGCAGCCACAGGACAAATCGCCGGCTGCTGCACCTGTGGGCACTGGGAGTTAAACAACATGAAGCTGCCTAATGCAAAGGTTGGCAAAACGGGGTCTGCTGCACTACATCATCATCTGCAATGACTCAACCCGATAGGACACCTCCTGTGCTACGCTGCTACTAGTGACCCTCTCAAACAGGTCCCACAGCTCCCCAGCCTCCCCACCAGGAAGGGCAGCTAGGAGAAGGCTTGTTACACTGCTCTACAGCCAAAATGCTTCTGAAATAAATGGAGTCAACTTTACTAATTCTGGGTCACTGAGAACCAGAATGATGCTTAAAATTCTTGATTGGCTCCTAGTTTTCAAGATATGCTATTGAGTCAGTATTTATGACCCTTGACTTGGGAATGGTGGAGGATAAGTGAGTTATAAAAGGGACAGGATCTCAATTTAAACCAGTAATGAACTATAATACATCTTTGACTGGATCTATAGACAAATCTATGAATGGCTCTGGACAGTACGCACTTTTAGAGCAAAACAATGAAGGATACAATCTGAAAATGGTATTGCCTCATACATGCCAATATAGATTGCATCATGTTATTCCTAGAAGTCATGGATGATGCAATCATAATGAAGCTGAACCAATTGCCCTATATCAGCTCTAGAAATCATACAGTGTCTTGCTCTCTATTTGTCAGTGTTTGATTTTGCAAAGGACCATTTCTCTTTAGCCAAAGTGAGCAGAGATGCCTGCGTGCTTGTGTGAACAGTGCAGGAATAACTTGTGCTATGTTTGTGGTGAAGTGACTTTTACATCACAAAAAGTGCAACTCAAACACTATGGCTGGGGTGCAGGCCTATCACTTCTTTGAGGTGTCAAAGCATTGGAGATCAGAGGTGTGTTGGGCAAGGTGCTTAATCTCAGTGGGTCACCGGGCTGGAGGGTGACGGTGGTCAGAGAGAGACCCGAAGGTTGGAGCTTGATGGGCATAAGATGACATTGTGTTGTATTTCATCTCCTTAGATCTGGTGCCACTGCCTCACCCTTTGGCGCAGTAGTTTACTACAGAGTAAAACTAAATATCTGTTGAGATACAAGGGAGGCACCTGTCCTCCAAGCCCTGCAGCTGCACAGGGGTTTGACATTGCTGCTTTCAATCCTCCGGCCTGCCAGGATAAGGAAAACAATTCAGCGGTGAGGCGAAGGAGGGAGATGATTTTCTGACAGGAGGACGGGGTGTGGCAGTTATGCCTTCCCAGGTCTTTACCTCATAACCTTATTGAAAAGGGACTTCTCCTCAGCCCTCCTCAGCCCTAGTGAGTGAATGGGGAGCATCACGGAGAGCAGATGGATTGGTGACCTCTGTGAAGGGGCAGGATGGATGAGGGGGTTTTAAGGGGATTAGAAAGTGATCCCCTCAGATCGGGGAAACAACTCCAACACCCAACTTGAGGAGAACAGGGCTTAGCTAACACAATGGAGAAAGGGCTCAGTGGCAGAGAAATTCAACCTGCCCCTTTGTGGCTCCACCTTCCCTGACCGGTGTGCTCAGAACACCTCTCCCGTAATCCCCACAAACTGGCTGGGCACCCAGCACACATGAAAGCAAAGGAAGTTACGCTGCTTCTCTCCATTAATTGTCTCTTGGCAGGTCATGATTTTCAGTAATGTCCTAGGTCTTCTAAAATACTTGCTGAATAATTACTATGAACCACTGTTGGTCTCTAGCTCACTTGAGGGCACTTTATTCTGATCACTCAATGTGTGAAATTCAAGATGTGAGAGAGAGGCTGAAAGTCAGGAGCAGTGTTTCCTCTAATTTGTTATGTCCATGTGTGGAATGAATTTTGTTTTGGGCACAAATATGGAGGTGAGGTGTGACACATCACCTGCATATTGCGCTCCTTACAAAATTCATTCTGCACATGGATGGTGTGTGGCAGGGTGAGGCTGAAAGGTTTGGAGTGTGGGAGGCTCAGGGGGTTGGGGCGCAGTGATGTGAGGGCTCCGGCTGGGGTGCAGGCTCTGGAGTGGGGCTAGCGATGAGGGTCTCAGCATTGGAGCAGAGGGTAGGGGTGCAGGGGGTGAGGGCTCTGGGGTGGGGCTGGGAATGAGGAGATTGGGGAGCAGGTTGCCCCAGGGAGAAAGAACTGCCCCCTCAGCCCTCTCCCCACAGCAGCTCAGGGCCAGATGAGAGGGCACCTGTCTCCAAGCCACAGCAGCGCCGGTGGGGCTGGGTTGGGACTGAGGAGGCGACAGGATTTATTTTCCGAAGTCAAAGGAGGAAGGGATGGAGTTATGCTTCAGTTTTTACCTCATAAACTTATTCCTGTCTAACCTACAGGACACTATGGGAATAAGACACTATGTCATGTGGTGACATCACAAGAGCAGAGGATGTGAGAACTACAGCAACTGAGAGGGTGGGGGATTTAGAGTCGGATTGTTTCAAATGCTGCATTTGTCGGCTGACATTTAACAGCAACGCTTAGCTAACACAATGGAGAAAGGAATTCTCTGCTAAAGATTCAACCTGCCCCTTTGGCCAACTCCACCCCTTCCCTGACCGGAGAGTGCTCAGAACACCTCTCCCGCCAGCCTCCCCCCCACACACACACAAGCCCACAGCTGGGCACCCAGCACAAAGCAAGGGAGGGGGTTGCTTGGCTTGTTTTACTTTTTACTTTTCAAAAGGCTTTTTAAAAAGCATTTTCTGCCCCTGTTCCCCATGGTGAGGAAGCAGATGGTTAGTTAAACAAAAGTTAAACAAAAGTTAAAAGGTAGAGTGATTAAAATGAAATCCCTGCAAGTTGTATGGGCCCTTTTTAAAGACACCATAATAGAGTCCCAACTTCAATGTATACCCCAAATTAAGAAACACAGTAAAAGAACTAAAAAAGAGCCATCGTGGCTTAACAACCATGTAAAAGAAGCAGTGAGAGATAAAAAGACTTCCTTTAAAAAGTGGACGTCAAATCCTAGTGAGGCAAATAGAAAGGAGCATAAACACAGCCAACTTAAGTGCAAGAGTGTAATAAGAAAAGCCAAAGAAGAGTTTGAAGAACGGCTAGCCAAAAACTCCAAAGGTAATAACAAAATGTTTTTTAAGTACATCAGAAGCAGGAAGCCTGCTAAACAACCAGTGGGGCCCCTTGACGATCAAAATACAAAAGGAGCACTTAAAGACGATAAAGTCATTGCGGAGAATCTAAATGAATTCTTTGCTTCAGTCTTCACGGCTGAGGATGTTAGGGAGATTCCCAAACCTGAGCTGGCTTTTGTAGGTGACAAATCTGAGGAACTGTCACAGATTGAAGTGTCACTAGAGGAGGTTTTGGAATTAATTGATAAACTCAACATTAACAAGTCACCGGGACCAAATGGCATTCACCCAAGAGTTCTGAAAGAACTCAAATGTGAAGTTGCGGAACTATTAACTAAGGTTTGTAAACTGTCCTTTAAATCGGCTTCGGTACCCAATGACTGGAAGTTAGCTAATGTAACGCCAATATTTAAAAAGGGCTCTAGAGGTGATCCCGGCAATTACAGACCGGTAAGTCTAACGTCGGTACGGGGCAAATTAGTTGAAACAATAGTTAAGAATAAAATTGTCAGACACATAGAAAAACATAAATTAAGGAGCAGTAGTCAACATGGTTTCTGTCAAGGAAATCGTGTCTTACTAATCTATTAGAGTTCTTTGAAGGGTCAACAAACATGTGGAAAAGGTGATCCAGTGGACATAGTGTACTTGATTTCCTGAAAGCCTTTGACAAGGTCCTCACCAAAGGCTCTTACGTAAATTAAGTTGTCATGGGATAAAAGGAAGGTCCTTTCATGGATTGAGAACTGGTTAAAGACAGGGAACAAAGGGTAGGAATTAATGGTAAATTCTCAGAATGGAGAGGGTAACTAGTGGTGTTCCCAAGGGTCAGTCCTAGGACCAATCCTATTCAATTTATTCATAAATGATCTGGAGAAAGGTAGACAGTGAGGTGGCAAAGTTTACAGATGATACTAAACTACTCAAGATAGTTAAGCAGATTGTGAAGAACTTCAAAAGCTCTCACAAAACTAAGTGATTGGGCAACAAAATGGCAAATGAAATTTAATGTGGATAAATGTAAATGTAAAGTAATGCACATTGGGAAAAGTAACCCCAAATATACATACAATATGATGGGGGCTAATTTAGCTACAACGTGTCAGGAAAAGATCTTGGAGTCATTGTGGATAGTTCTCTGAAGATGTCCACGCAGTGTGCAGAGGCGATCAAAAGCAAACAGGATGTTAGGAATCGTTAAAAAGGGGATAGAGAACAAGACGGAGAATATAGTATTGCCCTTATATAAATCCATGGTACGCCCACATCTCGAATACTCTGTACAGATGTGGTCTCCTCACCTCAAAAAAAGATATTCTAGCACTAGAAAAGGTTCAGAAAAGGGAAACTAATATGATTAGGGGTTTGGAGAGGGCCCCATATGAGGAAAGATTAAAGAGGCTAGGACTCTTCAGCTTGGAAAAGAGGAGACTAAGGGGGGATATGACAGAGGTATATAAAGTCATGAGTGACATTGAGAAAGTGGATAAGGAAAAGTTATTTACTTATTCCCATAATACAAGAACTAGAGGTCACCAAATGAAATTAATAGGCAGCAGGTTTAAAACAAATAAAAGGAAGTTCTTCTTCATGCAGCGCACAGTCAACTTGTGGAACTCCTTACCTGAGGAGGTTGTGAAGGCTAGGACTATAACAATGTCTAAAAGGGAACTGGATAAATTCATGGTGGCTAAGTCCATAAATGGCTATTAGCCAGGATGGGTAAGAATGGTGTCCCTAGCCTCTGTTTGTCAGAGGATGGAGATGGATGGCAGGAGGAAGATCACTTGATCAATGCCTGTTAGGTTCACTCCTCTGGGGCACCTGGCATTGGCCACTGTCGGTAGACAGATACTGGGCTAGATGGACCTTTGGTCTGACCGGTACGGCCTTTCTTATGTTCTTATGTTTTCCACTGCCCAGGAGACCCAGCCAGGAAGTGATGTGCTGGAGATATGTTGGGAAAAGGAACTGTCTGAATTGCCAAGGCAGGAAGCCAACAATCTACAGCAACATCATTAACCACAAACTCACTCTAAGCATGCTCCAGCCAGAAGGGAAATGGGCAGGAATTCTCGCTGTTCAGCCATGGCCACACATACAGAGATGCACAGCAGTGAGAGTGCTGGGCAAGCTGGTCTGAGCGAACAATTGGAAATGATCCTTCCGTTAGAACAGAACCAGAGTGTAGAAAGGCCCCTGTGTTAAGTGGTTGAGGCTGAGGCCTTAGGAAGCTGGCCTACGATACCATAGGGATCTTTCTGTGGAGGTTTGATTCTTGCCAGCTAGGGGAAGCTGGTGTGTGGTGTCTTTGTGGCTGCACTTTCAGTGATGCAGGTTTCTCTATCCCATTGTTCCAGGGTCATCCTACTAGATTGCCAGCTGCTTTTCAGCTGCAGTGTGGAGACTGTTTGTGTGTGTGGAGAGACAGTGTGTGTGTGTGTTGGGGAAGAGTGAGTGTGTTGAGGTAGGTAGGAGTGGATCATTATTATCCCTACTTGAAAGAGGGAGACGCTCAGGCTGAGAAAGGAGAATTGACTTGTCTTAGGTCACAAAGCCAGTCAATGGCTGAATTGGGAATAGGACCCCCAGAGCCCTGATTTTCAAATTAACCGTCGGATCTTGAATTTCATACATTGAATGACCTCAATAAAGTGCTCTTAGATGAGCTCCAGTCCAACAAGTGTGCACAGTAATTATTCAGCCAGTATTTGAGGAGAACTGCAATGTTAGAGAGAATCATGAACTGGAACCCATCCCAGTGCTTCACCACCCTCCTAGTGAAATAGTGTTTCCTAATATCCAACCTAGACCTCCCACACTGCAACTTGATATCATTGCTCCTTGTTCTGTCATCTGCCACCACTGAGAACAGCTGAGCTCCATCCTCTTCGGACCCCCGCCCCCCTTTCAGGTAGCTGAAGGCTAGGGTTACCAGATATCCCGATTTTATAGGGATAGTCCCGATTTTTGGGTCCTTTTCTTGTATAGGCTCCTATTACCCCCCACCCCATCCCGATTTTTCACATTTGCTGTCTGGTCACCCTATTGAAGGCTGCTATTAAATCCCCCCTCGCTGTCCTCTTCTGCAGACTAAATAAGCTCCAGCCCCCTGGTCATTTTCCTTGTCGTCAGCTGGACCCTCTCCAATTTGTCCACACCCTTTCTGTAGTGGGTTGGCCCCAAACCGGACGCAATACTCCAGATGTCCAGATATGGCCTCACCAGTGCCCAATAGAGCGGAATAATCACCTCCCTCGATCTGCTGGCAATGCTCCTACTAACGCAGCCCAATATGCCGCTAGGCTTCTTGGCAAGAAGGGCACACTGCTGACTCATAGCCGGCTTCTCGCCCACTGTAATCCTCAGCTCTCGTTGACCAGCCCCAGGGCTGACTCATGAGTCCGCGGGGGAGGGGTGGAGGAGAGGAGGCCACGGTGAGTGGTGAGGACCCCAGAGAGGGGGGTGCAGTGGAGGAGAGGGGGGACTCAGCCAGGCAGCAGTGGGCGATGGGGGATGGGAGAAGGGGGGAAGCAGATACAGGAGGAGATGGAGCACAGGCTGGGCACCAGGGCCCAGGCATCCAGGGCCTGGTTGGCGGCAGCTGTGCCAGGGGCCCCACCTGTTACCAACCGCCTGTGCTTCCACTGAGGATCTCCAGAGTGTCAATGTTCCCCGGGCTCGCCTTCCTGACAGGCCTGAGCAACCAGAGCTTGTCCTAGACCACTCCCAGCCTCCCGCGGAGCGTATGGACCCAAACAGGCTGGAGACAAGTTATCGCAGAAATCACTGGGGACTCGGGGAGCATCTTCAGCTGTGGAGGGTGACACACCCCACAGGAGCTGAATTTCTGACTCGGGGCTGAGCAGTGCAGGGTGGATGCACAGCACAGCTGTGAGGCTGTTCGATGCGATCGATGCACCCAAGTCGGTTTAGTGGGGGTCTAGTGAAGACCCACTAAATTGACAGCAGAGTGCTCTCCGGGCGAATCTGGGACTACACCGGGAATGACAGGAGTAAGGTAAGTCTCCCGTCGACCCAGCACAGTGTAGACACAGCAGTAAGTCGACCTAAGCTATGTCGAATCCAGCTGTGTTAGTCCCGTAGCTGGAGCAGCGTCACTTAGGACGACTTACTGCAGAAGGATGGACACAGCCTGAGGCCTGAGTTTCCACTGCAGTCTGGATGCTCAAACACCAGCTTGGCAACACAAGTCACCAAGCCCAGGCCACGCAAAGACAGGCACAGTGTGCAGTGTGGACACTCCTTCAGATAAGCCCAGGAGTGTCACATGAGGAAATCAATCCTTTCGTTGGACTTGCTGGTAGAAGAGCCCAGTGATGTTGCAGCTCCCCGACCGTCAGTGACAAACACAGCGCTCCAGCAACTGAGCTCTAGGGCTCGCTGCTGAAAGAAAAGCTTCACGAGTGACAAAGGGCAAAGGGAGGTGCTGGTCTTTGGCCAAGGGCAGGGAGCCCCACCCTCCAACACAGACCATTTCCCTCGTTGTCTGTCTGTGCTGGGGCAGGAGCAATAACACGGCCTCCTGCTTTTGCTATCGCAGAGAGTCGGTTATGACGGTCTCCTCAAACACAGGGTGCGGAACAGGCCTCAGACCTGACTGGGTGTAAAGAAGAACTACGCAGCTAGACTGAGCCAGCTGGGAATTCAGCTGTGCCCCTTTCCTGGAGGGATGGACTGACCTGTGAGGGAACTGGACCCGGAGCTACCAATGTTTAACTTGCACTCGTTCAGCATCTTTCCTGTGAGTGCCGTCACTGTAGGTTAAATACTCCAGCCCCAGGCTCCCCGCCAGCTCTCCTTGTGATTGGATTCTGTACAGCAGGGGTGCAGGGAACCAACAGGTGCATCTGACTCCTTGGTGAGGTTTTGCGTGCAAGGTGTGTGTGTGAGTCTTTGTGTGTCAGAAGCATGAGTGTGGCACTGTCACTGAACTGGGAGAGGGCGACGGTGGTGGGAGAGAGACAGTGGAAGAATAAAGGGGCAGCGATGGGCATAATGATGATGATTGTGTTGTGTTTCATTCCTTAGATCTCGTGCCACTGCCTGTCCCTTTAGCCTTGTAGTTTACCAAGAGTAAAACTAAATATCTGTTCAGATACAAGGGCGTGTCTGTGTCCATTCCTGTTAGCTGCACAGGGATTTGACGTTGCTGCTTTCAATCCTCCGGCTCTGCCAGGATAAGGAACAATTCAGGCCGTAATTGAACTGAAGGAGGGAGATGATTTTCTGACAGGAGGGTTGGCGCCTCTCAAAGGTGTTTGGCAGGCAGCCTCCTTCCCAGGTCTGAACCGAAAACACCCAGTTGAAAAGGGACCCTCCCCAGCCCTCCTCAGCCCGGTGAAAACGAGCGAGTGAGTGAGCGTGGGGGAGAGCGAGCGACGGAGGGAGATGGATCGAGTGGGCCGGGACCTCGGTGAAGGGGCAGGATGAGGGTGTTCGGTTTTGTGGGGTCAGAAAGTTGGCAACCCCAGATCCAGGGGAAACAACTCAAACACCCAACGAGTCTGGCCAGGGGCAGGACATCAGCTTTGAGGGGAGGGGTGGGTGTGGCAGTGAAATCACAAAGGCCTTTTGCAGGAACTCGGCCTATTGGGCAAAGGTGTTGGGGAGCGGGTGACCTCACAAAGAGATCCCGACATCAGCCGGGCAGGACAGAGGTGCAGGGCCAGGCCAGTCTCTGAGACCTCCCGGCTTTGCTGCCGCAAGTCACCTTCGCGAGGTCTCTCCTCGAGGGCTGAGAGAGAATTAGGATTCAGAGTTGTGAGCATGAGGAGGAACCTCTGTGGAGTTTTCTCCTTTCCTACCACTGATTGTGCCGAAAACAAACTTCCCTTTGAGAAGGTAAGAGGCTCAGAGAGGTTTGGAACCTGTTCCGTCTGATCCACCTGGCGCAGGCAGCATTCTAGGCACAGACAGCGCTGGCTTCAGGTGGCAGAATTTGATTTCCTCCCTAGGTTTTGATGATTGGAATCCATGGGGACATTGGGGTGTATCCTTTTTGGTTTATCTTTTCCTCTTTCCTCCCTCCTTTCTCCTCTTCTCTTGCTTCTTTTTTCCCTTTTCCAGCTTCCCTCCCTCTACCTAGGAGGGACGGGTCTGGAGTGCGGGCAGGGGAGGGGTATTGCTCTCATTGCGGGAGGTCCTCACCAAGAGGTGGGTCTGGGTCTGAGAGTGATCCCCTCTGATAGTGTCCTGGGCCGTCCTTTGGGACATCTGGTGAGACCCCTCAGCCTCCTGCCTCTCAGAGTCTCAGTGCTGATTGGCTGAGCAGGGGGCTATCGACACCAAGGAGACTCAGGTCAGTTTGGTCTCTTTTCAAATCAGGCAAATAAGTCACAACCAATCCAATGTATGGAATTAATCTTGCTGCTTCTCTCCATTAATTGTCTCTTGGCAGGTCTTGATTTTCAATATTGTCCTAGGTCTTCTAAAATACTTGCTGAATAATTACTATGAACCACTGTTGGTCTCTAGCTCACTTGAGGGCACTTTATTCTGATCACTCAATGTGTGAAATTCAAGATGTGAGAGAGAGGCTGAAAGTCAGGAGCAGTGTTTCCTCTAATTTGTTATGTCCATGTGTGGAATGAATTTTGTTTTGGGCACAAATATGGAGGTGAGGTGTGACACATCACCTGCATATTGCGCTCCTTACAAAATTCATTCTGCACATGGATGGTGTGTGGCAGGGGTGAGGCTGAAAGGTTTGGAGTGTGGGGAGGCTCAGGGGTTGGGGCGCAGTGATGTGAGGGCTCCGGCTGGGGTGCCGGCTGTGGTGTGGGGCAAGCGTTGAGGGTCTCAGCATTGGAGCAGCGGGTCGGGGGGCCGGGGGGGAGGGCTCTGGGGTGGGGCTGGGAATGAGGAGATTGGGGAGCAGGTTGCCCCAGGGAGAAAGAACTGCCCCCTCCAGCCCTCTCTCCCCACAGCAGCTCAGGGCCAGATGAGAGGGCACCTGTCTCAAGCCGCAGCAGCGCGGTGGGGCTGGCTTGGGACTGAGGAGGCGACAGGATTTATTTTCTGAAGTCAAAAGGAGGAATGGATGTAGTTATTCTTCAGATTTTACCTCATAAAATTATTAATGTCTATACTACAGGACACTATTGGAATAAGACAATATGTCATGTGGTGACATCAAAAGAGCAGAGGATGTGAGAACTACAGCAACTGAGAGGGTGGGGATTTAGAGTCGGATTGTTTCAAATGCTGCATTTGTCGGCTGACATTTAACAGCAACTTAGCTAACACAATGGAGAAAGGAATTCTCTGCTAAAGATTCAACTTGCCCCTTTGGCCAACTCTGCCCCTTCCCTGACCGGAGTGTGCTCAGAACAGCCCCACCTCCCCCCGCACACATACACACACACAAGCCCACAGCGGGGCACCCAGCACAAAGCCAGGGCAGTGGGTGCGTGGCTTGTTTTACTGTTTGCGTTGCACAAGGTTTTTTCAAAAGCATTTTCTGCTCCTGTTCCCCATGGTGAGGAAGCAGATGGTTGTGGGGAAGGGAACCTGACAGCGGTGGAGCCGGGGCAGTGGGGAGTTGGGGAGGCTGAGGAGGGCAACAGGAGGCTGGAGGTGACTGGGGCGATGGGGAAAGGGAACAGTTTGGAGGAGGCTGAAGGGGAGATGGGGAACAGGACATTTGGGGGCGCTAAAGGGGCAATTGGGGCAGTTGTGGGAGGCTGAAGAGGCTGATGGGGAAGTTGGGGAGGCTAAAGGGAGCAATGGGGAAGTTGGGGAGGCTGAAGAGGGTGATGGGGAAGTTGGGGAGGCTGAAGAGGGCAACGGGAGGCTGGAGGTGACTGGGGCGATGGGGAAGGGAAGAGTTTGGAGGAGGCTGAAGGGGAGATGGGAACAGGACATTTGGGGGCTAAAGGGGCAATTGGGGCAGTTGTGGGAGGCTGAAGAGGGTGATGGGGAAGTTGGGGAGGCTAAAGGAGCAATGGGGAAGTTGGGGAGGCTGAAGGGGGCAATGGGTTGAAGGAGGCCGGGGCAGAGAGGCTGTTGGGGGGCTGCTCGTCCCCACGGGAGGGGAGGAGGAAGAGGAGCTGCCCTTCTTTCTGAAGCTGTTTCCTGTTAGATCTTGCAACTTCACTGTTCCTGAGCAGGGTCCTGTGATGAAAAGGAAACTAGAGAGATTCGTGGTCCTGCTTTCAGCAGGGGCTTAGGCTGGATGACCTCCTGGGGTCTCTTCCAACCCTAATTGTCTAGGATTCTGTGTTTCTGTGGAGGACAGGTCCATCAATGGCTGTTGGCCAGGGTGGGCAGGGATGGTGCCCCTAACCTCTGTCTGTCAGAAGCTGGGAATTGGGCGACAGGGAATGGCTCCCTGGATGATTCCTGTCTGTTCATTCCCTCTGGGGCACCTGGCACCGGCTGCTATCGGCCGACAGGACACTGGGCTAGATGGAGCTTTGGTTTGACCCAGTCTGGCCGGTCTTCTCTTCTAATGCTCTTCTCACATGCTCAGTAACAGCTGCAAGCTGCTGCCCTTATGCGCCATCAGAATCTGCTCCCTGCAATCAAAGGCCGGAAAATCCCCCTGAAGGGGGGAAATCGGAGGGGTGGGATGGGCAGAGGGACAAAACTGGGACAGGATCAGGGGTTCAGACGGGGGCTGCCCTGCCAGGTAGGTGCAGAAGGAAAACCCCAGCTAGAGGGAGGCAGAGGGGATAGAAGTTCCCACAGATGGGGTGAGCCGGCAGCAGCAGTTCCAAACCAGGGTGTGGTGGATGGTAGAAGGACTCGTGTTCCTCGCAGGATGGTCCATCTCAGCCCCCCCTCCCCAGGGCTGTGGTGTTAAAGGCCCCGAGTGGCCCAGTGCCCAGGCTCCACTGCTCTGCTCTAGCTGAAATGGTGACTGAGCTGCCAAGGGAGATGTGATTCAGGGAAATAGTTTAAACCTCCCTCCCCCCATCCCCTCATCATAAAGCAAACTGATACTTTTAGACGTGTTTACGCCGTTTCAAAGAATTCCTGGCCAGTTTCCGTCTCGGTAACATGTCTGCTTGGAGCCTCAGAGTAGCTCAAGGTTTGTCTTATCTGCTGCTCTGATTGCCTGAGTTAGTCTCCCTGTCCTGAGCTCCTGGAGTTCTGCACCTTTTCATTGTTTATTTCTAGCAATGGTATTTGGATGACAGTGTCCAGTAGTTCAGGCACCCAGCTGAGAGGCAGGAATTAGGACACACCGGGGAGCTGATCCCCCTGCCCCACTCGCGCTCATTAGTTAGCCCCAATGAACCCCCTTCAAAGGGAGAGCTGGACAGAGCCCCACCACGGCACACTGCTTCGTGCACTGACCTGAAACATGGGGGACCCTGGTTCAAATCCTTTCTCCCTTGTGGACAGTGGCGGGGGGCGGGGGTGATGCTGGCACCCCAGCTCATGCCTGTGGCCTCAGGCCTCCCTGAGGCACAGATCTAGCCCAAAGGCAGACTTGCCTAGGTGGCAGGATAGCCCCGAGTGCCCAAGGGGACTGTCTGTGACTCCCTGCTCAGGCTGTTCGTGTGCCTGGGGAGTTCGCTCTCAGGGGGTGGAAGCTCCCAGTCCCCATGGGGGGTGCCCTGGTGTGTAACAGTCTGCCCTGAGCTTGGTACTCACGTCCCTGAGCTACTCTCTGCAGCTGGACAGAGGAATTGAACCTGGCTCTCCCACATGGCAGGTGGGTGCTGGGAGCACAGGACCTATCTGTGAGAGAGGGGCAGGGCTAGGACACCTCCCCGTTGTCAGTGTCTCCTGGGCGGGCTTGGCTGGCTCCTGCCTGGGGAGCTGGTGGTTGTGAGTTGTGTTGTAAGGTGCCTGTGTCGCCCGTGCATCGTACAGGAGTTCAGGCCCCTAACTCCGCTTAGTGGATCACTGGGTTGTTCCTGTAAAAGCAGCAAAGAATCCTGTGGCACCTTATAGACTAACAGACGTTTTTGCAGCATGAGCTTTCGTGGGTGAAACAACAATTCGGTTGTTCCTGGATTTTCTCGCTGCTGAAACCAGGTCCTGTGACGCTCAGCACTGCCCCCCCTCAGTCCCGTCACGGGGTGTAGCCAGTCCGGTCTCTGCAGAGCCCAGCTGAGCAATGCCTGATTGACATGGGTGTGCACAGGAGAAGAGACAGAGCACAGGCTGGAAAGTGACACATCACAGAAAAGCCCAAACGCTCCTCCTAGGGGCACGATATTCCCTGTGGGTGCTGGGGACACGCTGTGATGGGATCCGCTGTGCCCCAGACCCTCTCCAGCCTGGGCTGTCTCCCACAATGCCCTGCTAGTGACCAGCAGCAACCCCTCCAGGCGCTGTTATCCCTCGGCACAACGGCATGTGGAGCGGCTTGATTGCATGGATGCTCCGGAGCCACTCATGAATCCCACAGTGAGGTGCCCGCCAGATCCCCCCAGCTCCCAGCACTGCGCCGCAGGAATATGCTGTGTGTGTTAGTAATTGGTTCCCCACTTCCCCACTGGAAGGTGGAGCTACACCAGGAACGTGGGGTCTGTGGTGTCGCGGTTTGGGTGGGTTATTGGAGGAGCAGGGAGGACTAGTCTATGGCAGAAGCCTGCGATTTGCCTTGCCTGCCCGGCTTGCGCTTTTGGCTTCACTTTTGGTTTTGATTTTTTCCTCCACTGTCATCAGTTCATCCCTTCCCACTGAACTGCCCAGTGCCTGGCTTGGAGGTGGAGGCAGGAGGAGAGAGACAAGAGTGAGATTTCAGCATCTCCAGTAGCCCCAACACACACTGTGGGGTTTAATTCATAGCTGTTGTCGGTCTGGGGAGACCCTGGTGCACCAGCGGGGAGGGTGTCTGATGGGGTTGGTGGTCTGGCTGGGGCAGACATTGCATCCCCTTTCCACTGCTAATTGAATGAGAAGACAGACGTCCCTGTGGAGCAGATAAGAGCCTCAGAGAGGTTTCATGTTGTTGTTTCATGTTGTCCTAGGTTTCCTTCCTATGGACTGCATCACCAAGTGGAATTCATGGCAAACCATTGCCATTATGCAGTAAAACATCTTTAAGACTTCGTCTTCGATGAATCAATGAACAGTCTCCACTCATGTGGATTGTGAAAGATGTTGCAATGTCCTGGTGAAATCGCTCGCCCAAAACTGTGGAGCTGCAGTAGTGCTGGGGCAGTGATCCCCACCAGTGACCTGGGCCATCCTTTGAGCTCTCTGGTGAGACCCCTCAGCCTTCCATCCTCAGTCTCTACCCTGATTGGCTGAGCAGGTGGTTAATGACAGGGAGGAGACTCAAGGCCTTTTTGTTCTCTTTTAAGACCAAGTAAATAAGTCATAACCAGTTATATGTTTCATGGATTGTGCTGCTTCTCTGCATTAATTGTCAATTCTCCTTTTTCAGCCTGAGCGTCTCCCTCTTTCAAGTAGGGATAATAATGATCTGCTCCTACCTACCTCAACACACTCACTCTTCCCCAACACACACACACTGTCTCTCCCCACACACAAACAGTCTCCACACTGCAGCTGAAAAGCAGCTGGCAATCTAGTAGGATGACCCTGGAACAATGGGATAGAGAAACCTGCATCACTGAAAGTGCAGCCACAAAGACACCACACACCAGCTTCCCCTAGCTGGCAAGAATCAAACCTCCACAGAAAGATTCCTGTGGTATCGTAGGCCAGCTTCCTAAGGCCTCAGCCTCAAGCACTTAACACAGGGAACTTTCTACACTCTGGTTCTGTTCTAATGGAAGGATCATTTCCAATTGTTCGCTCAGACCAGCTTGCCCAGCACCCTCACTGCTGTGCAGCTCTGGATGTGTGGCCATGGCTGAACAGCAAGAATTCCTGCCCATTTCCCTTCTGGCTGGAGCATGCTTACAGTGTGTTTGTGGTTAATGATTTTGCTGTAGATTGTTGGCTTCCTGCTTTGGCAATTCAGACAGTCCCTTTTCCCAACATATCTCCAGCACATCAGTCCCTGGCTGAGTCTCCTGGGCAATGGAAAACATCCCTTGTTTGGTGCTGCCAAGGGGATCGTGCAGAGCTGAGATGTCTCTCGGCTTGGATCAAAGGGGAATATTGGATGGAATTTATCACACAACCCTCCCTGCTCCTCAGAGCCCCATGGGGAGAATGTAGAGAAGGGGGAGTCATTCCTCCCCTGCACTCCCAGAAGAGTTGCTAGGACTCCTTCCTGCCAGCTACTCACCCCTGGATTCATCCTTAGCTCCTAGGATCTTTCTGCTCCAAAGGCTCCATAGTCCTGGGGTGGGGAGGGTGTCACTGCACAGTCTGAAACACAAGGGAGGTTTCTGGAATTGAAGGAAGGAGCAGAAAATGGAGAGGAAAGAAACAGAGAGAAAACGCCTCGTCTCTCTCCCTTCACCCCCCCCCCCCATCAAGAAATGTTACCAAGGACCAGCGTTAGGGGAAACGGTGCCCTGGGCAAAACTTGTACTTTGGCAATGTTCTTGGTTCAGGCTTGTAGCAGTGATGGAATAAACTGCAGGTTCAAATCAAGTCTCTGGAGTACATCCACAACTGGGATGGGCCATTCAGTCCTTTGTACAGAGCTTCAGTTTGTAGCCAAGTCCCTCCAGAGGTATGAAGCAGGACTGAAGACCAGATGGAGATGAGGCATCAGTCTTTTATAGTCTCTTGCCATGTGGTCTTTGCTTTCTTTGTCCCAAGGACACTCTATCCAGCACGCGACATAGAAAAACCTTAGAGTTCTGTCCATAGGCAGGTCCCTGCACACCTTGCTGAGCCACAAGGCATATCTGCCTTCTCTCAATGGGTCAGTTGTATAGCTGATGGTCCTTAATGGGCCATCAAGCAGGCTAGGCAGAGCTGACACCAATTTGTCTGGCTGGGGTGTTCCCCAGAAGCATAGCACAAGTTGGAAATACAGGCAGCATAGAGCCAATATTCATAATGTCAACTACAAAAATGTTACATATCTAGAGATAGCATAATTATAATCAGCCAATCATAACCTCTCCATAGACCCTTTATGTGACCACCTTTATACAATATTGGCTGCAAATATAGAACAGTGGTTGGAACGGTGATCTATACAGTTACAGATTATGTCAAGAACGTCACAGGAGGTGACATGGTATCAGTGAGATTGATACTGGAATACTGCCTCCAGTTTTGGTGTCCTCATTTGAAAAAGATGGTGTGAAATTGGAGTTGAGGCAGCAAAGAGCCACCAAATGTTCTGAGGGCTGGAGAAAAATGCCTTCTAGTGAGCTATTGAAAGAGCTCAACCTGTTTAGCTTCTCAAAAGAAGATTGAAAGGTGACTTCATTGAAACGTTGAAGTGCCTTAATGGAGAGAAAAGATTGGCTATTAAAGGGCTCTTTAATGTAGCAGAGAAAGGCATTAAAAAACCCAATGGCTGGAAGGTGAAAAGAGACAAATTCATATTACAGTTAAGGCACAAATATTCAACAGTGAGGATGATTCACCACAGGAACAAGCTACCAAGGAAATTGGTGCATTCTCCATCTCGTGACGTCATTTCATGAAGACTAGATGTCTTTCTGGAATGTGTTTACCCCAAAAGTAGCTCTTGTGTCATACAGGAGGCCTGTGATATGCAGGGGTCAGATTAGATGCTCTAATGGTCTCTTCTGGCCATAAAGTCAACTAATTTCTGAAAAACTAAGTGTAGCATTGGGAGCAGCGTCTGATGTTTTATTGTCTAGCCGGCTTGCTTCCTAGAATGGCTCCTTGAGTGGGGTGATCCACAGGGAATAGCTCAAACCTCCAAAGTGCCTGGCCAGGGGCAGGACATTAGCCCAGCAAGGGAGGGGTGTGGCAGTGGCATCACAAAGGCCTTTTGCAGGACCTCAGACTATTGGCCAAAGGTGGTGGGGAGGTGGTGACCTCACAGAGAGATGCTGACATCAGCCAGGCAGGACAGGGGCGAGGGGCCAGGGAAACCTCAGAGACCCTGTGGCTTTGCTTCAGCAAGTCTCCCTCTCCAGGTCTCTCTTTGAGGACTGAGAGTATTCGGGTTCACGGACGTGAGCGCCAGGAGGAACCTCTTTTGAGTTTTCTCCTTCCTTTTAGTGATTTTACTAGAAAACAGATGTCCCTGTTTAGAGGGTTAGAGCCTCCTCGAGGTTTGAAACTGTTCGGTCTGATCATTCTGGTGAAAGTTGAACTCATGGAAAGCATGATCTTAAGGAGGCAGAATTTTATTCCACACCTGGGATTTTGTCCCTTAGAATCACTGGGGACATTAGGGTTTGTCCTTTTAGTTTCAACTTTTCCTCCATCCCCCCCCACCCCGCTTTCTCTTCCTCTCTTGCTTCTTTTGTCCTTTCTCCTGTTCCCCTCCCAACACCAGGAGGGGTGTGTGTGTGTGTGTGTGTGTGTGTGTGTGTGTGTGTGTGTGTGTGTGTGTGCGCGTGTCTGTGTGTTACGGGGGAGTGCTCGGCAGCTCTCACTGTGGGAGGTCCACCCCAAATTGTGGAGCTGCAGTAGTGCTGGGGCAGTGATCCCCACCAGTGACCTGGGCCATCCGTTTAGCTCTCTGGTGAGACCCCTCAGCCTCCCCTCCTCAGTCTCTACCCTGATTGGCTGAGCAGGAGGTTATTGACAGGGAGGAGACTCAGGTCCTTGTTGTTCTCTTTTAAGACAAAGTAAATAAGTCATAACCAGTTATATGTTTGACAAATTTTGCTGCTTCTCTGCATTAGTGGTCTCTGAGCAGTTCATGATTCTCTCTAACATTGCAGTTCTCCTCAAATACTGGCTGAATAATTACTGTGCACACTTGTTGGACTGGAGCTCATCTAAGAGCACTTTATTGAGGTCATTCAATGTATGAAATTCAAGATCCGACGCTTAATTTGAAAATCAGGGCTCTGGGGGTCCTATTCCCAATTCAGCCATTGACTGGCTTTGTGACCTAAGACAAGTCAATTCTCCTTTCTCAGCCTGAGCGTCTCCCTCTTTCAAGTAGGGATAATAATGATCCACTCCTACCTACCTCAACACACTCACTCTTCCCCAACACACACACACACTGTCTCTCCACACACACAAACAGTCTCCACACTGCAGCTGAAAAGCAGCTGGCAATCTAGTAGGATGACCCCGGAACAATGGGATAGAGAAACCTGCATCACTGAAAGTGCAGCCACAAAGACACCACACACCAGCTTCCCCTAGCTGGCAAGAATCAAACCTCCACAGAAAGATCCCTATGGTATCGTAGGCCAGCTTCCTAAGGCCTCAGCCTCAACCACTTAACACAGGGGCCTTTCTACACTCTGGTTCTGTTCTAACGGAAGGATCATTTCCAATTGTTCGCTCAGACCAGCTTGCCCAGCACTCTCACTGCTGTGCATCTCTGTATGTGTGGCCATGGCTGAACAGCGAGAATCCCTGCCCATTTCCCTTCTGGCTGGAGCATGCTTAGAGTGAGTTTGTGGTTAATGATGTTGCTGTAGATTGTTGGCTTCCTGCCTTGGCAATTCAGACAGTTCCTTTTCCCAACATATCTCCAGCACATCACTTCCTGGCTGGGTCTCCTGGGCAGTGGAAAACATAAGAACATAAGAAAGGCCGTACCGGGTCACACCAAAGGTCCATCTAGCCCAGTATCTGTCTACCGACAGTGACCAATGCCAGGTGCCCAAGAGGGAGTGAACCTAACAGGCATTGATCAAGTGATCTTCCTCCTGCCATCCATCTCCATCCTCTGACAAACAGAGGCTAGGGACACCATTCTTACCCATCCTCACTAATAGCCATTTATGGACTTAGCCACCATGAATTTATCCAGTTCCCTTTTAGACATTGTTATAGTCCTAGCCTTCACAACCTCCTCAGGTAAGGAGTTCCACAAGTTGACTGTGCGCTGCATGAAGAAGAACTTCTTTTATTTGTTTTAAACCTGCTGCCTATTAATTTCATTTGGTGACCTCTAGTTCTTGTATTATGGGAATAAGTAAATAACTTTTCCTTATCCACTTTCTCAATGTCACTCATGACTTTATATACCTCTGTCATATCCCCCCTTAGTCTCCTCTTTTCCAAGCTGAAGAGTCCTAGCCTCTTTAATCTTTCCTCATTTGGGACCCTCTCCAAACCCCTAATCATATTAGTTGCCCTTTTCTGAACCTTTTCTAGTGCTAGAATATCTTTTTTGAGGTGAGGAGACCACATCTGTACACAGTATTCGAGATGTGGGCGTACCATGGATTTATATAAGGGCAATACTATATTCTCCGTCTTGTTCTCTATCCCCTTTTTAACGATTCCTAACATCCTGTTTGCTTTTTTGATCGCCTCTGCACACTGCGTGGACATCTTCAGAGAACTATCCACAATGACTCCAAGATCTTTTTCCTGACACGTTGTAGCTAAATTAGCCCCCATCATATTGTATGTATATTTGGGGTTATTTTTCCCAATGTGCATTACTTTACATTTATCCACATTAAATTTCATTTGCCATTTTGTTGCCCAATCACTTAGTTTTGTGAGAGCTTTTTGAAGTTCTTCACAATCTGCTTAACTATCTTGAGTAGTTTAGTATCATCTGTAAACTTTGCCACCTCACTGTTTACCCCTTTCTCCAGATCATTTATGAATAAATTGAATAGGATTGGTCCTAGGACTGACCCTTAGGGAACACCACTAGTTACCCCTCTCCATTCTGAGAATTTACCATTAATTCCTACCCTTTGTTCCCTGTCTTTTAACCAGTTCTCAATCCATGAAAGGACCTTCCCTTTTATCCCATGACAACTTAATTTACGTAAGAGCCTTTGGTGAGGACCTTGTCAAAGGCTTTCAGGAAATCAAGTACACTATGTCCACTGGATCACCCTTTTCCACATGTTTGTTGACCCCTTCAAAGAACTCTAATAGATTAGTAAGACACGATTTCCCTTTACAGAAACCATGTTGACTACTGCTCAATAATTTATGTTTTTCTATGTGTCTGACAATTTTATTCTTAACTATTGTTTCAACTAATTAGCCACGTACCGACGTTAGACTTACCGGTCTGTAATTGCCGGGATCACCTCTAGAGCCCTTTTTAAATATTGGCGTTACATTAGCTAACTTCCAATCATTGGGTACCGAAGCCGATTTAAAGGACAGTTTACAAACCTTAGTTAATAGTTCCGCAACTTCACATTTGAGTTCTTTCAGAACTCTTGGGTGAATGCCATTTGGTCCCGGTGACTTGTTAATGTTGAGTTTATCAATTAATTCCAAAACCTCCTCTAGTGACACTTCAATCTGTGACAGTTCCTCAGATTTGTCACCTACAAAAGCCAGCTCAGGTTTGGGAATCTCCTAACATCCTCAGCCGTGAAGACTGAAGCAAAGAATTCATTTAGATTCTCCAATGACTTTATCGTCTTTAAGTGCTCCTTTTGTATTTTGATCGTCAAGGGGCCCCACTGGTTGTTTAGCAGGCTTCCTGCTTCTGATGTACTTAAAAAACATTTTGTTATTACCTTTGGAGTTTTTGGCTAGCCGTTCTTCAAACTCCTCTTTGGCTTTTCTTATTACACTCTTCCACTTAAGTTGGCAGTGTTTATGCTCCTTTCTATTTGCCTCACTAGGATTTGACGTCCACTTTTTAAAGGAAGTCTTTTTATCTCTCACTGCTTCTTTTACATGGTTGTTAAGCCACGATGGCTCTTTTTTAGTTCTTTTACTGTGTTTCTTAATTTGGGGTATACATTGAAGTTGGGCCTCTATTATGGTGTCTTTAAAAAGGGCCCATACAACTTGCAGGGATTTCATTTTAGTCACTCTACCTTTTAACTTTTGTTTAACTTTTGTTTAACTAACCATCTGCTTCCTCACCATGGGGAACAGGGGCAGAAAATGCTTTTTAAAAAGCCTTTTGAAAAGTAAAAAGTAAAACAAGCCAAGCAACCCCCTCCCTTGCTTTGTGCTGGGTGCCCAGCTGTGGGCTTGTGTGGGGGGGGGGGGGAGGCTGGCGGGAGAGGTGTTCTGAGCACTCTCCGGTCAGGGAAGGGGTGGAGTTGGCCAAAGGGGCAGGTTGAATCTTTAGCAGAGAATTCCTTTCTCCATTGTGTTAGCTAAGCGTTGCTGTTAAATGTCAGCCGACAAATGCAGCATTTGAAACAATCCGACTCTAAATCCCCCACCCTCTCAGTTGCTGTAGTTCTCACATCCTCTGCTCTTGTGATGTCACCACATGACATAGTGTCTTATTCCCATAGTGTCCTGTAGGTTAGACAGGAATAAGTTTATGAGGTAAAAACTGAAGCATAACTCCATCCCTTCCTCCTTTTGACTTTGGAAAAATAAATCCTGTCGCCTCCCTCAGTCCCAAGCCAGCCCCACCGGCGCTGCTGTGGCTTGGAGACAGGTGCCCTCTCATCTGGCCCTGAGCTGCTGTGGGGAGAGAGGGCTGGAGGGGGCAGTTCTTTCTCCTGGGGCAACCTGCTCCCCAATCTCCTCATTCCCAGCCCCCCCCCAGAGCCCACACCCCCTGCACCCTACCCTCTGCTCCAATGCTGAGACCCTCATCGCTAGCCCCACTCCAGAGCCTGCACCCCCAGCCGGAGCCCTCACATCACTGCGCCCCAACCCCCCCCCCGAGCCTCTCCCACACTCCAAACCTTTCAGCCTCACCCCTGCCACACACCATCCATGTGCAGAATGAATTTTGTAAGGAGCGCAATATGCAGGTGATGTGTCACACCTCACCTCCATATTTGTGCCCAAAACAAAATTCATTCCACACATGGACATAACAAATTAGAGGAAACACTGCTCCTGACTTTCAGCCTCTCTCTCACATCTTGAATTTCACACATTGAGTGATCAGAATAAAGTGCCCTCAAGTGAGCTAGAGACCAACAGTGGTTCATAGTAATTATTCAGCAAGTATTTTAGAAGACCTAGGACATTACTGAAAATCATGACCTGCCAAGAGACAATTAATGGAGAGAAGCAGCAAGATTAATTCCATACATTGGATTGGTTGTGACTTATTTGCCTGATTTGAAAAGAGACCAAACTGACCTGAGTCTCCTTGGTGTCGATAGCCCCCTGCTCAGCCAATCAGCACTGAGACTCTGAGGGGCAGGAGGCT
Source organism: Mauremys reevesii (assembly GCF_016161935.1). Taxonomy (NCBI): domain Eukaryota; kingdom Metazoa; phylum Chordata; order Testudines; family Geoemydidae; genus Mauremys; species Mauremys reevesii. The sequence goes on from NC_052639.1 coordinate 28,149,401, forward strand.
GAGGGGTCTCACCAGATGTCCCAAAGGACGGCCCAGGACACCATCAGAGGGGATCACTCTCAAACCCAGACCCACCTCTTGGTGAGGACCTCCCGCAATGAGACCAATACCCCTCCCCTGCCCGCACTCCAGACCCATCCCTCCTAGGTAGAGGGAGGGAAGCTGGAAAAGGGAAAAAAGAAGCAAGAGAAGAGGAGAAAGGAGGGAGGAAAGAGGAAAAGATAAACCAAAAAGGATACACCCCAATGTCCCCAGGGATTCCAATCATCAAAACCTAGGGAGGAAATCAAATTCTGCCACCTGAAGCCAGTGCTGTCTGGGCCTAGAATGCTGCCTGCGCCAGGTGGATCAGACGGAACAGGTTCCAAACCTCTCTGAGCCTCTTACCTTCTCAAAGGGATGTTTGTTTTCGGCACAATCAGTGGTAGGAAAGGAGAAAACTCCACAGAGGTTCCTCCTCATGCTCACAACTCTGAATCCTAATTCTCTCTCAGCCCTCGAGGAGAGACCTCGCGAAGGTGACTTGCGGCAGCAAAGCCGGGAGGTCTCAGAGACTGGCCTGGCCCTGCACCTCTGTCCTGCCCGGCTGATGTCGGGGTCTCTCTGTGAGGTCACCCTCTCCCCAACACCTTTGCCCAATAGGCCGAGTTCCTGCAAAATGCCTTTGTGATGTCACTGCCACACCCACCCCTCCCCTCAAAGCTGATGTCCTGCCCCTGGCCAGACTCGTTGGGTGTTTGAGTTGTTTCCCTTGGATCTGAGGTTGCCCACTTTCTGACACAAGTTATCTGCACTATCTAGCACAAGTTATCTGCACTGTTCACACAAGTACGAGGCATCTCTGCTCACTTTGGCTAAAGAGAAATGGGTCCCTTTGCAAAATCAAACACTGACAAATAAGAGAGCAAGACACTGTATGATTTCTAGAGCTGATATAGGGCAATTGGTTCAGCTTCATTATGATTGCATCATCCATGACTTCTAGGAATAACATGATGCAATTCATATCATGTATGAGGCAATACCAGCTTCAGATTGTATCCTTCATTGTTTTGCCTAAAAAGCAAGTACTGTCCAGAGCCATTCATAGATTTATTCATAGATCCAGTCAAAGATGTATTATAGTCATTACTGGTTTAAATTGAGATCCCGTCCCTTTATAACTCACTTATCCTCCACCATTCCCAAGTCAAGGGTCATAAATACTGACTCAATAGCATATCTTGAAAACTAGAGCCAATCAAGAATTTTAAGCATCATTTTCGTTCTCAGTGACCCAAAATTAGTAAAGTTGGACTCCATTTATTTCAGAAGCATTTTGGCTGTAGAGCAGTGTAACAAGCCTCTCCTAGCTGCCTCCTGGTGGGGGGAGGCTGGGGAGCTGTGGGGACCGGTTTGAGAGGGTCACTAGTAGCAGCGTAGCACAGGAGGTGTCCTATCGGGTTGAGTCATTGCAGATGATGATGTAGTGCAGCAGACCCCCGTTTTGCCAACCTTGCATTAGGCAGCTTTCCATGTTAAGCGAACTCCCAGTGCCCACAGGTGCAGCAGCCGGCGATTTGTCCTGTGGCCGCTAGGTGGCGCTGCAGCCTCGCACTTTCCCGTTCCCCCGGGTATGGGAAGGTTTGATAAGGTGAGCTGGCTCCACCCGGCCCCGGGGAGATGCCGTCAGTGGGGTCTGCTGTGTAAGGGCTGAAAGTCAATTTTACTGGCATTTTATGATCTTTCAGTCATGAAGGGGAGCAACTGCTTACCCTGACTGAAGCATCTTATCTCGTTTCCAAATTGAAGTGTCTCCTCTTTGTGTGCGAAGAGACAGTTTAAGGGGACGCCACAAATGGGAGATGCTTTTGGTTTGGAAAACGAAATATTTTTGCAAAGATTTTTCATCCAAATTGATTTAGGATTAATGGGGTCAAATTCCATGCTGTGCCTTGTGGCTTTAAGGCATTGGAGAACTGCTGAAGAGGTTAAAGGCTGCAGAGCTGGGTAGCTGGGTGTGGGGCCTCCAAAGTTATTGTGCTCTGGTGAGACTGAGCAGTTGTGGGGATTGTGCAAGCTGTGGTGTTTACATGCACATAGAAAATGTAATGAAACTCCATTTTTAAAACCACTCATGTCTGGGAATGGAAGAGAAGCTCTTTGAAATAAGTGTCCCCTTCATACTCTTCAAGATCACTGGCTCCAACACTCAGCTGCCTCAGGGAACTCAGTGGTGGTGCATTTGAGGGTGGATCGAGAGGTTTCTGGTTCAAGTCCAGCTGCTCTCTTACATGTCCTCTTTTTTAATTGATCTATATTTTCATATCCATCTCCTGTATGTTCAGGAGTTCCGCTGAACGGGGACGTGAAATGAATTTCATCATTCAATATCTTCCTGTTAAAATGTACAAACACTGAGGAAAGCTGTCCATCAGCTGAAATCCGTTCTGGTCCTCTGAGGCGGTAGTTTGTTTTCATTCTTGAAACAAAGATAGAGTACGACTGTAGATGTGCAGGTCCTTGTTCTCCACGAGCGATGCTGTGCAGAAGAAGAAGAACCAGTGGCAATCAAGTGGACACTAGGGAGTTTAGACTTGCCTTCCAAGGGGAGTATTGGGGCAAAAGACATATCTGGCTTCAAGACTACGCTTAATACATTTATAGAGGATGGTATGATGGGCTAGCCTAATTTTGGCAATGAATTTGGCAATTGATCTTTGATTCTCAGCAGGTAAGTATGCCCAGTGGTCTGGATGGGATGTTAGATGGGTTGGGATGTGAGTTACTGCAGAGAATTCTCTCGTGGGTGCTGGCTGGTGAGTCTTGCCCACATGCTAAGGGTTTAAGTGATCAGCATCTTTGGGGTCGGAAAGGAATTTTCCTCCAGGGCAGATTGGCAGAGGCCCTGGAGGTTACTCGCCTTCCTCTGCAGCATGGGGCACTGGTCACTTGCTAGAGGATTCTCTGCAGCTTGAGGTCTTCAAAGCACAATTTGAGGAGTTCAGTAAGTCAGACATAGGTTAGGGGTTTGCTATAGAAGTGGATGGGTGAGATTGTGTGGCCTGCGTTGTGAAGGAGGTGGGACTAGATGATCATTATGGTCCCTTCTGACCTTCGAGTCTATGAGTCTATGAGACCATGGGAGGGTGGGGAGGAGCTGTGAGGCCGGCGGGTGTGTGCGGTGCAGGGCATTTGGAGTGTGGGAGCTGCTGGGGGGCCGGTGGGTGCCTGGGCTGCTGCTGCTGCCCCAGCCGGGTCTGTATGGGGGAGAGATCTGCATTAGCCCCCTTTGTGCCCAGCTCTGGGGGGCAGGGAGGGTTTGGACTCTTTGCGGTGGCTGGAGCCAGCCGCTGAGCCGGAGCCTGCCGGCAAGGAGAGACCTGGGGAAAGAGCTGCGGCTGAGCAGGAAAGTGAGTCTGGAATTCAGCTCTCACCGCCCCAGATCTGCCGCTGAGGCCAAAGCAGAGGTTCTTTTGGTTCAGTTCTTGGGTAACCTGCATTGAGCTGTGCGCTCATTGCTTACAATCCCTTCAAGCCTATCTTTGCATAGTTAATCAATGTGTGTTCTATTTCCCCCTAAAACTCTTCGTTTTGCTAGATGTGGTTGGGGCACCTGCTCAGGACCAGAGACTGGTGCATGATCCTCTCCACTTGGAGGGAGGAGCAGACTGGGTAATAAAGTGATCCCGTCAGGCTTTTGGCCAGGGCAAGTCGCTGCAGCACTGGGGACCTAGGCTGGGGAGCTGGGGAGAAGCTTCCTGGTCCCTGCAGCTGGGTGTGTCCCTGCCTGTGCAAAGGTTTGTGTGAGTGCAGGGACGGGAGCAGGCTTCATCTTCTCCCAGCAGCAGTGTGAGAGGAGCCCAGGCTGGGGAGACAGAGAGCTCAGCGGTACCCCAGCTCCAAGTTGCACCCCTGGGGGCCTTTAAACGTTAGGAACCATCAGAGTTAAGGTGACGTTTATAAACTTTGTGCAGTGCTGTTGTGCACGCGTGTTATGATACAGACTCACAAGCGTGGACTTGGGGTGAATTCTCTGCCCCCGACAGCCTGTGAGCGCGAGGAGGAGCCTCCTTGGGGTTTTCCCCTTTCCCACTGCTAATTGAGTGAGAAGACAGACGTCCCTGTGGAGCAGATAAGAGCCTCAGAGAGGTTTCATGTTGTAGCACCTCAGCTCCTACCTATTACTTGGGAACAGCTTGGCTCCTACCATTTTCGGGGCATTCAGAGAAATGGACCCCTGAGCCCCAGAAGGAACTGCAAGGGAAGCCCAGAGCTCTCACTTCAGATGCCAGGCAGAAGCCCTGAGCCCAGGTACCCAGAGTGCCGTCAGGAGTTGGGAAGGGCATGAAAGTCCTGAGCCCAGTGCCCCAGTCCTGGCTGCAGCCACAGGGGGCCAGAAGCTCTGAGTCCGGGCACCCAGAGATGTGACTGGAGCAGAAGCTGCCAAGGCCAAAGCCCTGAGCCCAACACCGGGCTGATGCAGCACACTCACTTCTGCATTGCCTCTGCAAGTGCGTCTGATATCCCCACGGAGAGGAAGTCCTGTCCCCAGCCAGGCAGATAAACAGCTAGGAGGCCCCTACTGGGTTCTCCTGGCTGGGGTCCAACAGGAGAGAGAGATCGGATTTCACGGGGCAGGGCTAATTCGATCTAGCCAAAAATGGCACAACAAGAACCAATGGCTGTCAGCTGAAGTGTAAAAATTTCGTAACCTTTTAATCGTTTTTCAAAATCCTGACTTTCTTTTCCTAATTATTTTATGGTTTATTTTATTAATGAAAGCAAACAAGTAACGTTAAATGAAGGGGTTTTTGGTTTGTTACTTTCCTTATTTTTTTTTCTTCATATATAATAGTTTTTTCTTTCTATGTACTGTTTAAACAATGAAGCTCTTACTCATCTGTTCTTTTCAATATATATTTTATTGCCATTCTTATGTGAAGGTCCCTTTTTCACCACTCAATCCTGTGTTTATCAGAGAATTGAAAGTAATTAAATTAAACTGTATTAAAACAAAACTCATTTTATGCAACTTCAGTTTCCGCTAAAGTTCTAAGCTATAACCCTGAATGTGCAAGGAGCAGATAAACAATATCCAAGAAAAAGAGCTGGAATTTTTCATCTTATTTTCACCTAGTCCTTACTAAGGAAAGTAGCAAACAATTGCCCTTTGTAATGAAACACTGCACCCTACTACAGTACAAACTCAAATGAGCACAGCAGGAGGCTATCGCGGCTATCCACATCTGGCCCTGTTTCTTTACAAACTTCCTTTCTGTAATGATGCTCTGGTAATAAGGGGGCAATCAGTCATCAAAGGTAGCTCTTGCCATGGTAGCCAGGTTGCTATTCATTCTCCGCAAGTATGCAAATGAACTGGAGGGACGGGTGCTGAATGGTGGATCCTCTCTGATGTCACAATGCTACTGCTCAGCCAGCACCAGGTAGCAGCAAATGTGCAGTGTGTATGAGGGGAACAGGGTTTCCCAGGGCTCCTGTTTCCCCAAATTTCCTAAAGAAGACAATAACCTAACTACATAGAACAGGCATTAATGATGATGCCACACACATGATAATTAGTCTCTGAAATTTGATTCAAGTCTCGCATGGCTTTTTTAGAAACAAGGGTTCCAAAAAAGGAGAGACCTTGTAAAACAGAAAATGTTGATGCTCTGATGTATTTGCAGTTGTGTTAAAATTGAATACTGTGACGTTACATGTTGGGCAGCGTTTCTGTACGTGCTTGCATGCTAGGCAGCTCAGTAAGGCAGAACAAACTTGGGACTTAGCACCAGTCAGTCAGCAGGTACCCAGTGAGTTGTGCCTCTCTGTTATAGGCAGTAGCCTATGTTCTCTCCCTCTGATTTTTGGGTTCTTATGTGCTATTGTTCTGGTCTTAATAAACAAATTGACAAGATATTGCAAACTTTCAGCAAGAATATTTTATGTTTTCTCTAACTTGTCTGCTTGTGTGCCACAAAACAGAAAAGCCACAGTCTAAAAAAAAAAAAAAAATCTGAAGCCAAAAGTCCTTTCGAAAGGAAAAAAAAAAGAAAGTTTTCCAGCACAACATTTATTTCAGCTGGGAAATGTTGATTCCTTGTAATTGAGACATTCCCTGGGAACACGTCCATCTCAATGAGATGTTGTTTGGTGGGCTTCCCCACCAAAATGGAAGAGTGGAAGAGTTCAAAGGTTGTTGTAGGAGAGTCACAGCCTTGCCACCCTCACTGCCGTCCTGCCTTCAGACCTGGGCTTGGAGGGAAGGAGCCACCAACCGTTCTGAAACTACAAGACATTCCCAAATGTGGAGGTGGCCACAGGGGTCAGAAGCCCTGAGCCTGGGCACCCAGAGATGTGGCTGAAGCAGAAGCTGCCAAGGCCAAAGCCCTGATCCCAATGACAGGCTGATGCAGTGCACTTGCTTCTGCACTGCCTCTGGAGGTGCATCTGATATCCCTACGGAGAGCATCCATACAGGGGAAGTCCTGTCCCAAATCCAGAAGACAAACAGCTAGGAGGCACCTACTGGGGTGCTCCTGCCTGAGGGGCTCCCAGCAGGACAGGGAGATTGGATTTCATGGGGCAAGGCTAATTCAATCTAGCCAAGAAAGGCACAACAAGAACCAATGGCTGTCAGCTGAAGCCTGAGAAATTCAAATGAAATGTAAGGCACACATTTTTGACAGTGAGAGACACTAGCCACTGGAACAAATTACCTAGGGGAAAGGTGGATTCTCTGTTTCCAGCTATCCTCACATCACAACTTGTTGTCATTCTGGAAGGTGCCTTTTAGTGAATTCCTACAAGCGATTGGGCTTAATATGGTGCTAAGTGTGTGAAATTTCATAGCCTGAGAAATAGAGGCCGGATTAGGCCATCAAATTGTTTCTCAACTGACACCTCTGTGAAAAACTCATTGTGGGGTGAGGAACAGACTCTGCTGTTTTACTGGGTAGCCTGCTTGCTCCCCAGAATCAATAATGACCAAGTGGGGAGATCTTGGGGTGCAACTCAAACATCGAACCGGGCTGGCCAGGGGCAGACATCAGGCCTGCAAGGGAAGGTGAGTGTGGCAGTGACTTCACAAAGGCCTTTGGCAGGAATTCAGCCTATTGGGCAAAGACGATGAGGCGGATGTGACCTCACACAGCTCCCTTGTCACCAGCCAGGCAGGACAGGGATGGGGCAGGGGGACGCTCGGAGACCCCTGTCGCCTGGTTGCAGCAAGCCTCCATCTTTGCTGTCTCTCTGTGAGGACCAAGGGATTGGTGGGGAGAGATACTTTGTGAGTTTTTCATTTCTGTGTTTAGATTTTGTCGAAAAGTCATCACCTGTGTAGAAAGTAAGACAAAATATAGGCTCTGTGTACAAGATAGAGGATTCAAACCTGGGAACCACCAGCTCTGAAAAAGACTTGGGGTCATGGGGGATAATCAGCTCCCCATGAGTTCACAGTGGCCAAAGGGCAAATGTGACTCTTGGAGCCATACAAAGAGCAGAATCTCAAGTAGAAATAGAGAGGTTCCATATTTGTGTACTGAGCACTGGTGCAACCACTCCTGGAAAATTGTGTCCACTTCTGGTGTCCACAGTTTGAGACAGATGCTCTCACATTGGACAGGGTTCACAGAAGAGCCACATGAATGATGAAAGGATTAGCAAACACTCCTTGTGCTGACAGAGTACAGGAGCTCATTCAAAGAGAAGGTTAAGCGGTGAGCCTAAGGGAAGAAATATTTACTAATGAGCTCTTCACTTTAGCAGATAAAGGTTAAGAGCAGACAATGGCTGAAAGTTGAAGCCTAGACCAATTCACACTAGAGAAAGCGCGCATTTTTAACCTCAGGGTTTGGAGCCATTCACTGAGGTTGTGCTGGATCCTCCACAACTGGCCTTTTTTAAAAAAAATCAAGATTGTGTGATTTTCTAAACAATCTGCTTTAATTTCTGTGGGAATTATTTTCAGGGAAATTCAATGGCCGATGTTAAATAGAAAGTCAGACCAGAGTGGTTCCTTTCGGCCTTGGAATTTATGAATCTGTGACTCGCTGCGGGTGTTTGAAATTTGTCCTTTTGGGCTTCCCTCTTCCTCCTTTCCTCTTTTCTCATCTTCTCTTTCCTCTTATTCCATTTCTTCCTGCTGATCTTCTTCCTGGGATCAGGTAATGAAAGTCTGCATCATCATGGAAATGCACAAGAGGACTGAATTAAGGGTGCCCAGGGCAACACTTATTTGGACATTTGCTAACAAGAGAACGTAAAATTTCGTAACCTTTTAATCGTTTTTGAAAATTTTGACTTTGTATTTCCTAATTATTTTATGGTTTATTTTATTGATGAAAGCAAACGTAAGTAACGTTAAATGAAGGTTTTTTTGGTTTGTTAATTTCTCTATTTTTTTCTTAATATATAATAGTTTTTTCTTTCTATGTACTATTTAAACAATGAAGCTCTTACTCATCTGTTGTTTTCAGTATATATTTTATTGCCATTCTTATCTTTGTGACAGTCCCTTTTTCATCACTCAATGCTGTGTTTATCAGAGAATTGAAAGTAATTAAATTAAACTGTATTAAAACAAAACTCATTTTATGCAACTTCAGTTTCAGTGAAAGTTCTAAGCTATTACCCTGAATGTGCAAGGAGCAGATAAACAATATCAGCAAAAAGCTGGAATTTTTCATCTTATTTTCACCTAGTCCCTACTAAGGAAAGTAGCAAACAATTGCCCTTTGTAAAGAAACACTGCACCGTACTACAGTACAAACCCAAATGAGCACAGCAGGAGGCTATCCCGGCTATCCACATCTGGCCCTGTTTCATTACAAGCTTCCTTTCTGTAATGATGTTCTGGTAATAAGGAGGCAATCAGTTGTCAAAGGTAGCTCATGCCATGGTAGCCAGGTTGCTAGTCATTTTCCCCAAGTATAAGAACATAAGAACGGCGTGCCGGCTCAGACCAAAGGTCCATCTAGCCCAGTATCTGTCTACCGACAGTGGCCAATGCCAGGTGTTCCAGAGCCAGAAGAGTACCCTGAAGTGACCTACCACAGGACAGGCCCAACAAAGAAAATAACAGAACGCCACTAGCCGTCACCTTCAGCCCCAACTAAAACCTCTCCAGCGCATCATCAAGGATCTACAACCTATCCTGAAGGATGATCCTCACTCTCAGACCTTGGGAGACAGGACAGTCCTCGCTTACAGACAGCCCCCCAACCTGAAGCAAGCACACACCACACAACAACAATAATAACCAAGGAACCTATCCTTGCAACAAAGCCAGTTGCCAACTCAGTCCACATATCTATTCAGGGGACACCATCATAGGACCTAATCACATCAGCCCCACCATCAGGGGCTCCTTCACCTGCACATCTACCAACGTGATATATGCCATCATGTGCCAGCAATGCCCTCTGCCATATACATTGGCCAACCCAGACAGTCTCTACATACACGAATAAAAGGACACAAATCAGACGTCAAGAATTATAACCATCAAAACCCAGTCGGAGAACACTTCAACCTCCCTAGACGCTTGATTACAGACCCAAAAGTCGCAATTCTTCAACAAAATAACTTTTCCAAAAAATTTCCCCATGCTAATTTTCCCCTAGTGTTACTCTCACCTTCTTGTCAACTGTTTGCTATCCTGATTATCACTACAAAAGTTTTTTTTCTCCTGCTGATAATATCCCACCTTAATTGATTAATCTTGTTAGAGTTGGTATGGCAACCCCCATTTTCATGTTCTCTGTATATATATCTTCTTACTGTATTTTCCACTGCATGCATCTGATGAAGTGGGTTTTATATGAAAGCTTATGCCCAAATAAATGTGTTAGTCTCTAAGGTGACACGAGTACTCCTCGTTCTATAAACTACAATAGGGCCAGGATTTCATCCCATGATATCAAAATTCATCTTAGTAAAAGTATCAATGAATCAGTTTGCAGGATTTATATCAAGCATCCTAAAGTAGTTTACATATTGCTCTAATTAAGAGATCATCTCTAAGCAGGAGAATGTTATCTTAGGATAATGGTCTCCGCTGCCGAAGCATTTATGGAAAAAATGTTGACGTGTGATATTTATTTTCAAAACCTAAGGCTTTGATCCTCTCTCAATGTTCTGTTACGATGACTTTGTTTCTGTTCAAATTATCAGAATATATATCTAATAATTTTCTCAGCTGAATGTTGAAGCAGTAACGTAACAGATGTTTCCCAAACAGTTATTGACCTGAAGCATCGTGATTCGTTTAGAACAACTTATTGTTTGATTCAGCCAGTCAGATCAGTTCAGTTTATCCATAAAAACACATCCAGAGAAAGTTGACAATGGTGATGGAGAGAGGGTGGATGAGAGGGGCTGAGCTGTTGTCTTAAATACTCTTTATGCCTCTGATTAATTAGCACAGATTTAATTTAATATACATCTAGTTTAAAATTGGAAGAACTTTACTACTTACTCTCTACTTTCTCTTCATGTAAATTCAAGCATTGCACTATGCAAACTTGGGACAGCTATAATGTTAAAGAACCTGAATCTCTAAACAGGACTCAGGAGGGCATTCGGATAAAAATCCAGCACCTTCCCTCTTCTGACATTTGGGAAGAGGAGTTCTCTGGAGGGCTTCTCCCAGGGCATCGCCCTGATCCCACCCCTATATTTCATATTTACTGCTGATTGATAGATATAACCCTCCAGTTGGTTTGGTGGCTTTAGCTGGTTTTGTCAAGCTCTGTTATTGTCTCTAATTCCTTCATCAGCACAGGGAAAATACAATGAATCAGCCTGGCTGATTCTCCTCTGTGTGTCTTTAAAAATACAGTGAATTTAAAAGACACTATTATTGTTTATTTTTTGTTTGCACAGGTTCCATTCTGGGAGCTATGTATACAAGTCATTGTTAAACCTCAGGAACATCTGAGTTCAACTCCTTTAAAATAATGTTTGAACTATAAAGAAAATTAAACAGTGATTTCTTTTGAAATGTCAAGCTATTTTGCCTTTTTCTAAAAAATTCTCCGTGTCAACTAAGTCCTTGGATTGTTTGAAAACAAAATGTATTTTTGCATGGGGAAAATTTTATGTTCAATACCCACATGAGTAACTCGTGGGTGCTGGGAATCCTTGCAAGGGGGGACACAAGGAAGCACTCTCCCTCCTCAGTATGCAAAATGGGAAAAGATCAATGGCTGGAGTAGCTTCCACTGCTCTAATACCCTATTAAAGTCAATGATTTAGTTACATAACTATAGGCACTCAAGTATGGAAATTTTGGCCTATGTGACTTGACCAGGGCCACAGTGGGAGCCAGTGTCAACGCTAGGATTAGTCCTTTGTTCTCATCCCTGAGCCCACTACATACCATGTTGCCTCTTCTATTTGTCTGCCCCTTTTTGTGGTCAAACGTCATGCTGGATGCTCAGCAGAAGAACTTGTGATGGTCCTAATGTATCAACGGTAGCCTGAGTGGTGCTGCCCACTCCAGCTGCAAAATGATCTGGGGCCTTCCCAAAAATCAAAGAGCTTCTGGCTGTGATTTGTCAGTCCTCAAAGGCCAGCCAGGTGACTGTAAATAACTTACAATCATTAGGAAAAATTAGTATCAAGATTCCAACTCTAGCAGTCAGACAACATTGGTTCAATTTACAAGAGATTACTTTTTATATTCCTTGGTTCCCCCCAAATTAGGAAGGGCCTGTGACCACAGGTCCTGCAGGGTACAAAGGGCAGGTCTACATCCCTTTTCTCTTTGTGCATAGTCCTGCCTGCTCCCTTTTCAGTTTCAGTTCTGCTACCACAGTACTGATCAGCACATAAGAATAGGAAAGGGCACACACACACTCCCCTCCTGGTGTTGGGAGGGGAACACAGGAATGTTATGTGCTCTTATTCAGCACATAAGAATGTTATGGCACATAGGAATGTTATGGAATAACATAGGAATGCCTTAGGGCACATAGGAAAGGGCACGCTGGTAGCACACGGCCAGGCGGGCCAGTGTGCCTCTGCCTCCCAACGGGGCTGCGCACCTGTGTCTGTCTGTCTCCCCCCCAGCTCCACCAACGTGGCCTGATAGTTCACGCTTGCGATCTGGTCACCCTCCCCCTCCGTCCATCCTTCACTCCCTTCCCTGCGTCTCTCCATCCTTGTCCTCTGTCCCGTCCGCTCTGTCCATCCGTCCCTGCCCCCTTCGTCCCCTCCGTCCCGTCCCTGCATCCCCCCAGCCCTGTCCTCCGTCCCGTCCCGTCTCCATCCGTCCCTGCCCCCTTCGTCCCCTCGGTCCCATCCCTGCATCCCCCCAGCCCTGTCCTCTGTCCCGTCCCCTGTCTCCATCCGTCCCTGCCCCCTCCGTCCCCTCGGTCCCGTCCCTGCATCCCCCCAGCCCTGTCCTCCGTCCCGTCCCGTCTCCATCCGTCCCTGCCCCCTCCATCCCCTCCGTCCCGTCCCTGCATCCGCCGCTGAGCGGGGGGGCGGACTCCTCCATGGTCCTGCCATGGGCAGGGGGTTGGACTGGATACCTCCTGAAGTCCTTTTCAACCCTCATCTTCTCTGAGTCTGTCAGTCCTTTGTCCATCCCCTCAGTAGGCACCAACTTCCCCTCTGGCCAGTGGGTGCTCAACTCCTGCTCTGCCCCAGGCCCCTCCCCACTCCACCTCTTCCCCACAGCACCACCCCACCTTTTCCCTGGTCTGCCCCGCCGCACCCCCAAATCAAACCCCTTCAGGAAAATAATAGTAGAGGAAGCAATAGTGGATGGGAACCTAGAAGGCAGTGACCATGAGATGGTCGAGTTCAGGATCCTGACACAAGGAAGAAAGGAGAGACCCTGGACTTCAGAAAAGCAGACTTTGACTCCTCAGGAAGCTGATGGGCAGGATCCCTGGGAGAATAACATGACGGGGAAAGGAGTCGAGAAATACTTTAAAAGTATTTTAAAGAATCCTTATTGAGGTTGCAGGAACAAACCATCCCGATGTGTAGGAAGAAAAGTAAATATGGCAGGCGACCAGCTTGGCTTAACAGTGAAAACACAAAAACAGCTTACAAGAAGTGGAAGATTGGACAAATACAAATACCTACAAAGACCTTGTGAGCTCTCCAAGTTCAGGATTGTTCTCTGCAGATGTGGAACCATTATGGCAGATGTCACTCAAGGCTTCCCATCTATTCTGACTGACAACTGGAAACAGGTCCCTCCCAATCTCACTTTCTCTGAATGATCTCATAAGATACAGACCAAAACTGATCACTTCCTCTCTCCTCTGGGGAAGGATTTGGGAAAAATCAGATCCTGATAGGTTTGATCTCTCCTGCACATATTTTGGTTTGTTCATCCCTTTTCCATTCCTCTCTCTGAGATTCCTTTCTCTCAGCATAGGGAGTGACCTATGTCTGGATTGTCTCTATCTGCCATCAGGTGATGGGATGGTGAGTGAGAATGAGGAGGAGAAACCCCAGCAGGAAGATGCTGAACAAGTAGAACCACGTGGAACATTATCAGGAAGATCCAAAGGGAATGTTTACGGAGTTGTGCACTCCCAGAAAAAGCAAAAGCCTGTGAGACTCAGCACAGGCCAGAGGAAAACTTCAGTAGCCACTCAGACCTTATTACATGCAAGAGAATCAACCTGGAAGAGACACGCTACAGATGCCATAAGTGTGGGAAAAGCTTCAATCGGAGCTCAACTCTTCTCACACATTGGAGAACCCACACTGGAGAGAAACCCTACATGTGCTCTGAGTGCGGGAAAAGCTTCATTCGGAGCTCTGCCCTGATCACACATCGGAGAATCCACACAGGTGAGAAACCTTATGGATGCTCTGAGTGTGGGAAACACTTCAGTCAGAGGCCACACCTTACCACACATCAGACAATCCACACAGGCGAGAAACCTTATGAATGCTCTGAGTGTGGGAAACGCTTCATTGATAGTTCAACCCTCATCTCATATCATAGAATCCACACAGGAGAGACGCCTTACATGCGCTGAATGCAGGAAAAGCTTCAATCAGATCTCAAACCTTATCAAACATAGGACAATCCAAACAGGAGAGAAACCTCATGGATGCTCTGAGTGTTGTAAACACTTCATTCAAAGATAAGACCTCAACTCACATCAGAGAATCCACACAGGATAGAAGCCCCACATATGCTCAGAGTGCGGTAAAAGCTTCAATCAGAACTCTACCCTGATTGCACATCAGAGAATCCACACAGGAGAGAGACGCTACACATGCTCTGAGTGTGGGAAAAGTTTCAATCAGAGCTCAAACCTTATTAAACATCAGAAAATCCACATGGGGTATGTCTACACTACTGGATTATTCCAATTTTACAGAGACCGATTTTTGGAAACATTGTATAAAGTCGAGTGCACGTGGCCACACTAAGCACATTAATTCAGCGGTGTGCATCCATGTACCGAAGCTAGCGTCGAATTCTGGAGCGTTGCAATGTGCGTAGCTATCCCATAGTTCCCATAGTCTCTTCTGCCCATTGGAATTCTGGGTTGAGATACCAATGAATGATGGGGCAAAAACAGTGTCGCAGGTGATTCTGGGTAAATGTCATCAGACAATCCTCCCTCCGTGAAAGCAATGGCAGACAATTATTTCACACCCTTTTCCCTGGATTGCCCAGGCAGATGCCATAGCACGGCAACCATGGAGCCCATTCAGCCTTTTTTCACTGTCACCGTATGTCTACTGGATGTTGCTAACAGATGCGGTACTGCAGCGCTACACAGCATCATCCCCTTGCCTTTTGCAAATTAGCCAAGAGGGTGACCAGCTCTACTGTACCGTCTGCTGCATTGCAAGTTGACAATAACTGTTACCAGTCATACTGTACCGTCTGCTGCTGTCATGGGTGCTCCTGGCCGGCCTCGGTGAGGTCAGCTGGGGGCGCATGGACAAAAATGGGAATGACTCCCGAGGTCATTCTCTTCTTCAAGTTTTGTCTAAAGGGAGAGTCAGTCCTGCCTAGAATATCAGGCAAGCCTACTAAAAACCAGAGAGGCAAATGGCGCTCCAGATCAGAGCCCCAGATATCCCGCAGAAATGATGAGCTGCATGCCATTCTAGGGGGTGCCCCTGCAACAATCCCACCCATTGCTTCCCTCCTCCCCCACCCCTCCTGGGCTACCGTGGTAGTTATCCCCCATTTCTGTGATGAAGTTATAAAGAATGCATGAATTTGAAACAACACTGACTTTATTGCCTCTGCACGCAGCGTTCCAAGGAGGGAGGAGGGCAGCCTCAGCTGCTATGATATTCCAGGCAGGAGTGAATCTTCAGGAGACAAAACTTAAAGAAGAGAATGACCTGGGGAATCATTCTCATTTTCGCCCAGGCGCCCGGCCGATCTCACGAGGCGGCCAGGAGCAATCAGGGGACGACGATGACGGAGATCAGTCATGCTGCACCATCTGCAAGGGAAGGGAAGGGAAGGGAAGGGGATGCTGCTGTGTAGCACTGCAGCACCGCATCTGCCAGCAGCATCCAGTAGACATACGGTGACATTGAAAAAAGGCGGGAAATAATTTTTTTCCCTTGGTTTCACAGAGGGAGGGTTGGGGGGCTGACGACATATACCCTGAACCACCCGCAACAATGTTTTTGGCACTTCAGGCTTTGGAAGCTCAGCCAAGAATTCAAATGGTTTTCGGACAGTGCGGAACTGTGGGATAGCTACAGTCGTCAGTCGCTCCTCCTCCGTGAGCGTCCATTTCATTCTTTGGCTTTCTGTTACGCTTGTCTCAGCTCCTTAAGTTTCACGCAGCACAGGGCCGAGTTCCTGTTGTGGCCTCTGTCCATCATGGCCTTGGAGATTTTTCAAATGTTTTGGCATTTTGTCTTTTGGAACGGAGTTCTCGTAGAATAGATTAATCTCCCCATACAGAGATCAGATTCAGTATCTCCCGTACGGTCCATGATGGAGCTCTTTTTGATTCTGGGACTGAATGGTCACCTGTGCTGATCAGTGCTCCACGCTGGGCAAATAGGAAATTAAATTCAAAAGTTCCTGGGGCTTTTCCTATCTACCTGGCCAGTGCATCCGAGTTCAGATTGCTGTCCAGAGCGGTCACAATGGTGCACTGTGGGATAGCGCCGGAGGCCAATACCGTTAGATTGCAGCCACACTAACTCTAATTCGAAATGGCAAAACCGATTTCAGCGCTACTCCCCTCATCAGGGAGGAGTGCAGCTATC